>NC_139746.1:1207500-1540097 GCF_964211835.1 Anser anser
TATTGTGTAGTACATCTACTTGTATTTTCACTTTTGTAGTATTATCAGTTCTAATCTTGTCAAACACAGCCTGACAGCTTCTGATATAAGATGGTCTAATTAGACTTTTCTTTAAGAAAGCTCTGCTTTCAAGTGTTTTTAATCTTTTTTGAAAGCACTTCAGATTTTATTTTATCCTTCATGATGAGCCAAGGCGTTTTTTTAAAGTTGGGGCCCCAATTCAGTTTCTTTTGAGATAGAAAGGACCTTTAATTCAATGTTCACTAGAAGCTGAACAAGCTGTGGACTTTCTTTTTTTTTTTTAAGTGCATTACCTTCGTCTTTTGTAACATTCCTTTAGTGTAGCAAGGTAGGAATGCAGCCTGGGTACAAATTGGAAGGCAAACCACCTTGATATATCTAAAGAGAAACTCGCTTGTATGTTCAACCTGCATAACGGTATTTTTACTGTTGTAATGATGTAAATTACCCAGAAGTAGACTTGCAAACTTACCATAAAAGAGGTTCTTGAAAATGTTTATTTATATTGTCCTTTTTTACTGGAAGAAATATGCATATTCCATTGATATTGTATTTGAAGTGGTAAAGGATTCTTGTATACAGTTTTCTTTGGCTTTACGAAGCCTATTAAAAGACCGTCTGAAATGAACTCTGCTCCTGACATTTACATTTCATTGCACAACACAATCCTTGAAGACGGAGAACAGTCTATGTAGAGGATGCCAGAGGAGAGGAGAAAAGCAGTGAATAGTACAAGAGCAAACCAGATGTATTGAACAGTTGCTGGAATTTAATCTTAACCGGTCTTGCCATGTGAATTTGTCGACATACTTTCACATAAGAATAGTCAGACTTGCCTATAGAGGCAGGCGACTGAAAGCATATACCTTAGGATGTTGTAGTACTCAAAGCCTAAGTCAGCAGAAGTTGAGGGAATGCCAGTGTTAGTGAGGATAATTGATGTTTCCTTAAAATACTGAAATAGCCTGCATTGAAAAGCTGTAGTGAGGAATTAGTCCTTTAGTAACTGGACTAGTTACTAGCTTGATGGAGTGTTCAATGGTAGGTAAATTGCCGTAATTAGCTAGCTTTGTCATTGCCTTACAAGTTCTAAGAATTCTTTGCTAGCATATGGAAACTGCAGTGTCCTTGGAGAAAAGAAGTGTTGTGCCTCCAACAGAAACCTCTGAGACGAAAGCTGCTCTCTTGGCTAGTTCATATGTGGAAATAGTCCTGTAATTCGAGGTAACTCCTTTTGCTCATGTCCGCATCCTTCCTCTTGTTGAGAGCTCATTTGAAAGTCTAATGTACCTGTGAAATATTCCTTTGACAATTTTGGTCAACTGATGGAAAAATTTTAACCCATGCCGTATGCAACCTTTGGCTTGTGGCACAACTTCAGTTCCACAGATCAGAGTTGGGCATGCAGTCATGTCTTGCTAGTAGGTATGGAAGCAAGATGGGAAACCGAATTCCCTGACTTGATATGTGTTCATCTATTGAGACTCTTTCTAGACTTCATTAAGTTGCTCACTTTAATTGTAGCTTTCTTTGCCATCCTACTTGTTGCCATTAACTTTTTCCCATAGCCCACACTTCCTAAGCAGCCATGTCAAAGTGGTTAACTCTCTGCTTAGGGATCAAATGATACATTGGCTGGCATATCAAAGGCATCAGCCAGCCCTGGAACAGTTTTCCCAGACTGTGCTTCTGTGATGTGATGGGTTCAGCGAATGGCTTGTGAAACCCTCGTATATGATGTGACTTGTGTTGGGGGAGGTGGGTGGCGATGTAAAGTCTCTGCTTTATATTATTATTAATGCACCTTTGCTTTGGCAGGCTGAAGAGAAGATGGACGCTCACCACGGACGCTGAGTGGGGATTCTGAGCAAGGAGAGCGTTCCTTCCAGGGAAGCAGGACCAAGATGCGGGTTTGGCAGCCAGGTAGCATCTCATTTCCGTCTGACCTTCATCCCAGGAGCTTTTCCTGAACCAAAAGATTTGGCTCCGTTATTTTTTAACAGTACTATCCTTTAAGTGGTAAAATCTGCCTTCAGTAGCTTCAAGATGAAAATGTACATAGACCCTGCCTTTAAAATTCACTGTCTTAATTTTATTTCAGCAATGAACTGCATCAGGGAAGACCAAGAAGGACAACCTTAGACTGGAGTGGCGATGAAGAGCTTTAAGCGGTGTTGTTACTGATTTTTTATGTAGGTCAATGGATCGAGGATTTAAGCCAATTGAGCTAGAATAAAATACTGGAATGTGGAAAAAAATGAATCTTTGTAGTACTTTTGTGGGGGAAAAAAGATGAATATTAGCTTGTGGCCAAGGCATACAAGAAAAATTTAGTTATTTGTTGTGTATTGCCCAGCTAAAGCTACAAAAAATGTTTGGGGGGGGGGGGGGAGGTGGACAGAGGGTAGGTAAGGTAGCCTGTCTGTAAGGTCAACTTTGAGGAAGAATTTAAATTGTATTGTTGTAACCTTGAATTAAGTGGCCTAATTACATTGTTAGTGCATCTGTAAAAACTTCAGTAGTGAAGCGGCTACATCTGAAGGGAGCTATCAGATAGTATTTACATAAACGATGAATATTGTTTGTGCAGAAGAGAAGCTGCTTCTGCCAGTTGAGGAATGCTTGAAATGGTAACGAATGCAGAAGTCTAATTAGCACTTGAATGCTAAAAGCCATTTTGAGCTTGGATAAGGAATGATTTCTTCCCATACACGTTAGTGCAATTAAAACTATTTTGCTTACAAAAATTGAAATGTGATGTTTCTGCTACTTGTACAAGTGGCTGTATGTTTTTAAAATTCCACGCATTTCAGTTCTCAGATGGCACGTGAGACTCACCTGCCTGCAACTGCTGTTTGGTCTTTGAGTAGTTGATTCAAGGTGAAGCTGCTTTAGGATTCCCGTATTGATGAAGTGGGTATTTGTAACTCTGCTTTTGAGTTTTAGCTTTAAAGCTAAAGCTTTACCTTTTGGGTTTTAGGATCACATAGGGTAAGATGGAAAAAAAAAAAAAAAGGTTCCAGTTGAGGGTGGTGTAATTACATCGTGCAGAGTTACCTGATCCGAGTCATTCCTTAAAAGGTATTAATACAGCAGCCCCCTTTTGGAAGTGGGGGGAAAATGATAGCAAATGCTTTCCGAAGGCTTTTAGGGCACAGTAGCATTTCCATGATCTTTCCAGAAGTGGAGTTGTGCTCTGTAGATAACCAAATAGTAAGTGCTTCCACCAGTCTAATGCCAGGAAAGTGCCCAGTATGGAGCAGGGTAATCAAGCTGCTTGGATGGGTGTCAATAAGAAATCTGACTCGTAACAGCTGGCAAGTTTTAAAATACTGCATGTAGCTACTTCAGTACCAAAACATTTCTCTGTGTCTAAAGAGGAGATACATAATTAGACCAATTCCTGCTAGTGCCTGTGAATTGGAAATTCAGACACAGATCAAATGTGCATAAGCCACCAACTGGAGAATCTGCAATTTTGTGTGGACTTCTTTACTCCGTGGAACAGAATGGCTAATAAAAATACTGCCATCTACTCACATTAGCAGATGTTGCCTTTTATTTGCAATGGCTATTGTATTTTGCCAAGAGTAGTGCAGGAGTTAAAACACTTGTTTGTTTAATTAAGGTACTGTATTGCAATTTCATTAACTGCTGCGGTTTGGGTTTCTCTACCTTGCATCAAAGCAAACTGCCCTTTTCTTCCTCTTCTGTATGCATGCAATAACTTAATTTTACCTACTTGCTACCAAGTCTATGAAGTCAGATGAGTGCTGGTTGCTGAATTCCTTCAGTTGTCCTTGACTCATTTCTTGCATGCTTCAAGTTACAAACTTTTTTTCCCTGAGTAGTGGAGGATGTTTTCCGATACATCACACTGTAACCCAAACTGTCCTTAAAAATTTTTGCCCTTCAGGCTGTCATCCTCGAAATGCTAGACCTGTGTCTTGCCGTGCTACACAGCAGAGCGGAAGCGGCTTAGATTACTTTTTCCACTCCTGCCCTGGGCTGACTGATGGCTGGCACAGGGCTCCTGCTCCAAAATGAATGCTGCGTTCCTAAGAGACCCGCTGCCACTGTAACCACGCTCAATTGGTTCAAACTGAATTGATGCAGGTGCCTGATTCTCATGAAAAATGAGGTCTCATTCTTGCTTAAATCCTCAAAATGTGGCAGCTCAATAAGGAGGATTTATACTGATGGAAAGGCTGACAGCTGTGAATGCATCTCTGGCAGCTTTGCGGAGAATGAGGCAGGAGACTGCAATGTGGTAGCTGGACAAAGCACTAAGAGGGTTTCTGGTTCTCTTTGCTACTGTCCTGCCTACCTTTGTGTTAAAAGAACAAATTTGATTGCTTTATCCTGCTTTTTTTCCCCCCAACCCTCCATCTTTTAACAGCTGCTTCTCTGGCTGTTGGTTATGCTAAGTCCCACTTGAAGAATAGTCTTTTAAGCAGTGTATTATGCAAAAAAGAAGTCTGCTCGTACAGCCTAAGTGCCTGAAGAAATTATGCAGCTGTGGGTATTGAGCCTGGTAACAATTACTGCCGTGGTATTTGAAGGGCAGGATTGATTGTGTGTTCTCCAGTCCGCAGTGTAAAGCCTGGCTATTAAGGAAGGTTGTAGCTGCTTGCCAGCACATGGACCTACCGAGGCGTCTGCCTTCTGTTGTTGCTTGAATTAGCTCTGCAGAGCAGACAGGTGTGATGGAGGCCAGACACTTAGCTGGTACAAATAAGCTAAATTAACGGGTAACTCTAGTTTTAAAAACTTGCTCTTACTTAGAAGTGTTCTTTCTTGCCGGGGACTCCCAGGCACAAAGGAATTCAGTGGGAATTCAGCGTGTAGGGTTTGCTGCCCTACTACGGACATCACAGTTTTCCATCGCAATTTCCTGTGCAGTGATAAGGGTCTACAAGAGCCCTGGGGGCGTTCTGTTCATGCAGAATGGGAATGATGATGAAGCCTACTTCCTGAAATCTACTTTTTTTAACCTTTTTCCAATTATCTAAATGAGCAGTGCTTCCAGTTAAATCCGCTGATACATTTTTGGGGGCTGTATCTGGTAATTTTTAATTTGCACTTTGTATGTTAATGGAGGATGATATTAAATATAGGACTGAGGGTGTGAGAAACTTTGGCTGATTTTAAATAATAACGCAGTCAGGTGAATTTTAAACAAGTTCAATCTGGAAATACTTACAAAACATCTGAAAGACCGTATGTTCCTATATAGGTTGCCTAGATGCTTAAACACAAGCAAAAATAATTATAGGTGTAAAAACAGGCCTAGTTTGAGATGTTGTTATTTCGGCATCACTAATTACAGCGCTGCATTAATGATTTGTTGCTGGGATGGGTTTGGGCTGTGCCTGGGGATAGCTAGCTGCAGGGGCTGAATGCAAAATGCAGCTGTGATCTCCAGACGGTCCTTGGGTGCCGTGGGGCTGCTGTGACACCTACTGGTGTGAGCTGAGAGGGGTGACCCACGTCCAGGCCGAAATTGTTTGGTTATTTTTGTACAACTCTGATACGCCCAGACAGCTCAGGCCTTTCCCCAAAAGGACGATGCTTTGGGGCGGTTTATAAACCACCTGGGGCATTGGAGCTCTTGTGCTGTGGTTTTAAATGTTCACCTCTGTGAGAGCTGGGCAATTTGGAAGAAAGGTTTGCTGCGTGCCTTTGCTGCGAGTTGCTCGCTGTCCCCCACCAAGTGCACGCCCCAGGATGGTGCCAAGGGCTCCCATCAAGGCCGAGGGGACGGTCGGTGATATCCTGCGGGCCCTCATCCGCAGTTCTGCAGGGCACGAGGGGCTGCGGCTGCCCTGACTGCGTGAGGGGAGAAAGTGGAGCAGAGGCCCTGAGGCTGGGGTTTGTGTGGTGAAGAGAAATGGCAGCTCTGAGGAGAAACGGCACCCCTGGGCGAAGGAGTCGTGCCGCGAGGGGGGAAATGGCGGCCCTCAGGAGGTCGGGGTGGCTCTGAGGGGGAAATGGCGCCGGTGGCCTCAGGCTGTGAGGGCCGCAGTGGCGGTAGTGGGACACGAAGGGCAGCCTCCGCAGCGCCCCGCTGAGCCCAGCCCCACGCAGGGAGCCTCACACCGGCCCAGGGCCCCGCGGAACGGCGCTGCCCCGGAACGCCGCATGCGGCTCCGCCGGGCCCGGACGGTGCCTGCACTGCACAGCACGGGCCCGCCGCCTTCCTGCGCCTGCCCCGCCGCAGCACCACTCCGAGCCGCCCGGCCATGCTGCGGCCGGAGCCCCGCTGCCTCCTCCTCATCCTCCTCCTGCTGCTGCTGCACAGCTGGGCCGCCACCCCGACCGCCCCAGCCCCGCTCAATGCCACGGAGGTGTCGCGGGCGGCTGCCGGTAACGGGACGCGGCCAGGGCTGGGGCCGCTGCCCGGGTTGGGGCTGCCGGTGCTGAAGCGGGCCCTGTACGTGCTCAGCGCCCTGTCCGCGCTGGCTGCGTTCTACTTCCTCCTGCGGGCAGTCCGGTGAGTGCGGGCCCCGTCCCAGTACCCGGTTTGCCCCGTCCCGGTACCCGGTTTGTCCCATCCCAGTGCCTGGTTTGCCCCCCCATGGCCAAGTTGTGTCCATTTGTCCTCTCTCCCCTCCCTCCGCCAGGCCAGGAGCTGCGCGGAGGCATTTCACTATGGCAGGGGAAACAGCCCCGTACATTCATGCCACTATTAATTAATGATAAAAAGCCTCCCGGTCCCTTTTGTTGCGCCCATGCAGCTGTAAGGCCCCGTCTCTGTGTGAACCCGTTGCGCTGCAGGTGACGGAGCACTCACTCTGCCATCTGTGTGCCCTCAGCTCTAGATCAGAGGGACCCAGAGAGCTCAAAACTAATTTCAGGTTGAAGAAGCCGCAGCGGAAGAAATACGGCCTTCTGTCAAATTACGACGAGAACATAGAGATGGCTTCGCTCGACAGTGACGAGGAAACAGTGTTTGAAACACGGAATCTGAGGCGGTGAGCGGGTGTTTCCTATGCTTCTCTTTTCCTCACGAGAAACTAACAGAATCCTTTCCTAAGGGGTGGAAGCTTTGGCACAGATCGTGTCATCAGCTCTGCATAAATGAATCTGCTGCGTGTGGTCTTTCTGTGGCAGCACGTGGACTTTATTTTGCCTTTCTTCATCTCCTGACCAGCACCCTGAAGAGCACCAGTCCTGGTCTCGCAGACGGTCGGTGTTTGGGGCACCGCGTTGTGCTGTGTGCTCAGCAGGCCAGCAGGAGGGACGGACATCCCTCGTGGCCCAGTCTGAGGCTCCCTGCACTGGCTTGGAAATAAAGCTGTCTGTTTCTCAAGCGGGCGAATTGCTCCCAAGTCAAGTCGCAGCTAAATTCATGGTCCTGTTGAGGCATCCATTCCTGCTTTCATAGCAATGTGCTTTCATTCCCTGGGTCATGCGAGTTTGATTTCTCTGGAGAATATTCTATTAAAGCTAGGCATGGCTTGCTTCTGGCCTCTCAGCTCCCCCAGCTCTTTTGAGGTTGCTAATGATCTGTCAAGCTGTATGTGCTCACTCTGATGCTGGGTGTTGTGTTTTTTTGTTTCTTTTTTTCCAGATGATTTGGGACCAGTGGCACCAACTGCAAAGACTGCCCACGGGGGTGCAAGTCCACCAGTGGAATCACCTTACCAACGCTCAAGTTTTATTTTTTTATAATTGCTTATAATGACTATTAAAAGCACAAACACTTTGGTAGCTGGGGCAGGGGAAAGGGGACCAAACCTGTTTCCTTTATACATGTTTCTGGGGAAAGGTGGAGCTGCACGCTAAAGGATGCTACACTGAGTGCTGCCAACTGCACAGGGAGACAGTAAGGAAAATGTGGCTCCTGGATGAATCCTCAGCGTTTGAAATCTAATGGCTCTGGACTCAAGTGCTGCAGCTGTGTCTGCTGGCCTATCGGTACTTGAAAGGTGCTCATATCCCTCTCTCTCCTGACTGTGGCAGTCAGCTTGAAGCATCAGGCAAGTGGGTTCCTTCTGTAGGCTGATCCTCTTTCCTTCATGCAATATCAGGTGACCTCTTCAGTAAGCATCTCTGTAATCAGCTCTGCATCTAATGGTGGAGTTGGGAGAGCTTTTGTTGTCTTTTATACCAGTGTTGGGCATGGATAGCTGGATAGTCTCCTTAGTTCAGATAGAATAGTATGGGGAAAGAGCTGTGAGTTAAATGCATTGACGTTCGTGTAGTTGCAGCATTAGCTGTTACACCTGATAGTCCAGGTCGTTACATGGGTTTACAGAGCAAAGATGTTTACAAATGAAATGTGCCACTTGGCCCGAAGGAGTGTTTCTCCAGGAGTTACTGGCTGTGTGGTCTGTGGGGCTGTGAGCGTTCAGGCTGCTCTGCCCAGCTGCAAGTCTAGGGGGCTGCAATGGTGCTTTCACCGGAGAAATGTGTAACATCTACCGAGCTTCTGGATTTTGGGCTGCTGGCTCTGTCTGAGGTCAGCCCAGCAAGCTGGAGGGTTCCTGTGCATTGGGTCGATATCATAAGCCTTACAATGTCGGACCAAAGGTGGCTGTGTTAGAATGTCTTTGTTAGGTGGACCTACTGCTAAAATGGTGAAAACTGCTTGCAAAGCGCTTCTGTTCACAGCACATTTCGGCCAGGAAGGGAGGGTCGTTCCTTGGAAAGCTCTGGGCAGTGCAGACCTGTGTCCTTAAGTTCTTCTTCCACCCAAAATTGGTAGTGCCTTTGTTAGGAGAACCCAAGGGAAGTTACCCTGCGGGCCAGGGATTTCCCTCCCTAAGAGGTGCAGCCTTAAGGCTAAGGGCTTTACCTTTACGGTGAAGATTGAGAATGTCTGAAGTAATGGCTCCTTTCTTTTGGTTAGCAAATCCTCTAGATAAGGGGACAAAACCTATGCTTAACAGAAAGAGTGGGGCAGAAGGGTACCTTTATCAGGTAGCAATGACAGATGGTTTTGCTGCGGTTACCGGGGAGCTCGGGGTCTGGCTGCTGCACCGAAATCCCTCGTGAGGCGCTTGGTGGAGCGGTGTGGTCCCGGTGCTCACCCGTGCGAGGGGCAGCCTTTCTCAGAGGTTTCCTGGAGAAATGTCACCCTAGGTGCTGGCAGCTCCGACTTGCACACAGGCGAAAGATTTTTAAATATATATATATTTTTAGTAATGCTGTCATGTGAACACCGCACTTGGATGTGCCCTAATTTCATATCATTTATATCCTTTCATGCCTCTTTTAGGTACTTTCTGCTTGTTTAGCTGATGCAGAGATGAAAGCCTTTGCTGCGTTCCTCGGTGAGGATAGCGGTAATAGCTAGATCTGGCCGTTGCTGCCCCTTGGGTGATCAGAGAGCTGATTTGTTTGATTCATGGTAGTGTAGCTTCCTTGATCCTCTGCAGCCTGGCAGGTCTATGAACATGCTGATAACTTTCTTTGGCTCTTCAATTCCCTTTACAAAGTTGTTTCTCTGTTGCATTGTGCACAAGCCAGGTAAGCCCGACTCTTTCAGTCCGCTGACATGCCCCGGCACAGCGTTTTGACTGACGCGTTCATTGGTCTTTCTTTAGCGGAGGTGATTTACTTGATCATTCTCTAGGCTCTGCTCTTCATTGGACAGATGGGTTTAGCAATTTATAAGTTTCCTTTCCTTGCAGGAGGGAATGATTTTTTAATGTTAACAGTTTGAATGATTTTGATCAAAGAGAGGACCTCAAGCCGTAGGTCCTGTCATGAAAATAATTTTGATAGAATTTGATTTTGCTGTAGTAGGTGTTTGGAATGTGAGCAGGGAAAGATGCAGAGGGATGCAGCTAGAGTGTGTAATGAGGTCCCTATTCTTGTGCTGTACAGGCAAGTGATGATTAAGTTGAAGGCCCAGAGGGTGTGCTGGCCCGACACCTATGTACCACGTACATATTTTCAGAAGCCCTTCTGCTGGCCCTCTTTAAAGGAGAGAGTTTCATCATCTGGAGAATGAAAAAGTGATTCTGGAGCTGCAATGTCAGATGGCTGTCACTTTTAATCTGAAGCTGTTCTGGCTAGAGACGAGTTTGAGCCGCAGTCCATGGCCATGGGTGGCGATTTCCACTTTCTGCTGAGCCACCCTGCGTCTCGGGAGCAGTCTGTAGCCTGGAGTTGCTCCTCACAGGCCACGACTTTACAATCCCGCTCCGTTTGATGTGGAGTAGCTCCAAATCATTGTTAAAGGCATCGTATAAGAGGAGAAAACAAAGATGCTAGTTACAGATCTGAGACTCCTTCAAGTACAAATGTATCAGCACAGCTCAGCTGTGTGATTATGTATGTATGAGCAAAAGCTCAGCACAGCTTTACTGATCTCTGCTTCTCCTGGACAAATAAACTGGAGCTACTGCAGCAGCCACTCGTCACAGAGGTAGAAGAGCACACCCATGGTACGTGGCCAGTGCAGGCTTTGGGGGGCCTTGCTATAATT
The DNA here is from genome assembly GCF_964211835.1 of Anser anser. Lineage (NCBI taxonomy): Eukaryota > Metazoa > Chordata > Aves > Anseriformes > Anatidae > Anser > Anser anser. The sequence continues at coordinate 1,217,960 of NC_139746.1, forward strand.
GTGGCTTTTAAGCCTTGCATTTTGTTTTCCTAATATGAGAGCAGTTCAGTAGTTGCTTCAGCTGCAGCTTTAGTTACTCGACGTGTGATATCCATGTTGGTAGCCTTTGCAGCGGTTAGAACTCGTAGTAGTTTTTCAGAATAGGTTTGAATACACAGATGCAAACAGACGCACGTGTGCGCTGAGCCAGGTGCATGTGAGGCGGCTCCGTCCTGGAGCTGAGCGGCATCAGCGCGGCGCTGTGCTCGTGCGTGCGCCTGTCCCCGGGCAGGCTGATCCCTCGCCAGCTGCTGCCGCGCTTTCTTTCTCTGGAACAAATTGGGATGTTCGTGGGAGGTGCTGTGGGCTCCGGCAGCCCATTCCTGCTGGTCTGTGCAGAGCTCCTGCCAGTCTGTGCCAAAAAAAAAAAGCGAAGGGACCAAGGCTGTCGGAGCCGATGGGAGCAGGGTGGCGAGGACCAAGGGTGGAGCGCGCGGTGCCCTGCGATGCTGCGCGGTCACCGGCCTGCGTGTCTCACAGGTGACTGCTGTGGAGTTTGCTCGAAACAATCGCTGTTGTTTAAGCCAAAGCCTAATTTCTAAAGTTTACATAATTGCCTCTCTGATCTTCTCGGAGGGCTGTATCGAATCCTCTCCCGTTGGTGTTGAGCTGCTAGGCAAATCGACTGGACCGTCTGCTGAGGTTAATGAGGTTGACTGAGAGCGATATGAGCATCGGGTCTCTATTGTTAACAACGTTCTTCTGTTTTGTTTCGTTCGTACATGTGACTGGAATGGGATCTGCAGCATTAACGTGCTGGGAGATGGACCTGTGGTATGAGCAGATTGCCAAGAAGTCAATAAAACAGCACTTGAGTGCATTGTGTTGTCTGTGCTCTCAGAAATGAGGAGTTAGTCTTTCACCCTCCTGCTTGAATTGTTGATTTATTTTTAAATAGCAACCAGTCCTGTATTGATTGATTGTTTTACTTTCCTTTTGTTTACAGCGTCCCCCCTCCTTTGTATCTCGGAACAAATGAAATAAATCGTTCTGTTTCACCCGACTCCTCCGTTGCAGCGTGCCTGGCAGCCAGCGTTTGGGATTGTTCTGCGGGGCTGCCTCACGTGCCTGGCTTGCTGCTGAGCCCATGGGATGGGGCCTTTTTGGAGCCTTTCCCTGCTCAGCTGCCCTAACCGAGCACCGCCTTGCTTTCTGCTTGGTAACAGTTACGCGCTCACCTTTTTGTGCATTATTTGTGTGTTGTTACACTTCCGTTTTTTTGCCCAGTGCTCACCTCCATTGATCGTCTCAGGGTTTGTTTCCACTTTCTCAAGTTTCCTCCCTTTCCTTCCTCCCTGTTCTTACCTTAATCCCTTTTCTTGTACAGAAGGCTAAGTGAATCCCTGGAGGGGTGATTCCACAGCAGAAGAGCCAAGTTTTGTTTTATTTATTGCTTTGGGAGATGGCGGGGGGGCTGTCCCCTGGCTGGGGCTCTCCTAGCTCCTCGGTGCAAAGAATTAAACTTTTAACAAAATGAAGGGCGTTCCCGGGTACTAACATCTGCTTTCCATCCATCTTACAAATGAGGGTGGCTGTGCACATTTCGGTCGTGCACATTAGTGGCACCGGAGGAAAAGGAAGCCGAGTTGCCTGCGTCTCACTCTGCCGACCTGCTCTTGGCCATGTCCCTGCGTCCTCCCTGGCTGTGCGCAGGGCACCGGTGGCCTAATGCTGGTCCTGGAGGGTGGCACAGCCAGGGGGTGAAGGGGCTTTCGTTTGCTCCGTGGTTTGACCGAACCCGTTACTGCCACAGGCTCCTGCCACGCCGTGTGCCGGGCGGGCAGAGCTGAAGGAGAAGCTGGTGAGCGGGGGAACCCTGTAGATGGCACTCGCAGACCGAGCATCCTGCGCACGGGGCGCTGCCAAGACGTGGCGAGGCTGAGGACAACTCGCCGTGCCTTCGAGAGGCAAACCTGCCCTCGAGAGCTGCCCGGGGGCCTGAGGCAAGCGCCCGTAGGGGATGAGTCCCCTGCAAGGGAGCGGTGGGTGGCGGGGCCCTGCTCCGGGAGCTCTTAGCCTGGAGAAGGCTTCTCCCAGCTGCGGGTGCTGCTCTCCCCACACCTCTATCTCAGCCGTTTTTCACCCTGTTACTACTTGTCTGCAAGGGCTTTTTGTGATTCTGGGACAGCCAAACTTTAAAGATGCCCTCATTTGGTTGAATTAACCCGTAGGCTCGGTACCGCCAGGACGAGGCTTGTCTGGAGCTGTCCGGGGCTGGTCCAAGGCTTGGCACCCACCCGGCAGGACCAGAGCCCCCCCCCCGAGCCTGCTCCCCCGCTTCACGCCTGCAAACGCCTGCAGCGAGCGCTGCACGGACTTGTGCCGCAGCAGCGCCCTTTGGCACGCACGTGGCTCTCCCTGGGGAGCGTGCTGCGCAAAATTAAGTGCAGTGCTTAATGAACTTACGGAGAGCGTTTATCAGGGCAGCGGTTCGGGCAGGACAGCTTCGTGGCTTTAAAACCACGTGGGCTTAAAACTGTGCGGGGCGCTGCGGAGGAGCGAGCTGCAAGGGGAGGCAAATAAAATGCTCCTTCGTTTTCAGGCGGAGGGGGGTGGTAGCTCTAATTAGCACTAATAGGGCTAATGGCTGGGGCCTGTGCACGCTGTATCAGGTGCAGATGTTTGTCCTCCTCACCGCGTCCTGGCCCTGCTCTGTGCTGCTGGGGTGAAGTCCAGGCAGGCGCTGGCTGGGATTCTGGTCACAGACACGAGCTGGCGGCGTGTATCTGCTGTGAATTTATTTCAAACTCAAGTTAAAGTGCTCTCGGTGCTTTGGATGCAAATTTTCCTTCCTTGAAATGGGAACTGCAGGCCGCGCGCTGAGTGCTGGTAAGCTCTTTTGATTTCGCTAGCCTGTGTGCTGCGGCAGCGCCGCACCTCGCAGCCGTGCTCCGCGGAGTGCAAAATAACCTCTGCGGCAGGAGCCCGCGGGGGGAACACCTCTTAGCTTTCCGCTGGCATAGAAGAGCACTGCTCTTGCTATCTGTGCTCAGGCCTGCTTCTTTACGAAGGCTCATTTATAAAGCTGGGGTTTGTCGGGGCAGGTCTGGGCTGTAGTCTGTGTGTGTTTTCCCTTTGCTGTGCAGAAGAAGTGGTGCGAGCCCCTCCGGCCACCCGGGGAGGAGAACAAGAAAGACGTAAGATTTCTCTAAGGGCACAAGATGTTTCGTGTGGGGATTTCAGAGCCCTTTGTCAATGAGGTAGATCCCTCTGGTGCCACGAAGAAATGGCTGTGATGGGTGGAACCACCTGTGCTGGGAGACGTCCCTGGGTTGGTCCCAGCTGGCACTGGCGTTACTGCGAGCGTGTCGGGTGCCCGGTCCCCTTTGTGGGTGGGGGGCGTTGTGGGCCGAGCACCCTGTTCTGCTCGCTGTTCGTGCGGCTTTGCACGCTCACCTGTGCTTTAGACGCCACCTTTGTGAAACGAGGAGAAAAGGAGGGGAGTTCCTCAAGGCTGACTCGCAGAAAGCGCTCGGGGCGGTGACCTGCGTGGGGCCGCGGGACTCGGTGCTGAGCGGCTCAGCTTGGCGGTGGGACTTGCACCCCCCACGCATTCGGCCGTGCTCCTGACACCACCCCTGTGAGTTTCTGGAGGAGTTTCTGGGGGGCCCGGCCCCAGAAAGCCCCCCTGGAGCCTTCTGCAGGGTGTGGGGGGCTTGCGTGGGCCAAAAGCTGTGAGCAATGCAGGGGGCTTACCCTGCAACACACCGTGGGTGCTCTGAAAATTGCCTCTGTATTTATTTTGGAATACAGCCTGCACATTGTGAAGGTAGCTGGGAGTGTTTGAAAACCTTCTGCAGATCCTCCTCTGATGTCTTTTCTGCTCCACTCAACAAAGCCCCTCTATACGACTAGCAGGATTCTTCTGTATAAAAAATTAGCTTTACTTAGTTGGCTTTTTGTCTAAATCCTCCTTCTGATCTTTATTTTTTCCCCCTATGCGATGGAAAGGTGAATGGAAGTGGCACTTCATCCACAAAAGCCTTTCCTTCAGAAATGTTGGTTGGTTTTGTTTTAAAATTTTTTAAAGGGGGCTTTGCAGGGGAGGATGGAGAAGCATTTTCTTTTCAAGTTACTCTGGGGAATAAAAGTACAAAGGAAAGAAGCGATCATAACTGTACTGGCAACGGAACAATATTTTTTACTTTTTATTTTTGGAGTACCAGAACTAATTGAAGAAGGAATTCACACAACAATTTTTGCAATCTAAGGATGAGTAAACATTAAAGGGGATGCTGTACTCCTGGCGCATGCTAATGCGGGACTGCACGCGTAGAAGGGAGAAGATGTCCCTAAAATTAAATTTGAGCTGAACGCCTCAGATGTAACACTTCAGTGTTTTCTTCTTTGCGTTGCCAGATCAAAGGCGCTAGCTAGAGCCCACGTCCAGGAGTACCTGTTGAGAGGATAAGACTTTGGCGCACCTCCGAGATGAAACCACGAGGAAACAGAAGTGCTGGGGCTGAGTTGGTGGAGGCGCTTCCACGGGCTGCGGGATTCCTGCGGGTCCGTGTGGCTCTCGTCTGCTCCAGCAGGGTTCGTGATGGGTTCGGAGAGCTCCCTGCCCGTGCCGGGGCTGCCGGCATTTTGGGGTGCTTGCAGGGACTGCCAGCAGTTTTAATTAGCATCCTTTTCTAGGGGTGTAGGCACAGAAACAAGTCGGGGCTGACGTGTTGGAGCACATCGCCCGCTTCCCAGGAACCACACGCTCGCCTTCGACTCCCCAGCGTGGTTTGTGTCGTTCCCAGTGCCAGCAGACTGCACCCAAACGGCACCGGACTTGCCTGGGCCGTGCTCTCGCTGATGCCTCCCAACTTATTCGCCTGCTGGAAGCTGCTGCTGAGGTCCCTGTGTTTCCACGCTGGACACGCTTCGGGGCTCGCCGCGAGCCGCAGCAACTGTTGTTGTTGGCGCCGGGGGATCTGCTTGCTCTCTTTGCAATCAGAGCAACCCGGCCGTCTGCTGGCTCATAAGAGCCAGGAAATGGAAGTGTCGAGATGTGCGGGTTTTGCAGCTAGGAGAGACCATTATGCTCATCATGCCGCAGCCTCCCACGGAGCGCTGGCTGGTTCATCTCCTTCTGCGTGCTGAAACCAGAGGGTTTCTTTTAGAAATAGTGCCAGCTTTCGTCTGAGGCAGCTAAGTGATGGAGCATTTACTGCATCCCTGATATGCTGCTAATATGTTCTGGTGGTTAATTACTCTCGCTCTTTCAAAGAAAAAAAAACTCGCATACTTAAAATAATCCTACTTGTTTCATCGCTCAGCCTGCGCTGAGTGCACGCTGCCCCCTCCCTGGCAAAAAGTGGTGTCGGTGCTACTCCTGGTCGGGACAAACCCGAGGGGCACTAATGCCATCAATAAGCAGCCGGGGGGGTCAGGCTGTTGCAGGGGGGCAAGGTGCTGCTTCATCTCAGGAAAGCCAGGCAGGGCTGGGAAGTGTTTTTGTTCTGGCGTTGGTTTACAGCGGAGGTTTCTCCAAGGACACCCAAGCTGGGGGCGACTCTTCCAACAGAGGCAATTTCGGCTCCCCTGCCTGCTGCTTGCTCGTGCCCCCGGCGGGCACTGCCGGAGCTGTCACCAGGCTCTGGAGCACCGGAGCGTCCCCCTGAAGGCTGCGAGGGTTTCGTTTCTGCGTGCAGGAGGAAAGCTGGAACAAGAAGAGCCGAAACCCGGCAGCACGGGGATGCCATTGTGTGCACCTGAAGGCTCAGCAGGAGCTTGGGATCGGTTGGTTCACATCGTCTGCTGCCGGGGCATATTCTGGTCTCTTTTTTTTACACCAGTGTTATTTTAATCTGCTTTTCTCTCACATCAAACTCCCTCTTTCTACAGAGTGCAGAGAGGTATTAGGTTTGTGCCCTTTGTGATATATAGCAAAGGTTTGAGATACCGCTTTTTTCTTTCAGAAGCAGAGGTTTTTATCCACGTTATAACTTCAGCTTCTCCACAGTCATCATTTTGGCTCCTCAGCTGGCTTGGGTAGGCGCACGGAAAGCATTTTCTGTGTTGGTTACGGGGCGGGCTGTGTCCTTAATCAAGGCTCCCACCCCTTTGGCGCATGTGTGTGCAGGCCCAGGCCGTGGGAGTGAGAGCGGAGCTCGCACCACAGTAACTCTTGTCCTCCATCTGAAGCTGGCAGGGACGTCCCCGTTGCCTCATCAGGCTCCAGATCCAGGATCCCAGCGAGGGCGGACCTGGCTCTGGGAGCACGGGAAGTCCCCGGGAGAAGCCTGGCTTTGCTGGGAGTTGCGCAGGCAGGCAGAGGTAGCCCTTTCCCTCCAAAGCGTGTTTTCCACGTAGAAAATATTAGAAATATTTAGAAATATTAACCCACAGAAATACTTTCCACGTAGAAAACGACACGGGGAGGCTTTTTTAAATGAAAGAAGGATTGAGGCACAGTGAGAACCCTCGCTGCCCTTTGGCAAATCAGCAGCGGTGGCAAATCAGGGAAGGGAACCGAGATCCTCGGGCCCACCACCACGTTTCTGTGTGCCTTCGGGATGCCCAGGCCCTGGATGGTCTTAGGGCAGCTCGAGGAGGTGCCCGGGGGAGCAGAAGCTCTGGCACCCCTCTCCCCCTGCTCCATCCCCTCCGTTTCTGCAGGTCGCCCCTTGCACAGCCGAGGATGTTTTCGTCTCCCCCCTTCCCCATCCTCGCGCGCCTCCTTTCAGAGGCTCTTTGCTCTCCTCACTTTCCCACAGCTCAGAGCCATTCTCCCAGCTTCAAAAGGTTTACTAATTACCCTAATGAGGTCAGGAGAGACCAAACGCTTCTGTGACTTAAAGCAGGGGTGGGAGGGGGGTTTGGAAGGGAGGAAACATCTTGGCTTGTGCCCGTGCTGCTGTGTCTGTAGGAAGACGGCGTCTCCCTACCTCTACCCTTTCTCCCCCACCTTCCCATCTAGCAGAAAAAAAGGAAATGTGGACAGAAGGTCTCAAATGTATCAAACAGCTTTTAAAAAGAAATTCCTTTTGCCTGTCAAAAGAACAAACAGATACACCAAAAACTGTCAGAATTAGTGTTGGAGTAATTGCAGAAGCTCTCCAAGGTTAATGCTCCATTAGCGAACAGCTCTCGCACAGCTAAAAGCCAGGACGAGACAGGTTGTCAAAGGCTTGCTGGAGATTAAAGAGCTGCGTTCCCAGCCCAAACTCTCTCGTGTGCGTTGTTTGGGAGGGGAGGGCCGGGGGTGTTTGTGGGATGGAGATAACGCCGGCTCCGCTTTGCGCTGCCGTGGCACCGCTGGAGAAGTGCGGCCCCCCAGCCGGAGGAGCGGTTTTCAGAGCCGGGTGGTGGGGTTCTGGGAGCTTTGTTCCCGTCCAGATCTTCTGCAAAATCCTTGCCTCGGCCTGAAACAGCACGAGCCCTGAGCCTGGGGAGCAGCTGGGGCATGGGGGTGATCTGGGGGTGCTTCAGGCTGGGGTGCGCTGGCTCCCTGGGGAGCAGCAGGGTGCTGGGGCCCTTGCAATTCATAAATGAATTCTCAGTTTTGGCACAGCAAACTGCCGAGCAGGGCAGTGCTTTTACATCGAATCGTGGCTTGATTTCATCTCCTGGGCCAGCGTAAGGCTCGTTTAGGTAAAAACTGGCCTTGGTTTCAGTTCTGTGGAAGAGAGGAAGCGGTTCCCGACTTCCAGCAAGGCAGCACCCCCAGCACCACGAGCACGGCCCTGGGGTGGCTCAGCAGCCCCTCGGGAGGCACGGGAGCAGCTCCCGGCTCACCTCGGGGCTCTCGGTGTCTTCAAGCGAGGCGCTGACCCCTCTTAGCACGCCAGGCTCGGAGCGACTGCTGCCTCCTGCAAGGCAGAGCTCTGTCTAGGAGCATTTTTCCCCCGGTGAAGGTGTGTTTGGGGTGTCGGAAGGGGTGGCCGAACTCTCACAGCCTGGAAACACCGCACCGAGGACCGGCCCCAGCCATTTTCGTTGCAAGCTCCCTGCCTGTAAACAAACACGCGTTCAAAAGCAGCCCGTGGGCTCCTGCTGCTGCTCCTGATCTGGATGTGGACAAGGCTGCCGTGAGTGCGCTCTTTGTCAGGGCCGCGGCTGCTTTAGAGCTATTGTGCTGGTGTTGTGATGGTGCCTACGATCCCTGCCAGGACCAGGTCTTTGTTACGGGGATGCTCCGCGCACGGATGCTGAGCGCCGGTCCCCGTCCGTGGCGCGGCAGAAGGAGAAAGAGGCTGAGGGAAGGGAAAAGGGGGAGAAATAAATGTGCAGGAGGCGGCCACTTGCCACAGGGGCTGGCTGGGGCGCGGGGTGTTCCCGTGGCTCCCAGGCCTGCCCTGGGTGGTGGCTTTCCCCTGCTGGGGGTTTGGCTTTGGGGCTGGTGCCGTGAGCCCGGGACCAGCTCAGGACCAGCAGCGCTGGGGGCTGGCTGTGGAGGGAGGTGAGCCGCGGGCTGTCGGCCAAGGGCCGGTGCGAGAGGCCCCTTTAAAAGAGCAGCCGCGAGCAGGGGAAATGAACAATGTCATAATTGGGAAATTAAACCTTTCCTGTTCTTTTCTTTTTCTATCTTGATATAATTTGTAGTGATTAGACCTGGGGTGCAGCACAACCAGACAATGCAAGTCTTCTGTACAAGAGCAAAACAAGGCTCCTGCATAGACCCTGTCTCTTTATTAAGTTGATTTGCATTCATAATCTTCATTTGCCGTTATTATTTTTCCCCCTTGTGCTTAGTGAGTGATATTAGCATAAAGTCCCTTTTTTCTTGTTTTCTATTCACGCTCAAGGTCAGAGACTTAGTGAGACACCGACGAAAACAATCTCTTCCTCACCCTCTTTTAATTCTTTGCAGAAACATGTCCTGGGGATTTTAACATAACAATTGCTGGAAAAGGAGGGAGGGGGGAGACCTGAACAGAGAGCCCTTTCTGCGATGGAAACAGGAGCTGCCCGAAAGAAGGAGGCGAATTCCGGGGGAAGAAGAGAGGGCAGAAGAGGTCTGGGAGCAGCAACGGTCCTGGTCCTGGCCGGGTTCTCCCAGGCGGTGTCCAGGCATCCTGGGGATGCCCCGCGGCCCCCAGCTCCCTCTGTGTGTCCAGCTCACCCCTTCTCTCATGTCAAAGCCCTGCAATCGTTGGGATGCCCCAAGCGAGACTGTGCCGGGATATCCCGAGCCATCACCAGCCCTGCGGCCGTTGGTGTCCGTGGAGAGGGGCCTGGGGCTCCTGGGGCTGGTTTCTGAGCTCGGGCAGGGTCTGAAAGCGAAAGCCTCGGCTCCTCTCGTTCTTGCCCTGCTCTTGTGGGTTCGCTGCATGAAGCCACCCCGCAGTCTTGCTTTCCTTCTTGCTGTCCCCATCCTGCGAAGCAGCAGCAGAGCCCCGCAGCTGGGGCGCACGCGTCCGTCCCTCTTTGAGCTGCTGGGACGAGGAGAGCAGCCAAGCTGGGGAGCATCGGACTTCCCTGCAGCCAGAAGAACAAAATAGGACAAAATTAAAAAAAAACATTGTGGAGGGACCCGGGTGGGGCAGCCCCTTCCCCAGCCGTGCCACTGGCCTACAGCAGTCAGACACTGGCCGCTTTTCGGGCTCTTTTCCAGCTCTTGTGCCACAGCTGCTCAGGGGCTGCCAACAGGTTCGGGGCCATGCCGGTGCCTGCAGGAGGGACCGAGGGTGATGTGCTCCCTGTCCCGCGCCAGCCGGGGCTCTTCTGACCCCTTGTCAGACCGGGCAGGGTCAGCACAGAGGGAAAATCCCCCCTCGGTGTCCGAGAGGTTTGCAGGTTACTGCCAGTTTTGGTAGGGAGGGGGAGCGAGGGACGGATTCCTTTCTGTGTGCACAAGCTGTGATGATTTTAATGCGCGTGTTACTGTGCGAAGCTCTGGTCTTGGGCATGAACTCTTCCAGGCAGGCAATTTCCTCTGAAATCTGATGTGGGGCTGGATCTTGGCAGATGGCAGCTGCTCTCGCTAATGGCCCGAGCGCTCCCGAGTGACCCGTCCGTGGGAAGGGGGTGGCTTCAGGAGCTGATAAACGCCTGATGGCCCGGCTGAAACGCTGGCCGTGTCCGAGGTGTGGATGTCGTCTGGTGCTGCACACGTTTGCTGTGCACAGAAATATGTCTTATTTTGCAGAATTGGTAGGTTGCTTTCTTTTTTTTTTTTTCTTTTTTTTTTTTTTTTTCTCCTCGGGACGCTTCAGGGCTTTCAGTGCTCAGATGCAATGTGAGCGTTTTCATGCCCCTTTAATGCTTCACTAAACAGTCTGAGCTGCTGCCTCTTAATGCCCCGGTAAAGCAGAGTGCTCCAGAGCGTAAAGAGCATGCGAGGAAAAGGAGGCTGATGGAGACGGAGAAGAAAAGAGACTGTGAGGAGAGACAAAGCGGGGAAGAAGAAGTCATCTTCTGCCTTTCTCTCCCTGCAGATACGCAGTCCGTACCCTTGTGGAGGCAGCTGGTGCTGAGGGTCCCCCCGGCTGCTGCTGAGCCCCCAAGGGAGCAGCTGAGCCCCGCTTGTGGTCTCCCAGCCCTACGGCCACTGCGTGTGTTATGAGGGGAGATGTTCCCCACGTGCCGTGGGGCGAGGTGTGTGCCATGGCTGTGCCATAGACCCTGCCAGGGGGTGCTGGGTGCTGGGTCCTGGGCTTTTCCTGGTGCTCCTGAGCCCTGCTCTGGTCTCTGGTGTGTCCCATGGGGCCGGCATCCCCAGCACGTCCCATATGGGCTAAGTGCCTGCAGACCGCTGTGGGTCCTGGCTCTGTCCTCGGCACGACGCCAGTGCACGCGTGCTTCCCGGGCAGACACCAAAGCGAGGGAAGAGGACAAGGGCAGGGGAAAAAAAAAAAAAAAAAGAGAGACCCCAGCTCTTAACCTAACCAGGGAAAGTTTGTGCCTCCTCCCGACCAGCGCCGCGGGGAGTCGCCGGCTCCCGCGTTGTTAATTCAAGTCGTCGCATCGCCTGCGCTCTGTGCGTTTCTCCCCCGCGCCGCTTGCCCTGCCCGTTTGATCTGGAAGTACCAAAAGCAGCGCCTCGGGCTGCGACACCGGCATCCTCGGTCACCATAGGAACGGCAGCGGGGCTCCCCCGTGCCCCCCGTCCCCCGCGGCCCCGCTGCCGGGGCCGTGCCGTGCCCGCCTGTGAAGTTTGGCGCATCAAGGCCCCGCGCCACGGCCCCCGCGGCCGGCGGGCTCGGAGCAGGCTGCTGCCAAGCTGAAAGGCAGCGTTTTGGTCTGAGCTGCCGGGCACAAAGCAGAGGTTATCGGTGTCACGGAACCTGCGGAGCGCGAGGGTAAAATGCCCTTACGGTTTGCTTCACGGGGGGGAGAACTGGGAGGAGGAAGGGAGAGCTCCAGGAGGGCACGGGTTTGGAGCTGGAGGCAGTTGTTGGAGGGCAGGGGGGGGAGGAAGAGGAGGCGGAAGATGGAGATGTCTGCGGCGGGAGGGCTGAGGCTTCAGGGCGGAATCGGTGGCTCTGCCGCTGACATCTGGCGCGGTGCCGGCTGCGGGCAGGGCTGGGCTGCAGCCCCCGGCTTCCCACCTGGGAAATGGGGCCGTTAATGGGCACGTTCCCCCTAACCCCTCCTGTCAGCTCCGCGTCAGCTGTAAACCCCCTCTGGGGAGTGCATCTGTGCCTCTATGCGCTCACCTGGTGGCTGCCTTTCCCGAAGAGGCGTAGGGAAGGGGTGGCACGGAGCTGGGGGAGCTGCTGCCTGACCCCCGTCGCGTGCCCCCAGCAGCCCCAGCTTCTGTCAGGGGGGCTTTTCGGGGACCCCCCACCACAGGTTCCCTGGAATCCACCACTGTCGGTGGGACGGCAGAGGCGAGGCAGGCTGGCTCGTGGTGCAGAGCTCATGTGAGGGCAACCAGGGCTCGGTGACCTCTTCCCATGGTGTGCCCGGCCGCAAAACCAGCGCTCGTAACGCCGCCGCCGCGTGTGGTCCCCATCCCCGGCACCGCTGCGGTGGCACCGGTCGGTGCCGTCACCACGGGGGCTGGCGCATCCCTGCCACCGTCCGGGTGGCTCCGGGGAGCCGGCAGCGCCGCGGTGGCCCTGGGCACGTCGCGGTCCGGGGGTGGCTCTGCCCCTGCGCGGAGCCGGGGCTGGCGGCCGCTGCTCCCTGCGGCGCCGTGATTGACGCCCGGAGCCGCCTGGCTCCCTCCATAAACACCTACACTTTCTAATTGCTGACAGTTATTTACTGTAAAGACAGGAGCACACGCACCACCAGCTCTGACAACTCATGTCAAAACCCCACAAGAAACTATATTTTTATGTCTTTATTTGTTTCCCCTCTGTTCCCAAGCAGATCTGCTTTCTCTCGCCCCTCTCTCCGCTGCCCCTCGGGGCTCCCCCTGCCCCAGCCCCATCCCGGGGGCGATGCGGGGTGGGGGGGCTGCCCTTTCGCCCCCGCTTTCCCCGGTCCATGCCTGGCTGGGCGCTGACGGACGGGTGCAAACCGACGTACAGTGGATCCCGCCACGCGCCTGCTTGTTTATTTGCTGTCTCTCAGCCCCTCTGTGTTCAAACATAATTGGTTCTGCTCAGAGCAGTAAACAATGATGTGCGACGCATGAGTGAGCCCTAAACAGCACCTACATGCAATTAAAATAATTGGGTGCATACCTAGGGCTGATTTCAGCCCCCCCACATCGCTTTTCTCTCTTCCTTTGCTTCTTCTCCAGCTTTCCTCCCGTCTTGGCAGCTCACCACCAGCTCCTCTCGCCCCCCAAAACGGGCGCGGGCGCTGGAGCCTTTTCTCCGTCCGGCGCCGCGCGAGGAGCCCGCAGACCTCGGCTCGGCCTCGGCACGAGCGCAGGGTGAGCACGGCAGCACCTGAGCAGGAGATGAGATTCCAGCCCAGGCCCATGAAATATAATGAAGGCCCAAGGGACCGTACCAGCTCCTTGGTTAAAAATGATGCTGTTATATTTAGACAAGGTAACTAGAGGCCCCTCTGGACAGAGAGGAGTACAATTTTTTGTTTAATGATTCCATAATCTGATATAATATCGGGCCTGTAAGACATAATGAAGACCTGGGGGAGTTTACATCTTTGCAGCATTAAAGGGCCTCTGCTTGGGGACACAGACAGGTGGAGGTTTGAACTTTGATGCAGTCAAACATGTTTTTCTCTGGATTTGTTTGACATGATTGAGAGGGAATCCAGCAGCCGTAGGGAGAGGAGAAAATGGTTGCAAACACAGCAGTGCTTAAAACAAATCCAGGCAGCTGCTTTGCTCGCGCCGAGGGTGGGTGCCGGGCGCTCGGGGGCCCCACCAGGCTCTGCAGGGCCCCTCGGGGCTGCGATTCCCCAGGCTCCATGTGGACACCTCTGGGCACGATGGCCCCGCGGTGCTGCAGGAGCTGTTTGCCTTCTAGAGCACGAGGATGCTCCTTCCCCAAGCGAACGCGTAGTTTTGCAAGCATCAGACGTGGAGTTCTAAGCGTTTTGGGCTGTTACTGGTGTTGCCTGGGGATTGCCAGGCCCGCAGCAGTTCGTGGCACATCGCCCTTCCTCGCACAGGAGCGGCTCCGCCGGCCGCAGGGACGCGGTGCTGAGCTCCTGCAGTCCTGCTGCTGCTGCTTTTTGGGGCAGGATGAGGGCGAGGTTTATTCGGGTGACCGTGCTAGGGGCGCTGGACCATGGAAGTGATGCTTGCCCAAAATGCAAGGGCAGATTAGATGCGCCGAGATCCAGCATCTTCACTACGCACCTCCTGTGTCCGATCCTCACCTGGAGGGCTCGCCCCTGCCCAGGCAGCTCACGGCCATGCCTGGAGAGGCCCCCACGAGTGCAAAGGTGCCGCGGACAGGATGAAACCCTGCCCTGTAGGCGCTGCCTGGCCCCATGGATCCTGGCAAGAACCAGCGGTGCTGAGCTGGATGCGCTGAGGCTTCCCAGGTTTGTTGCAGCTCCGGTTTCAGCGCCTCCAGATAACCTAATCCCATTTAGGCTTGGAGAGAGCTTGCAGATTCCTCCCTGGGGAGCGAGCCGCGCTGCGGGGGGTGGTCTGTAATGAATTCCTATCATTCCAGCACAAAGGTAGCTTACAGGAGTGCTTGCTGCAGAAAATATTAGGGTCACTGCCCTATCATCCCTCAGAGACATCAGTTGTAGCTCAGTGATTCCAGCCTGCTGACAGGCAGGCGGCCCTGGGAGGGCAGAGCCGGCCTCGTGTTCCTGACTCGTTCCTTCCTTAAAAAAAACGATTTCTACAAAAGGAAGGGTTTTTGCTCTCGGATGGGGCCGTGGGTGCCCAGTGCCCGGATGCGCAGCCCCATGCAGGAGGTCGCTCTGGAGCGTCCGCTCCCGTTCGCCCTGGTTTTTTTTATTATTTATTTCTGCAGATTTCAGCAGCTCCTCAGGGATCCCATCCCTCGGGATGGGAGCAAAGGTACATCCCCACATCCTGATGGGTGCTGGGAGCTGGCAGCAGCCTTGGCCTTCAGCCATCCACGTGGGGCAGCTGAGAAGATGCCCTGGTTGGGGCCAGGTCCGTGCTTGGGGGGGGGCAGCCACTTTCCCACCCGCGCCTGGGGAGCCCGCGGGGCCGGCACGCAGCCCCGGAGCTGTGTCCCGCTGGGGCCCGTTCCAGCTCCCTGCCCTCCCTTCCCTCTCCCCTTTAGTTATTTTATTTATTTTTCCGATGTGGGCAATGAAGTAATGAAATCTGCCCCCTCCAAGCCGGGCTTTAATACGGCTCCGTGTCTGGGGCCGGGATGTTTCACCTCGGGAGCTGCCAATCCGTCTCTGTCAAGCTGTCAGCCCTGACGTGTCTGCGCCTGGGCTGCAGCCGCGCTGCAATTCAAAGTGGATTAACTCTTTGGGCTGCCCTCCCCTCCTCCCCTTCCCATTCCACTTGGGTGGGTTCGGGCCGAACAGAAAACGCTTTTCCCCTGCGCTTTCCATATTCAAGAGCTCCCGAGGCGCTGTGGGGCGGCTCCGTGCCCGCGGTGGGAACGGGGCCGAGCAGCAGCCTCGGCCCCCAGCCCCGTGCTCTCGGGGCTGGGCTGCAGCGGGGCGACGGCTTCGGGTGCAAAGCAGCGCTCCCTTCGCTGCAGGTGCTGGGCAGGGGCGCCGGGGACGTCGCCACGGCCTCGCGCCTGAGCTGCTTTGGTGCACGGGTTGGGGGGCTTGGGGAGCGGGTGGGCGAGCTCCGTGCCCACGGGCTGTTGGGGCTGCGCGATGTCCTTGTGGCACTGCTTGTTACAGGCTCCTGGGAGCAGACGGGTGCCAGCACCCCGCTGTCAGCACCCCGCTGTCAGCACCCCGCTGTCAGCACCCCGCTGCCATCCCTGGTGGGGAGCCGGGTTAGGGGCTGCGGACCCCTGCCCCCCCCAGGCTTTTTGCACAGCCATGGCAGCCCCCAGTGCCGGGAGGGATGGATGGAGAGCTGGGGGGATTCGCGGTGCTCCCCCAGGCGATTGAATTTTCCCCGAGGGCAGAAAGGAAACGGGGCCAGGCCGGGCGGGGCAGGGACGGGGGCGGCGCGGGGTGTCCCCAGGAGCCGCCCCCAGCCGCAGCCGAGGGGCGCAGGCACTAGGGGGGGGTGTTGGACCGGCAATCGCTGCCTGGGCGCCGCCGCCGCCCCCGGGGCTGCTCCGGCCGTGGCCCGAGTTTGGGGTGAAAAGAGGCCGGTTTGGGGGTCGTCGGTGGGGGATTTTACCCCGGGCATCTCCCGCACATCCCCGCTGCGCCCGGCTGGGCTCGGTGCCGGCTGCGGCCACCCGCGCACCGCAGCACGCATCCAGCTCGGCGCGGGGCTTGGCAAATAGCGACCGTGGTGGCAAAAGAGGACGCGGGCTGCTCTGCCCCTCTGTTGGCACCAAACCTACAGCATCGCTGCTGGCCAAATCTGGCGTCCCGCTGCGTCACGCTCTGCCAGAAGCTCTGGTGCAGGGCCCTCGGCGGTTCGGCAGCGGAGAGCCGGGAGGGGCGGCGGTGCTGCCGCCAGACCTCGCTGCTCGCTAACGGGGCGCAGTCGCTGCGCTGTCAGGTCTGATCCGTGCAAGCTGTTCCTCGCTCCGCGGCGTGCGGCGGGGTCACCCGCCCGTCTGCGCGCCGCTCGCCCGCCGCGGGGACCGGCTGCCGTCTGTCCGTGCCCCCGCCAGGCCCTTGGCAGGCTGCGGTGGCTGCTCTCCGCGTGCGGGGCCGGCTCGGAGCCAGCTCAGCCCGCGCTGGGTTCGTTCCCAAGGCCGGGGGCCCCGGCGCTGGCTGCTGCTGCAGCGAGGGTTCCCGGGGGAGGCCGGGGAGGGTTTTGCTGCCGGCGTGCACATGTGGAGCTGGGCCTGCATCAGCAGCCAGAGGTTTGTCCTGAAGCCGCTTCCTTTCCTGCAGCGCCCAGTTTGGGAGCTTTGGACAGCTTGGCTGGGTGCTGCTGGAGGCTTGAACAGCTCCTGGGCTCTGGGAAGAGGGCGTGGGGTGCTCGGCCTCGCTGTCCTGTGGCCCCTGCGCCCCGATTCCCACCCTCGCTGCGGGGGACGTTCAGCCCGGAGGCGCTGCTCCCACCCTGCCCGCGGGCTGGGGCCCTGATAAGGAGGGGAAATCGCTCTGCTCGGCACGGGGGCAACGCTCTGCGAGGGGATGGGGTGCTCAGGGGGGAGCGGAGCTGCCCCAGCCTGTGCTCCCCCCCATGCAGGGCTCCTAAAGTCAGTCCTGCCACCCCTCCACGGCTGCTAGGAGGACAGGGTGACCGTGGCAGGGAGGGCACCGTGCTCAGAGCTGAGCCCTGGGGTCCGGCTCCCACCACTAGGCAGAGCCATGAGGACAGTGCTGCAGCCCCGAGGAGCTCCTGGTCTGAGCAGCACCGAGCCACGAACCCGATCTGCTGGGCCCTGCTGCCTCCTCCTGCCGGGGTCCCCCCGTGGCACCTGGAGATACGTCCCCAGGCGCCTCAGTTTCCCCTGCTGCAGCGGGGTGGGTTTCTGTAGGGCCGCTTTCAGAGGCGCCAGCTGCATTCGCATCCAGGTGCCATTCTGCAGTTGTTTCCCACCCCCCTCGGTGAAGGGGCTGTGGTTTAATTAATGTTTGCAAATTGCTTTGAGGATGGCTGCTGCGAGAGGTGCGAGGACGCTCGCCGTGCCGGCGTCTCCGGCAGCAGAGCCTCAGCTCTCGCAGGGGGCCGTGGCCACGGTGGGCGCAAATTGGCACCGCGCCCCTGGAGCCGCCGGGAGCCGCGCTCGTTCGTGCCAGCGCGGGCCTGGCGTGGGACGGCGGCTCGGCAGCCGGGGGTGGCTTCACGTGCAGCTGGATTTCGGGGCCGGGCGTTTTAACAAGTGTGGGATGAGGCAGCGAAACGTGCCTGGTTCCGCGTGGAGCCCGCAGGGAGGCAGCGCCCAGCACGCCCGGGAGAAGCGTGGCCGTGGGTGGATTTGGGCGTGGAAGTGCTGGGTGTCTTCTCCTCTGCGTTTCCGTGCCTGAGCCATGTGCTGGGGTGTCCCCCCACCTTTCCTCTGGAGGAAAGAGAGCACTCCCAGGGCGGATTCACGCAATAGCTCCGGGCTCAGGGGCGCAGCCTGCGTTTGGGTTATTTTGTAGCGTTTTGCACTGCCGCCCCTGCTTACTTGGAAGTGGTTTCCTGAATAAACTGAGTGCTTGGTGAGCCTGCGGGGGCTCCGGGGCGTTCAAGCTGTGCCTCAGCCTGGCCGTGTCGACCGATAGCCCACCGCCCTGCAGTGCCGGCATCGCCGGCTCCCCGTGGGCAGTACTTTGTGCAGACACCTCTGCTCCCTGCTGACCCCATCTGCCCCGCAGAGCAGCCACGTGCCCGGAGCTGTGGTCCTGTGATCCCCCCCCGGGGCACCTTGACCCACGCGCTAACGGGTGCCCCAGGACAAACCCGGGCACGCAGGCTCTGTGTCCCGGCACGGCACCGTGGCGCTTTGCTCCGGCGGCGCGGGGAGACCTGGGCGGCTCGCTGCGGCGGCTGATTGCCCTCGCCGCTCGGCCGCGCGCCTCGTGCCCGGAGCAGAGGGCGGTGGCGCGGTGCCAGCCCGGACCCGGCGCGGGCAGGGCTGCCGGAGCGCTGCCGTCAGCGCCGGCGCGGCTCAGGGGAGCGGAGAGGCCCAAGCTGACAGCGGACGCTAATGAGCCGGCAGTGATGCACTCGTGGCTGTTCATTACTTTGGGGTTTCTGACATTTGGGTCACTTAATGGATTTGTTTCCTTCTCCCTCTGCATCCTCCCCCTCCCCTCCGGTGGCTGCCTGGGACCGGTTGTAAATTAGCCCTTAATTTCTCACATGTGTCTTCCCTTAAACAGCAAACCCGCTCGGCACCCCCCACCCCCCGCCACCCCCTCCCCGGCCGTTTGGCACCTTGGGGGGGCTCCGCCGGGGCTGCCGGGCGCTGGCACGACCCCGCGGCAGGGGCAGAGCCTGCAGCAGCCGGGATCCCCCCGCGCACCGCGGCTGCGCGCGGGCACGCGTCCAGGCCCCGAAAGCTCCCGGGGCCGCGGCTGGGCCCCTTTTCCTGTTGCAGCTAAATTATAACCAGCCCTGGTAACGAGCAGGCAGGCTCGCTTCGGCTCTGCTGGCGCTGGAGCCGCGCTCCTCGCGAGCCTTTCTGCTGCGCCTCTTTACCTTTAAAGCAGGAAGGTTGTGTTTTTTTTTTTTTTTGCTTTCAGTAGCAAATATTTTCCATAATTTCTGGGCTGGTGCAATTAAAGCTATAGAAGATGGGTGTAAATTATACCTCCCTGCAACCGGCCTCGCCCCCCTAGAGTAGCTGGGGGCTGGAAACATGTGGATTTGCAATAATTAAGGCAAATAGTTGTTTTTGTTTGGTAAGAAAAACAACCCGGTGCTGCTCGAAAGAAAGCAAGAGAAACCGTAGAAAGTGCTTTCCTTCCAATTACCAAGGACCGGGGGAGAAAAAGTCATTACACGCGGAGCTGGCGCCGGGCTCCGCGCCTGGCAGGGGCGTGTAGGAACCAAACCGGGACCTCGCCGCGGAGCCAGCACGCGCCTACGCCGGGGAGCCAGGATTAACGGGGCCGCTCGCCGCGCTTCTCCCCTTACCGGCCATTTCCCAGCGAATTTGATCCCTGACTTCCCGCGGCTCTGGCGGGAGCCGCTGTGCTCGGCTGTACTGGGAAAACTGGGCTGAGCTGGGCTGAGCTGGGCTGAGCTGGGTTTCTTGCGCGAGTGTGAGCCGGCAGCTCGCCGTGCGCCTCCTGGGGGGGCAGAGAAAAGCCCCGTGCAGCACCGGGGGAAGCGGGGGGACGGCCTAGGGCTGCCCCCAGCCCACCGAGGCTGCTCCCCGTGGCTCTGGGCCGCGCTCTTTGCACCCCGTGTGTTTCAGACCGGCCTCGGAGGTGTCGACGGTGAGCGCCTGGGTGTCCGCCGCACCCCAAACCGAGGCCAAAAATCAACAGCGGCCGCTGAAGGCAGCGCCAGGGGCTTTGTGTTGTTTCCATTTCTCCGTCCACAAAATAACTACGGGATTGATTAGTCTCGAGGGATACGGCGGAGCCTGATTAATTTGGTAATTATGACTTCAAGGTATTTCCCTCCACAAGGGCCCGATCCGAAGCCCCTCAGACGTCCTCTCGCAGCCTCCACTGGGCGGCCTCCGCTGGGGCCTCACCCCGGGCTCTGGACCCCGGGTGCCGGCCCCGGCCATGCCACGCACCCATGGGTGCTCTCCGGAGCCGGTGCCGGGAACGTTTCTTGGTCCAGGAGCCCCCGGGGGCAGGAAAACCGAGCCCCGTGCAGAGCTCTTGATAACGCCGCCCGTGCCGGGAAGCTCCTCTGCTTTCTGCAGCTCTGCCTAATAAAAGCCACGGCCGCTCCCCGCGAGCCGTGCCCGAGATGCTTTGGGCTGGAGCAGAGCCTGTTATCGAGCGCTCGGCGTTTGAGCTGCTCACAGCTTTACGGCTCGGGCTGAGTTTTTCAGTCGAGGTTATTCTTTTCTTGAGATTTCAGCCAAATCTGCTTAGCGATTTCCAAGAATGAGGCTTTGTAAAAAAAAAAAAAAAAAGAAAAAAGACTTTGTAATTGTGTTAAAATATTCTAGTGACCTTTTCTTTGAAAAGCCTGCGTGCCTGATGCCCTGCAGAAGGTACTTGAGACCCCGCGGTGAGGTTTGCCACCACCCCGTGCCCCCTGCCCTGCTTCGGGCCGGCTGGAAGCCAAAACCAAACCCCAGCCCTTGGAGCTTGCACCGGCTTGGCCACGGTGCTGGGCATTCAGCTCGTGCTCTCTGGCCCGGTCTGGTGCTGGAACGATGTCCCCAGCGCTGCCGCCGCCAGCATTCGAAGCTACAGGTGCCCGAGCAGCCTAAATGAGGCCGAAAAAGGCAAAACCAGGAGCCTGGGAGCGCGGTGGGAACCTGGCCCTGCGCCTTGCCCTGTGTTTCTGGGGAGGAGAAGAAGAATCGCCCTCCCCTCACCAGACCTCGGAGCCCGGGGGTGTCAGAGCCCATCTCAGCACCACGGTGCCGGAGTCCACGTGGTCCAGTGTCGGGAGCTCCAGACCCCAAAATCACTCCAGGTCCCTTTGGGATGCCCCTCTGGGGGTCTGTGCTGCTGGGCTGGGGTCCGCTCATGCTCCCCCCGCAGCCACGCGTGGGGAGGGGCCGCGGCTGGGCTGCCAGCACCCCGGAGAGGCTTTTAGTGGCTTGGCTTGATAAATGAAAACAAATAAAGCTGATAGACAAGCGGACAGCTTTATGATAGCTTCGCGCTGAC
Source organism: Anser anser (assembly GCF_964211835.1). Lineage (NCBI taxonomy): Eukaryota > Metazoa > Chordata > Aves > Anseriformes > Anatidae > Anser > Anser anser. The sequence goes on from NC_139746.1 coordinate 1,238,633, forward strand.
AGGGAGAAAGATTGGTTGTCGGGGCTTGATGGAGAAATGTCCTGATGGGCGCAGCCGGGGCGAGGACAACCTTGGTGGCGGAGGATGAGGAGTTCCCGCGCGGGAGGACGCGCCGCCAGCGTCATCCCAAACAATCCTGCCTTGGTCTGGTTTACTTTTTTTTTTGGGGGGGGGGGAGGGGGGGGCGCAACACTCCGCAGCCCATTGAGTTTTTTCCAAAGAGGTTTGCTAAATAACGACGGCGGGCCGTGCTTCATTGGTGTGGCTGACAGCGGACCCCTTCCCCTCCTTCGGAGCCCACAGACCCCAAACCCCGAAGGCACCGCGTGCAGGGGGCAGTGGGAGGTGATGGGGGGGCAGCAGGACGCCAAAGCACGAGGCTGGGCAGGCAGCGGGATGGGATGCGCGGATGTGCCCCGATGTGGTCCCGTTGGTGTTAGCCCCCCCCAGGAGCCCCCTTTGCAATGCATCCCCGAGCCCCCCAAATTGCAACGCACCCCCCCTTTGCAATGCACCTCCACGTGCAATGCGCCTCCATGTGTAATGCGCCCCCATGTGCAATGCACCCCCAAATTGCAATGCACCCTCCTTTGCAATGCACCCCCTATGTGCAATGCACCCCAATTTGCAATGCACCCCCAAATTGCAATGCACCCTCCTTTGCAATGCACCCCCAAATTACAATGCGCCCCCATGTGCAATGCACCCCAATTTGCAATGCACCCCCAAATTGCAATGTGCCCTCCTTTGCAATGCACCCCCTATGTGCAATGCACCCCCATGTGCAATGCACCCCCACGTGCAATGCACCCCCCCTTTCCAATGCACCCCCACGTGCAATGCACCCCTCCCACGTGCAATGCACCCCCCACTTTGCAATGCACCCCCCACGTGCAATGCACCCCCCCCTTTGCAATGCACCCCTCCCACGTGCAATGCACCCCCAAATTGCAATGCACCCCCACGTGCAATGCACCCCCACGTGCAATGCACCCCCAAATTGCAATGCACCCCCCCCTTTGCAGTGCACCCCCACGTGCAATGCACCCCCCCTTTGCAATGCACCCCTCCCACGTGCAATGCACCCCCTCCTTTGCAATGCACCCCCACGTGCAATGCACCCCCACGTGCAGTGCACCCCCCCGTGCAATGCACCCCCCCCTTTCCAATGCACCCCCACGTGCAGTGCACCCCCACATGCAATGCACCCCCCCCTTTGCAATGCACCCCCCCGTGCAGTGCACCCCTCCCACGTGCAATGCACCCCCCCTTTGCAATGCACCCCCCCGTGCAGTGCACCCCCCAACCTCCCCTTTGCAAAGCCCCCTCCGCGCCCCCCCCTCGCACCCCCCCGGCACGGGGCCGGGCGCGCGCCGCAGCCGCCGGTGGCGACAATGGTGGGAGGGGGTGGGGGGAGGGGGGGGAGGGGGAGCGGCGGCGGCGCGGGGCGGGGCGGGGCCGGGGCGTGGCTCCCGGTAGGGGGCGTGGCCTCCGGTAGGGGGCGTGGCCCCGGGGCGTGCCTGCCGGTGGGGGCGTGGCCGCGGGCGGGGCGGGGCGGCGGCGCAGCATGGCGCGGCGGCACTGAAGGCGCTCGGGGAGCAGCGGCCCGCCCGGCCCGGCCTTTGTCTCGCCGGGGCTCCCGGGCGGCGGCGGCGGAGGAGCCCCCCGCGGGCAGCGCCGGGCCCCCTGCGCCCCCCCCTCCCCTCCCCTTTCTTCCCCCCTTCCCTCCCTTTCCTCCTCCTCCTCCTCTTCCTCCCCCCGGTCCCTCCCCATCCCCGCCGCCGCTCCACAGGTGCGGGGCCGCCCCGGGGACCCGAAGTTCGGGCCGGGCACCGGGGGCGGCGGCAGCGGCGGCGGCAGCAGCGGCGGCATCTCCCGGGGCCCCGCGGCACCGTCCCGGTGCCCCCCCCCGGTGGTGGTGGGGGGGGGGGTTTGGGGTCGAGGCGGGGGGAGAGGGGGGAGCACCGCGGGATGCCGCCGCCCCGGCCCCGCCGCGCCGCGGCCGCCCCCGACTTGCCCCGCTGACGGCGCCCGGGGCCGCGGGCGATGGTGAGGGCCGCCCGCCCGCCCGCCGCCCCCCGCCGCCCGCCCGCAGCCCCCGGCCGGCCCCTGGGCTCCGCCGCCTCCGCCGCCGCCGCCGCCGCCCCCCCGTGACCGGCCGGAGCCGCGCCCGCCGCCCGCCGGGACGATGCCGCCGCGCTGGGAGGCGGCCGCGCTGCTCGCCGCCCTCGTCGGCGTCTGCGTGTGGACCGACGACCCCGGGAAGGTGGTGTCGGACCGCTACGCCGTGTACTGGAACCGCAGCAACCCCAGGTGAGACAGCGGGGCCGCCCCCCCCCGCCCCGGGGCTCGCGGGTTTTGTTTTAAAAAAATAAAGGGGTTTTAGGAAAAACGGTGTTTTGTGGCTCGCCCCCCCCCTCCCCGTGCCCGCCGAGCTCCCGGTGCCCGCCCGGGACCCTCCCGAAGTTTGCCCGCAGCCGCCGAGCGCAACAAAGCGGCGGGGGCGGCCGGGGGGGGGGTACCGGGGTTGGGGGGGGGACACCGGGGGAACCCCGCCGGAACCGGGGAGCCGCAGCCCCCAGCCCGCGGAGGGAGGGCGGAGGCGGCCGGGCTGCTCCCGGCGGCTCGGTTCGCCTTTTTCCCTTTGCGTTACGGGGGCGCTTCCCTTATTTTCGCCAGCGTTGGGTTTTTCCTGTTTTCGGAGAGTTTGGTTTCTGCTGCGTTTCTTTGTCTGTAATTCCGAGAACCCCAAAATCGCCCCAGAGCCCTCGGGGAGCCCTGCCCGGGCGGCCGGGACCACCGGGCCCCCACCCCTTGCTCCACACGGGTCCGAGCCGGGCTTCGAAGGGGCCGATTCGGGCAGGCTCCCGTAAAAGCAAAAATAAATCACTGCCACCAAAGCCGCCCGTTCTTCCCCCGATTAATAAAAGTTAAGCAGGGCCCCAGAACCCCCCCCCAGGCATCGCTGCGAGTGAGGGGTCACCTCGCTCGTGTCCCCGACGGGTGGCAGCCAGCCCCCTTGGGTGCCCCAGATGGGTGCCAATGGGGCGAAGCAGGCGTCTCCTCGCCCGTCCCGTCCCAACGGGCGGCACCGTGCTGCCGGCGAGGCCGGGAGGATTTTCCCCTCTCGGAGCATCGGAGGGGAGATCGGGCTCCTCCGGCACGACCCCAGCTCTCCATCCAAGTTCCCGGCGGTGTTTCGGTGCCGCAGGAGGTGTCGGGACGGGTGGCGCAGGGCTCACCGCACAGCCCCATCCGCACGGCACGGGTGGGACGGGGGCGTTGGGGACCCCCCCCCCTTCCTCCAGCAGCATCTCAGCCCCGGCTTTGCGTGCCCCCGGCGGGGCTCAGCCGCCCGTGACGCCGTGGCCTCGCGCCTCTGCCCGCACCCCGACAGCCGGGACGCCCGGCGGGCGCCTTTGTGCGCGGCGGGGCCTTCTCCGCGGGCCGGCCGCGTTGCATATGGATTTTATTATCTCCCTCGCATTTTTGTGGGGGGTTGTAAGAGGGAGGGTTTTTTCTTTTTTTTTTTTCCTCTTCTTTTTTTTTTTTTTTTCATTCCCATTGCAAAGTTTTTGGTTACAGTGGCTGCTCCTCCGCGGCGTCGCAGTTTGGGTTCTTTCCTTTTGTTCTCCAAAACGCCCAACGTGCGAGGGCCCCGCTGGGATGGGACGGGGTCGTTGCGCCCGCTGCCACCCATCGCGCTTGGGCATCGCCGTCGCTGGAGATGGGGCGGGCATCGCCCCGAGGTCGGGGCCCGTGCCCGTGGGTTCCTACGGCAGTGCCAAAAACCAGAACGGGCGCCGAGCCGCTCGCCAGCGGTCACCCCGCTGCCTCCTGCCCCATGCCTCGGCACCGTCCCGCAGCACCGGGCTGGGCACCGCGGGGACGCGCTCCCCCGGACCGGGCGGCGGTGGTGAGCTACGGCTGCCGGTTCTGCTGCCGGTGGAGGAAATGGTTTCAAGGGGGGATGGAAAAAAAAAAAAATAGGGCGAAGGAAGTAGGAATCGATACAAGGAGGGAGCAGACAATGGCTCGTGGGTTTCAGCAGGCAGCGCCCGGGTCTGCGCCGTGACCCACATTTCCCAGCATGGCAGCGCCCGCGTTGCGGACAGCTGCGGGGCTCCCCGCGTGCGTGTTGGGGGCTCGGGAATCCAGGGCGATCGTTAGGCGTTGCAGGAATTGCCGCTGAGTTTCCTGCTTATTTTTCTTTTGGAGCCTAGCAGTGGTTCGGTTTGTCTCCGGAGTTGCTAGAAGACCGTTTCATTCTTAAAAACGAGGAATAATCCGCGTGTGCCTTTTCTGGTCTCTTGGTTTCCTTCTTATTTTTTTTTTTCCCCACCATCTCGTTTAATAAGAGGGAAATCGGAAGGGATGTAAAGACCAAAAAAAAAATAGAGAGAAGGAAATGCTCTCTGCTTGTTTGAACCTGCATACCTGATCTGGCAATAAATGTTTTTCTTCTGTTTTATATTGCAATCTATATTCTATAAAAGATGGTAATAAATCTCATGGTCAATACAATTTGCCCAGATTAGAATAATTCTATATTTCGTAATTGGGCCTAAATTAAAAATAAGTGTTACATCGAGATGCTGCAATTTGCCTCTTCTGTGGGGATATTTAGCTGCTCGTTACGGATTTAGAGATCTTTTTTTTTTTTTAAATGATTTTGCAAACACACGTTTGGGAAAGGTTGCATGGCTTTGGCTGTCTGGGACGTAGCCGAAGGAGGGAGAGCGTGTCGTTATGCACCACGGAGCCTCAGTATCTGCATGTAACGGGGGAGTTTGGCGGGGCGCGTGCGGACCGATGCACCAGCACCTCTTCACCCCACATGGGGCTGTGGCCAGGGCTCGCCACAACCCCAGCCGGTGCCATCCCCGGGGTGGTTTTGCTGGCACGGGGCCGGGGAGCAGAGGGGTCGTCGAGGCGGGGATCACGGCACAGCACCGCTGTCGGACGGCGGCACCGCGGCTGCGTCGGGGTCTCCGGCCGCCGCCAGCGCTGGTGCGGGACCCCCAGCACCGCAGCGAGCCCCGTGCCGTGATGGACATCGTGGTGTGCCTCTTGGTCGCCTTGCACCGAGCCGCACCGGGAAAAATCGGGGCTTGAGGAAATCTCAGCACCGAGGGGTACAAAAGGTTTTGGGAAGGATCGCCACCGTGCCACGACGGCTCCGGGACCCGTCCAGAATTCTGGCCGTGGGGCCGTGGTTGGAAACCTCCCGGACGCGAAGGGAAGACTTAGAAAAGGAAAGACTTAGAATTTGGGATTTGTTCTCGTTCCCCGCTCCACCTGCAGCTCCGTAATGGGCAGGTTATAGTAATTCCGGAATGATGGTTTTCCTGCAGCCAAACGCAATTCCCCCATATGCAGCCGCGTATTTCTGTGTCTGTAGAGAGAGAAATGTGCAAAGTGTTAGGTATTTTTCTCTCTCTATTTACAGTACAGATACAAATGCTGTAAATGGTCTAGATTTTACCCATGGCCTATATTTAACTGTGAAGTCATTTCTGTGCCTTGGAAAGCTTATTTTCTATTTCTTTTTTTTTTTTTTCTTGGTGTTGTGAGCACAGCTGGGGTTTCTGTTCCGCTGCTCTGCGCTCCCCAGGCCGGGGCTGGGGACACCAGGCAAACGTTTTTGAGCGGGGACATTCGCTGGGGGGGGGGACACGAGGAGACTTTTGGGGGCTCCCTTTGTGCATCCTGCGGGAGCGGGCGAGGGGCCCGAGCTGTGGCGCGGGGGGAGTCGGGGCGACGGAGCTTTTGTGTGTGCTTCTTCCCATCTTTCCGCCTCCGAAGGCAGCTGGTGGCACGCGGGCAGAGCCCGTGGCGTGCCGGCCGGCCGCTGCATTGTCCTGGAGCCCGGTGCGTGGCTGTCGGGGCCGTGCCGGGGCCATGCCCGCCTGTGCTCAGTGGCGATTTCCCAGCCCCAGCCTGAGCAAACTCGCCCGGCGCGTGGGGCTGCAGTGATGGTGATGGCAGCCGGCTCCTCGTTCGAGGAAAACCCACGGTGGTTTTTCCAGGGGGAATTGGATGCTACAGCAGGAGGGTTCGGTGCTCGGCACCACGCTCGTGTATCTGCATCGGGGAGGGCTGGGTGCCCGCCGTGCCCTGGGCTCCTTTCCAAGGCTCTGTTCCTGTCCGGGGCTGCCCGGGTTGGGCACAAACCTTTGGGGCCATCCCGTGGTGCTCCCCGGAGCCCGTGAGCTGGGGGTTTGCACCGACACCACCACGGAGCTCCCAGCTCCTGGCTCTTGGCCTGAGCCCCGGCGCTCGGGGTCCCTTACCCCAGCGGGGCCGGGGCAGCTCCCGGGGGTGGTGAGGGGAGCTTGGGGTGGGAGCTGCCGCTGCTCGGCCATCCTGCGCAATTAGTTCTTTTTGAGTTTTCATTTGTATCGTTTTCCCTTTGTGCCGCGATCATTCGCAGCCCTTCCCACCCCTCTTTTTCCAGACCGTTAAGCCGTGTTAGCTATTCTTCACCAGCCAAGGGCTGTAGCGGCGCGGTTAATAGAGAGCAGATACAACCAGGTCCAGCGCCTGTGACAAGATTTTCTCTCCCCGCCTGTCTCCGTCTCTCCCTGTCCCTTCCCGGGGACTGCAATTACATTCCCTACTGGTCGCCCGTTTGGTGTCCAGATGCCGGCCACGCGCCGCATCCTAATGCGAGGCTGGGGCCGGCAGCCGCAGGTCGGCCCCGCGCCACCCGAGCTCGTGCTGGTCCCAGGGGCACAAAGGACGGGCAGGGAGCCCTGCGGAGGGCGAGGGGGAGAGAGACGCCCTCGGATGCCGCCGTGGAGCTTTAAAAGTGCTCGCGGGTGCGTGTATTTTGTGCACGCACACAAATAATCCCCGTGCACAAACACCCACGGCCGCCCACCCGGCGTCCCCCTGCGTGGGCAGCAGCGCGCCCGTAGCCATCTGCACGTGGCACGCGCCCGCTGCGCTACCTGCAGGCTGAGGGCTATAAATAGTTGGGGTTTTTACGTCTCTCGGAACACGGATCCCAGCGCCAGGTAGCATCTCGCCCAGCTGTCTGTCCGTCTCGCTGCGTACGCCCGTGTGCGCGGCCGACCCACGTGGCGGTGGCTGGGGCTATCCGTGTCAATACGTGCATAAATTTGACAAGGTTCATCTGCCGGGTTGTCTGCAAAATTGCTGCAATTGTTCCTTAAATAGCTCCTCATTTCTGGTGGTGGAAATTTTGGTTCTTTTGTGCTAGATATTAATCACGGTTTTAGAGGCTTCCTTTTTTTATCCCGGGCGTTTTTCCCTGTCGGGGCAGAGATTTTTGCCCCGCCTCGTTGGGTTTAATGGGGTGTAGGGGAGGCCATCAGACGACGGCGTTGTAACCTGCAGCCCCGAAGAGGAGGTAATTTTTTTTCCTCCTCCATGACCCATCTGAGACCGACGTGCTCCCAGTTCTGCCATTTCCATGCGCTCAGAGCGTGATTACGGGGCCAAGCCCAGCCCTGTGCTGGATAAACCTGGCCACGGGGTCACCTCCATGCGGGGGACGACCGCGCCGCTGTCCGGCACCCAAAAAGTGCTGGTGTAGGCAGGCCGATGCTCTGCCATGGCCAAAATCATTGAGGAGGCATCTCTGAAACGGTGACTCCAAAATCAGGGCTTGTGTTTTGTTGTTGGGTCAAGGTGTGCCTGCTTTTGGCCTGCACCTTTCCCAGCAGCGAGCAGCCCAGAAAACCCTTTTCTGCCACCACCCTCCTGGGATTGGGGTCCCCACCACGTTCCTGGGCTGGATGCGTGCCGTGGGGTGATTTGGGCTCGTCCAACCCCTGCAATGTGCTGGGGCTGGGTTGTCCCCAGCAGGAACCTGCAAGGAAAATGCCGAGGACGGGGCTGGTGCCAACGGGGCCGGGCAGGGTGCTGCGTCCCGCGGTCCCGCTGGCTCCTGGGCGGTCGCATCGCCGTTGGTTATTTATTTCTCCTCCCTTCTCTCCCCCTTTGGTTGTTGATGCTGCTGTGGCTGGGCTGCTAAATAGCTTCCCATTGTTCGAGAGCTAATTACCTCTTAATGAGGCTCCTTACTCAAAAGCCAAGAGGAGCGGAGGGCGTGCGGTGGGCTGCTTTTCAGGCACGCCGCCCGCCAAGGCGCCTGGGAGAAGGTGTGGGGCTGGGGGGCCTGGGAGAAGGTGTGGGGCTGGGGGGCCTGGGAGAAGGTGTGGGGCTGGGGGGCCTGGGAGAAGGTGTGGGGCTGGGGGGCCTGGGAGAAGGTGTGGGGCTGGGGGGCCTGGGAGAAGGTGTGGGGCTGGGGGCCTGGCTGCTCCCCGCCGCGTGGGGCTGCCATGGGGTCCGGCTCTGCGGTGTGTGGGGATGCAGCAGCGGGATATTGGGGCTGGGGATTGCTGCTGGCTCAGGTCTGCGGGCACCAAAGGGGATGGCTTTGCAGAGGATCCCATGCCGAGCCCCGGATTTAGGGATTGCAGGTGGAAAGACGAGCGAGCAGCCTTGCGATGCCAGAACCCACACAAAGATACGTAGGGCGCATCTTTCCCTTTGGCCATGGTCACTAAAAACGCAGTTCCTCCAAGATTACGCATCGTGTGTGCCCTTGGTGGGGCAAATTCTGCTCTGCTTCGGCTAAACCGGCTCCTCCTGCATGGTCCCGTCCCTTGGTGGGACCTGGCCTCAAGGCCAAGGGTTTGTGCGGGGCAGAGGCCGCGCGCTGCTCGTACCCAGCGCCCTTGGTTCGTGTTTGCCGGATCCTGGCCCCGCTCCGGAGTCGTGCGGGGCCGTGGTGGCTCACGCGGCTGCTCCGTGCGCTGACTGGCAAAGGCACTGCAGGCAAAATGGGGGAAAAAAGGGTCTGCAGAGGAACCGGGGGGCGCCCGCCTCCGCCCCGCGCCGATTGAAGCCGGGCTTTGTGCCGCCCCGCGCCGGGAGCGGGCGTGGGTGGGAGGATCCCGAACTTCAGAGGGGGACGGGGCGGTCAAAGCCACCGCAATGGGGGGAGACGAAACAAAAGGAGGAAAAGGCACTCGCTAGAATAATAACGAAGATGGGGGACGACTGCCTGGGCCCTTGCGCCCATGAGAAGCACCCGGCTGCTGCTGCTCCCTGGCAGCAATGTCCTGATCCTGCCCCCACCTGCGGCCACCTAATGGGGGACGCACGGAGGTGCTGGACCCCTTTGGGGCTCGGTGTGGCACAGCAAACCACTGGTGATGTGGCCACATCGATCCCAGGAGCGATTTAAATGCCCCAGAGCGTGGCTGCCACTGCCTCCAGCGAAGCCAACCAGCGCTGGAGCCGGCGAGAGCCGAGGTCTCGCTTCCGAGCCCTGCTCGGATCCGTTTGATGTTTTCCTCCAGGTCATTAATGGAGGGACAAGGGGTGCTAAGAGAGACGGAGATCGAGACTGTTTTTGTGTGTTTTCTTCCTACCCTTTGAATTTTGTTCCTCCTCCCGTGCCTGCTTTCCAAGCCCCGCCGTGAGAGCAGGAGGCAGCGAGCACGGCCGCGGGACGTGGCCATGGGCGCCGTCGCCGTTGTCCTGCCTCTCTTGGTTCCCCCCCGGCCTCGCTTTGTGTTCGTGGGGCTCTCCCTCTCTTCCCGTAGCCCCCACGTGCGCGTTGGTGCAGAGGCGCGTGCACGAGGGGCTGCGGGGCTCGCGCTTGGACCCCTTGGAGCCGCTCCTCCGCCCAAACGCAGCGGCGAGCCCCGCGCCTCCGCAGGAATCCCGGCGCGCACCGCCGGCATGCCCACCGCGTCCCCGGGGCCCGTCGGCTTTAAGCCCCTCGCTCAATACTTCCTACTGGAATACGGGAACGTGCTCTTGTTTAGGCTTCATCCCCACGCAACCCTGACATCCCCGCAGGAATTGAACTTTATTTCAGATCCTCCGTGCCGTGGGGCTGGCAGGAGGCGAGCGAATGGCGAAGGGGCTAAAAAAGCCCCAGTAGACGGCCGGGTCTGGTCGTCCTCCCGCCGCATCTCAGCCGTCTCCTCCGTCTGTTTTGTTAGCACGTCGCTCAGCCCAATTTCAGTGGAAATACTTGCCGTTTCCCCTGATACGTCTCAAACCAAGTTTGGCTGGATTTTTTCTTTTTTTTTTTTTTCCCGTGGAAGAGGAGAAATTATTTGTATCGGTTTATTTTTTCTTTAGCATTACACGGAGAGCAAAACTCTCCCATGTGCTAGGAAACAGATAAAGTGTTTAGACAGCAAATACAAATATTTCTGAGCACTCAGCCCCGCTACAGATATTTCTCCCTGTCCTCCAGAAGGATTTCTTGCTGTGTTTTCTAGTGGGTTCTTATTTAGGCTGCCTTGATTTTTTTTTTTTTTATTTATTTAAAAAGCCCTATTTATATTTGCAGTAAAATAAAATCAGCCAAGCCTGACCCTGCAGAGAACTCGAAAAAATCCCAATTCTTCCTTTTACCAATCCCGTTTCCACTGAGGAAAAAAAGCTCCTGAACCCGGCGGCCCGCACCAAATCCCACCGCAACGGGATTATTTCGGCGGCTGAGCTCGGCGCTGGGGGGAGCGGGGACGGGGACGGTGCCGGCCGCGCTTCGGGAGGCGGGGGGAGCCGGGTGACGTGGGGGCACCCAGTCCCTCGTGCTGCATGTGCCGGCTGCCTGCTGCATCCAGAAAGGGTGGGGTTTTGATTTTTCTTTTTTTTTCTTTTTTTTTTTTTTTTTGAATAAATCAGCGAACGCTGCCCCTCCACTCCCCGCTCCGGCGGTGGCCCCAGAGGGGTGTCACTGCGGTCGGGAGCGTCCCCCCCGGCTGCCAGGGGCCGCCCGGTGCCGGGGAAGCTGCTTCCCAGCAGCTCGATAATCCCAATTATTATCTGCTTTCTAGATCAGGGTTTCTTATTAAACTTGGCACCGCTGGATTTGCCGTTCCGGCCGCCTGCCTCGGCAGAGGGATTCATCTCCCGCGGCCGCGGGGAGGAAATGGAGTGGAAAAACCCAGGGCAGAGCCCTGGGGGCCGGGGGGGCTGCGGGCGCCCACCCGTTGCAGCGAGGGGCTGGGAGGGAAATGGTTTTGGGGCACGAGCTGCTGCGGTTTGTGCCCTGTCCCACTGCACGTCCGTCTGTCCCTGTAGCCCGTCCGTCTGTCCCCCCGTTGGCGCGGGGCGGCCGTCGTGGCTGCGCGTGGTGCGGAGCGTTCAGCGCCGGGATGCGCTGCTCTCATTTCGGCTGTCCGTGAAAATGGAAGTTGTTCGTTAAAAGGATACCTGGATATTTGCTTAAAAAAAAAAAAAAAAAAGTTATTTTTCCCTTGCTCTAAAATTCAAAGAACCCTTTATCCGCCGCCTCTGCCCTTCGCACAAAGAATACCCGCCCTCCCTATGGCAGGGCCTCCTAGTTTCAATTCCCCCGTTCCCCATCGCGCAAACGTTCCCCGGTCCTTTCGCTAACCGATATTTCCTCTCGCATTTCTCCTCCGAATTCTGTTTTATTTTTATCAAGGCGATTTGCTGGACACCACACCGGAGCCGCCCGTGCCGGAGCCCTCCGGGAAGGTGATTTCTTCAAATCTCAGACCCGTTCTTGTCCCGGGGGGGGGCCGGGTGCTGGCTCGGCGGTCTCTGCTCCCCCCGGGGTGGCTGCGGTGCTGCGCAGGGACCCCCGGGTGTTGCAGGGCTGCTCTCGCTGGGGTTTCCCTCCTGGGGTTTGCTGTCTGGATGTGAACCTGACGGGGGGGCTGGAAACGCCTCTCCCCGTACCCCTCGTACCCCGCAGCTTTCTCCTTTGGTTTCCATCCCAGCTCCTCTTCCCTGCGCGCTTCCACCATTTTCCTTCCTCTAAGAAACACAACAAGAGGCGCCGAGCCCGTGCCGCTGCGCTCCCTTCTCCCCGTTTGCTCTCCCCCCAGGGGTGACCCCCCCGGCTCCCAGGGTCCCTGGTTTTGGTTTGGGGGCTCTCACCCCCCCCCCGGAGCAGGGAGGCGTGGGGTGCTTTGGCCGCTGGCGGTGCCCAACCTCTGCTCTTCCTTTACCCAGGCCCCGCTCCAGCCCGATTTGGGCTCCCAAACCCTTTACCCGGGGCGGTTTCCACCACCCGGAGCTGGGAGCTGGGAGCCCCTGCCCGGCGGCGTCTTTGTGGCGTTGGCTTGGGGGGCTTGGTTTGGTTGGATCCAGGCAGATGCACAGAGCTTGGGTGCCACAAGATATCGGGGCCCCCCCATGCCACCCATGCGGCCCCCTTACCCCTGCTGTATGAGGCGCAAATGTAAGGCTGAAATGAGCCTTGGGAGCAGGGCACGGGGGTCACCCTCTGCCGTGAGAGCGTGGCACAGCGCGCAACGCGGCGTGCGCCCCGCTCCTAAAACCCCCGTCTCCTTTTGTCGCGTTTGCAGAATTCCCCTCACCTTCACCCAGCTCTCCCCACCTGCGCTGGTTCCTCGGGGCGCTCAAGTCCCCGAGCACCCGGGGTCCCGCTCGGGCTGGGCACGGGGCAGCGCCGCGTCCGCTCGTTTTCCGCCGGGGCTCGTTAGCGGCGCTCTCCAGCGCCAGGCCCTGCGGCCACGCCGGCGCTGGGCGGCAGCGGGCGGAGGTGGCCGAGCCCCCGTGGGCAGACGTCAGCAGAAATCTGGACTCCAGCAAATATTTCAGAGCTGATTAATAACGATAAATCAGAACGTTGTCTTTCGAAATGAAAGGCGTTTGGATGAGGCGGAGGGGTACTCACACGATTAAGACAATGAGCTGGGAGTTTGAGCGCTGAAGCCTGTTTCCAGCTCGCTACGCAGAGACGGGTCGCCTCTCCCCTCCCAGCCTCAGTTTCTCCGCCGTTAAGGTGAGGATTGTTGCCAGAGGCTAAATTAAGCAATTAATATCTGCGGAGTGCACGGAGAGGCGGAGAGGGACGTGGCGGTGCAGGCTCTGTACCGTGCCGTGCCGTGCATCCTCCTGCTCCACGCCCCGGCTTCTGGGACGGGGCCGTGCCAGACACGAGGACGGGGAGCAGCCCCCCGTGGTGCTGGGCACAGCCGGGGGTGCCCGCACATCCCTGCTGGGGGCTCGGAGGCAAGGACAGGCGCGTTCGTCAGCTCCAGGGCTCGGCTTCGGCGCGGGTGCGCAGCCCTGGCAGGGCGAGCCCCGAGCCGGGAAGGGTCCCCGGGACCCCTGCATCCCGTTACCGAATCCTGGCTCCAGTGGGATGCGGAGGGGAGGCCAGCTGGGTTGTTGGTTTTTTTTTTTTTTTCCCTTAAACATTTTAATATTCGTTTCACCTTATAAATCATCCCACCCGGGCTGGCTTGTAAAGGGAGGATTTATGGGCCCAGGTGTAGCTGCAGCGAGATGAACTCTGTTGCTGGTGACCGACCTGTTTTAATGTTTTTATAATGATGGCACTGCAGCGGCGATGCTGGCTAAGGGAGAGGTCTCCTGGCTGTAAATCCTCCCCCAGTACCTGCCCGGGGGGGGGTGGGGGGTGGGACAGGGATGGGGATCGGGCCTGGGGGGAGCTGGGCAGGGCCGGAGCGAGGTCCTGCGCGCCTCCACCCTCCCGCTGGGGATTTTCCTGCTGGATGCCGTCGCGATGCCGATGCTCTGGCGTGGCGCCAGGTCAGCTCCCAAACCATTTCCCCCCGCCGCTGGTGTGAATCAGCAGAGCGAAACTGGGAGGGGGGGTGCCTAAGTCCCCCCCAGCCCAAAAGGCGTCTTCTGCCCGTATCTGGGCGTGAGGATGCTCGAGGAGCCTGGTGCTCGGGAGCTTCGCCACGTCCTGTGGTGCAAATCCCCGGAAGGGCTCGTGTTCCTGCCGCAGCGGTGTCGGTGTCGTGCTGGGGACGTGGGAATCCAGCCCGGGGAACGTGCTGATGGCCCCGGGACCGGTGGCAATGGGGCAGCGGCGGCGGCGCCGTGGGGTGCGCGTGGCGGGGCCGGGACCTGCCGTGGGGTGGATCAGCCCTGGGGGACCTGGCCGGGGGACACCCCCCTCCCCCACGGGCTCTGCAGCAGCTCCAGGGGGATTTTCCCAGAGCAAGCGCTGCCCGCAGCAGCACAAATGAACCAAGTAATTGCAACATGGAAATATTTTGTGCTCATTAAGCGGCGGGCGCGGAAGCGGTGTTCCTCGACACGGCCAGGGACTGCCGAAGGTGTCCCCGGAGCTTACCAGGGACCGAAATCCTGCCGACCTCCGGCTGAAAAGCGGAGCCGGTGATGGGCAGCTGGGAGCCAGGGTGCAGGGCCACCCTTGTGCCTGGGGTTTGGAGGGGGGAGCCCCTTGCAGAACCCCCCCCGTGCCTCGCAGGGCATGGAGGAGCTCGGCAGCCCCGGTTCTCGGCGTCCCACGGCTGCGGCGGGGCGAATGGGCACGGTGCTCGGAGTGGGGCCGGGGCTGTCACCACGCGTTTTCTCCTAACTACCGTAAATCCGACGGATTAAAACTTGAAACGGTGAATCTCGGCAGCCGGCTTTGAACTGCCCTAACCCAGCGCTGCCGCTCGCCAGGAGGGGTGGCGAGGGGGGGGCCGTGGGAGCTCGGCATCCCCTCCTGCTCCTGCAGCGGGACGGGCTGCGATGTACGGGGAGGCGAGGGGGTGCCCGAGCCCCAGATCGGGGGGTTCCTACCCCAATGGGAACCCCACCAAGCAGGTGAGGAGCTGGGCGCAGCTTGGACCCCATGCAGGCACCGTGGGGGCGGTGGGGCACGCAGACATCCGTGCCGCTCAGCGGTGACCAGAGGTGGGATGGGGACGAGGGGACCGGCTTGGTGGCGCTGGCCAAGGGGAGGGATGCGTGGAGCGGAGGCGTGAAGGGGGCAGCTCCGTGCGCCGAGCATCCGAGGGGCCGCGGCAGGGCCGAGCACGTGCCCGCGGGGCTCGGTGGGACGAGGCTGGGCCGGCCCCGGCACGGCGCGGGGAGCGCCCGGGAGTGCTGCAGGCGGGGGAAGCTTTATGGCTGTAGTTAAGGAGACTTTATGATATTGTATCTGAACAATTGCCTGCTATTATCTGGATCGATGCTGCGTGATTGAGACACCGGTTGATAACCCAGCCGGGCCTCTAATCGCTTTTAAACCGCGCGGGGTCGTTTTTGCTTTCGGTAAAACCCCCTCGGCGTTTTCTGTTTTCTCTCTGCCCCCTCCCCGTGCAGCCCCACATCCACCGGCTCCCCAGGGGCTGCGTGCCAGGACCGGCGGCTCCGCCGGCCTCCGTGGGTGCGGGCGGCTGTGGGGCGCAGGTCCCTGCCCGTGACTCAGTGTTTGCCCTGGGTGGGGACCAGGGCCCCCCGTGGGGCACGCTCGGGGTGGCGCGACGCACGCCAGCTCTTGGGGCGAGGGACGGGGCCGCGAGCCGGGCTGCTGCTTTGCAGGGTTTTGGAAGGCTGCGTTTGTCCCCGTGTCCCCCAGGATGAGTCCCCTCGGGGTGCTGTCCCCCGGGTGCTTTTAGGCACAGCCCAGCGCTGTTGGGGCGAGGTGCTGTGCCCGTGCCGGCAGCGGGGTGGGTTCGGCATGCTCGGCGGCCCGGCATCGGGCTGTCCCTGCCGGCACCCCGTGCCCGTGAGCTGGTGGCTCCTGTGCCGAGCCTCAGGTCCCCATCTCGGCTGGAGATGGTCCCCGTCTCGGGGGGTGGCCTCATTGGCACCCCACAACGCACAGCTCCTGCTGTCCCAGGGCACCTCCTTTGTCCTTAATGTGGCTTCTTCCACCGCCTGCTTCGTTTTTTTTCCCTTTCCAGACACAGAAATTTGGAGGGGGGAACCCCTGGGGACGGCTGGGTCCCATCCTGATCTTGCGGGCAGGAGCAGGGGGCGCGGGGAGATCTCGGGGTCCTGTCCCCACCTTTGCCCATCTCGCGGTGACCTTGGGCGAGTCACGTCACCTCGGCGCGCTTCATCTTCTGCAGCTGTAAAACGAGGACAGCGATACCTTTCCCACCTCGCAGAGGGGTTGGGAGGCTTAATTAGTTAATGTTCGTAAAGTGCTTTGAGGATTAATTAATATTGTGACTCTAATTTTTCCTATGGTAAAACGCCACCGAAATATCTCGGCGATGCCACCTCTCCGCCTGACCCTATAACGCCGGGACGTCGCCCGCCGCCGTGGGAGCTGCCGGCACCACCCCAGTGCTGAACTGGGGGGCTACTGGTGGCAGGAGGAGAGCTAGTGCCTACAACTGGGGGCACAGCCCTGCTCCCCGTCCTTCTCTTCTCACCTTTCCCCCGCTGGGAGCGGTTGCGATGCCGCGATTTCTGCTGCTGCCACCTCCCTGCGCTGCTGCCCGTCCCTGCCCAGCCTGCTCGGGCACCTCGCGCATCCCTCGGCCCCGGCGTGCTCGACCTGCTCGCAGCTCCGCTCCCCACCTCTGGCGTGCATGGGATCCACGCCGGGCACGTCCCATGCCCCGGGCTCCAGCCGCGTCCCTCGGGGCTGGGAGCGGGGCCGGCGGGGTCCGGACGCGTCCCGGTGTGGGAGCGGCGCGCGCCGGAGCGCTGAGCAAGTTGTCAGCGCTGCACAGACACGAACGCGGCTTTCCCCGTGAAAACAAGTTGTAGCAAACACACCTGCCTGGGAAGCTGCTGGCAGGCACGCCGGGGTATTTTCTGGTATCTTAATTCCCGCTTGCCATTACTCAGATCGCTGACTGGCGACTTTGGTTTCCTCCGAGGTGATTTCTCAGCGGCGGGGCTGCTCCGCGCCGCTCTCCTGCCTCCCTCCTGCCCCAGCGCTGGGAGCGCAGGGCTCGCAGTGGGGCCGGTGGCTCTGTGGCCACCAACGGGACCCGGGGAAGGCTCGGGGCGATGGCTGGGCTGTGCCCAGCGTGGCATGGGGAGAGCAATGAACTGGTGCCGAAGGCACCGCTGCTTCCCCGCCTCGGCTCAGCGCCTCGGCCCTCCGACGGGCTCGTGCAGGGTTTGTGTTTCTGGGTTTTCCTTTGCCAGCCCCATCGCCGCAGGAGGAACACGGCGCAGGTCACCCCGGCATGGCGAGGCAGCGGGGACGCCCCGGCAGAGCCCAGCGACCCCCAGCTCCTTGCGGACGCCCGTGGCGCGCGTCGTGCTTGCCGGCCCTGCGGTGTTTTGGATGGCCGCGGGCCAGCGAGGGCAGAGGTCGGGGCTTCCCCGGAGCCTGGGGACCGTGCTGAGAGAGCAGAGCTGGTTTGGATGTTGGGAAGCTCAGGGTTAGCTCGGCTCCGGGGCTCGGGGGGTGTCGGGCGTCCCTGCGCCGTCCCTTGGAGGTCTCGGTGCGGGAACACCGTGCTCCCGGCTCCCGCATCAGCGCTGGCACTGGCCGGGCGCGCAGCTCCATGCAGCGGAGCGAGCAGGAGGAGAAGGAGCTACAGGGCTTGGGGGGGGGACAAGCGGGATGCCCCAGCACCGGGCGATGCTCTCCTGTCCCTGCTGAGCACCAAATCCTGCTTGGAGCCACACGGTGCTGCTCTCACACCCGGCGCTGCGGGCAGGACGGACTGAGAGCGGCGTCCCCGCCGCCCGTACCGCGCTCTGTGCAGGTAATAACATCCCAGCAATTAAGCGGGAACTAACACAACAATAAAAATACCACGCCGTCCTTGCGCAGCGCGCTGCGTCCCACGAGCTCGGAGGTGTTCAAACCCCATCCAAACCCAGGTCCCGCCGTCAGAGCGGCGCGGGGTGACGGAGCGGTGGCACCGGTGCTGCGGGGCTGGGGCCGTGGGTGCCGGCCCCGTTCGTCCTCTGCCTTCCTCAAGGTATGGACGGCCCCGGACTCCCCCAGTCGGGAGCCTGGTTTGCCAACTGCCAGGTTTTAAATAATATAAATTACATGAATTTTTAATTTTTCTTCTTTCCCGAGTTGTTTAATCCCCAGGGGTTTGTTTTCAAGCTTTCCTCCGTAACGCAAGGAGCAGAAATGCATTCTTTTAATGGTAATTGAGATTCTCGCATCATTGCAGGACTCGGAAGCCGAGATGGGCTTTAAATAACGTGAGGGTGGGTGAATTCGGGTTCTGCCTCTCCGAGCGGGTTTCCGAGGTTTTCCTGGGGCCGTCCCTGCTGCGTGCGCCCGGCGGCTGGGGGGAGCAGAACCGTGCTCCTGCCCCATGTGGGGCCACGCTTCCCTGGGGCACCCTCCCCAAAACAGAGCGCGTGTTGTGTGGGGTCGGGGGCCTCTCGGGATTTTGGGGTGCCGTCTTCGTGCCCCATGGAGCTGCTGGAAGCCCTGAGCCGCTTCTGCCACCTGGCAGAGGATGCTCGTGCTGCAGGCACCAGGAACCAGCGCTTTTGGGTGGCCAAGGCTATGTTGGCTCCGGCTCTTCCCAGGGCAGGATGGATGAGGTTGGGGTCGGGGAGGATGGGGATGGACCCGGACAGGCTGAGGGTTGGGATTTGGGGCGAAGGGGCCAGCCGGGTGCTCTTAGTCGGGCCGTTTGCCTTCAGCGGGAGCTCTGAGCGAGGCGTGCCGGGAATGGTGGAGCCCAGCCCTTAGCTCTGCTTAGCAGATGCATAAAATAAACCTCAAAACCTCTCGCGTGGGGAGCAAGGCTGTGGGGCAGGGACCTGCCTCTCCTGGAGCCGGCAACCTGCCGAGGATAAATCCCTTAAACCAGGCGGAGCCCTGGCTGCCTGTCCCCATTTCCATTTAGACCCCAAGTGCTGCAAGTCCCGAGCCCGTGGGCCCATGAGCCAGCGCGACACACGGGGTAAATCCCTGCACATGGGGTAAATCCCCCTGTACCGGGTAAATCCCCGCGCACCGGCACGGGGCTCACCCACGCTCCTGGCTCCGTCCCAGCCGCTCCGGGGCGCTGGAAGGGGCCGAGCAGTTTCCGGGCCGGGAGGGCTGGAGGGGGGAAGCGGTTTCCGCTTTTTGGGGAACATATGGATCCAATTGCTGCTCCGTGCGCAGCCGAGGAGCCGGGCAGGGCAGCGCCGGAGCCTCGGGCATCGCCTCGCTGCGGCGGGACCCGCGCGTCCCAGTCCCGCACCCGTGCTCCCCGTGGCCGGGGCTGGCCGTGCCGTCCCGGGCCGTGGCGGGGGCGGCCTCCACCCGCCCGTGCCTTTTGTCAGCCTCAGAAAAATTGACCTTGAAGCGCGCTGGAAGAGCCCTGCAGCTAATCGTGTTAGGAGGTGTCTGACTGCAGCTCCGCGCGGGTCTACCTGAGCGGCATTAGCAAGGGGGACGCGTCGGGCTCGCGGCGCCCCGGCTCAATAATTGATGCGTTTTCTCAGCTCCCCCTTCCGTGAAAGGAAATCCAAGTGCCGGGAGGACGGCGGCGGCGCTGCTGGGGTGGGGATGGCGACGGAGACCGGCGAGGGTTCGGGTGTTGGGTGCGGGGACGGGGATGGCGCCGTGGGGACCCCTCTGCGGGGATGGGGCTGCGCGTGCCCTGCGGCACGAGGCTGGTCCCTGGCTGCCGCCAGAAATACCCCCAGAGGCCCTGGGAGCAATGAAGCACCCGGGTACCCGCTCCCCGCTCCCCGAGGGGACCCCGAGCGTGGGAAGCGCGTCCCCACCCGCTTGGTGGCGATGCCTGCAGGAGCCCCAGCGCTCCGCCTCGCTGCGGGAGCAGCCAGCGCCACGTCCCCGTGCCAGCACCTCCCTTCCCCTGCGAGCATCGCCCCGTCCCGTGTCCCTCCCGTCCCCTCCGCTGCCCTGGGCCCTGCGCAGGGCGCACTGGCCCCGGGTGCAGCCCAGCCCGGGTCCCTCTCCCAGGGCAGAGCTGCCTTTTGTAAGCCCCGTTCCCTTCTTCTTTACCCCCCCGCCTTTTTTTTTTTTTTTAATTATTATTTTATTTTTTTCTCCCCCTCTTAGAAAAGCGTGCGGGGAAGGGGAGAGATTTTAACCTTCTGCCTGGAACCAATTAAAAAGGTCTTTCCGCAGAGACGAAAGTGCTCGTGCACCTTTGTGTGCTGCTAACGGGTGGAAGAAAGCAGAGGCGGCCTTTGAAGGGGGAGATGGAGGTCTCTCCGCTGGGACCCCTCCAGGCTTTCAAAGCCTGTGTTATTTCTTTATTTTTAAATAGCCAAATTAAAGTGACTCCCGCTTCCTTTCCTCCCTGTTAGCAGATCGTGCCGCAAGCACGTGGCCCCCGCATGCCGGGGGGAGCCGCGGCCGACGCGGGGCCGTGGAGGGGGGACGCGGGCGGTTTGGGACGTGGGTGGGTGGGCGGCAGGGTGCGTGCACCCCCTGCCCACCCCGACCCCACAGGGCGCCGATGGGACGGGGCAGAGCCTCCCTCTTCTCCCCGTTCTCAGCGGGACGTGGGGTGGCCGCGGCTGAGCGCGGTGCCGCCGGGGTCCCCAGGGAGGTGGGCTCGGGGCCGGGCACCCGGCTGGCCGCGGACACGGCCCCGCTGCCCCCCAGCCCCTCCGCTCGCCCCAGCACGCCGCCCCCTTGAACTCGAGCAGCCGAACGGATGAGTGGGCTTCTTCAAAGGGACCCCCCTGAAGTCCCTGCTCACCCCCCCCACTCCCGCCCTCGCCGCGTCCCTCTCCCCGGTTCCTTAAGACCCCGGTGAAAAGGCGAGCAGAACAAAGCACAGGAAGGATTTAAGGTGGTTTCCGCGCGGACCTGAATGTCGAGCTGCTCAATGGAAGAGAAGCCGTGGCCGCGGGGCGCTTTCATCCCCACGCCGGAGTTTGGGCGAAGGGGGCGAGCTCGGCCTCCCCGCATCCCCAGCCCCCGGCCTCTTTTTTCTTTTTCTCGCTCTCTCTCTCCTTTTTTTTTTTTTTATATAGTCTCAGATTTATTTTTCCACAGTATAATTCTGAAAGACAGCGGAGTATGAATTATTCATTGACCCCTAACTGCCTTTGCATACAATCCTGGCCGGGGGAGAGTGCCCGTGTCGAATGCATTTGTGTGCAGAGCTGGGCCAAAATGAATTGAAATCAATTTTTCAGGTTTGGCGGGGGCATTTGGTGATTTTGGGGCTCGGGGAGGGCCGGAGCACGTGGGGCAAGGCCGGAAAGTTTCTGGTGGGAGTCGCCTCCTTTCCAGAGCTGCCCACGCTGAGGGATGCTGCTGGTGCCGTGGGGAGCGTGGGGACCAGGGCTCAGCGTCCCCCTGGGGCCAGGGTTTGTGTGCGGGGTCCTGGCCGTCCCCAGGGCATCTCGGGGCTGTGCCAAGGTCGGGGTCTCGGCACTATCCGTCACTGCCGTGGCTCCGCCAAGCATGGTCAAGGGCAAGCGAGTGCTGCTGCCTGCTGCAAACCCCCCCTGGGTGGGAAGGAGGGGAGAAACGCAGCCTTTTTACCGAATTCCTTCTGTTTTGGGTGAGCCCGACTCAAAACGTGAAGCATCTCAGAGGAAGGGAAGGGGTTCCCCGGAGGGTGCGCGGTGCGCTGCCCCAGTGCCACCGGGCAGGGGACGGGGAGGGAAGGTCCCCGGGGAAGGTCGGTGCCGAAACCCGCGGCGGGGGAAGAAACGGGGCGAGAGAGTGAGAAAGAGGGAGGGAGGGAGGGGGGCACCTTTGGAAAGGCTTTAATCTGATTAGGCTTTGAGTGAATGGACAAAGCGAAAAGGCTTAAACCCAAGTGAAAGGAGCGGGGAGGGGCGGGGGGCTTGGTGCCCTGTGAAGTGGAGACCCCGGCGGCTCACGGCAAATTAGGTCAAATTTGGCCAGGGAGACACGAGGGGAAGGAAGAAAGCGTGCGGGGGGGCGCCGGGCGGAGATCAGAGCGCTGCTGCGGCCCCGCGACCCCGCTGCCGGCCCCCCCACCGCGCGGGGGCTCGCCCTGACCCCGCCGGGGGGGGTCGGGCACCCTCCAGCCTCGCGTGGCAAAGGTGCCGGGGGGGAGCACCCCTCGGTGCTGCTGCCACCGTCACCTGGATGTGGGGCGTTCCCGTGGCCCCCCAGTGATTTGGGGGGGACAGGTGAAACCCATCCGGGGAGCTGCGCGTTTGCAAAGCCATCCGTGTGCCCCGCCACCGCTGCGTGAGCCAAGCCCCGCGTCCGTCCCTGCCCTCCCGTCCGTCTGTCCCCGTGTCCGTGGGTCAGGGCACGCTGCAGGGTGCCCCTGGGGGTGGGTTGGGATGCGCCGTGTCTCGCTGCAGCCATGCACAGTGCTCACACCTCGTGTTTTTGGGGGGGCCCAGCGCGTTTTGGGCATCGCGTGCATGCCACGGCCTGGCACAGCCGCAGCCTCTGCGGGCGGTGGTGGCACAGGCATTGTCCTGCTGGGGATGGGGGGTCCCAGCCTGTGCCCAGCCCCTCCGCAGGGCTTCGGAGCTGCACCGAGCACAGCGAAGGCTGCTGGGGGTCTGCGGCCCCCCTCGGCAGGCCGGCCGCCTTCCTCCCACCCGTGGTTTCCATCGCATCGATCCTGCCCCTGATCGATGGGCGCTGCCGTGCGGCCGGGGGCGGTGCTGGCCGGCGGGGAGGGGGTGAGGGATGGCTTTTCGCAGAGCCCTGAGCGGCTTCCAGCATCGATCTCCCGGCGAGGAGCTGAGCCTCGTCAGGGATCAATTAGGCCAGTCGTTAGCCGTGCCCCAGAGCGAAGCGTGAGCCTCGTTGGTGAGATGGAAGGGGACGGAGGTCCGGGGCTGGGATGGCCGGGGGGGTGCCCACCCCCAGCAGCCAAGGGGATCCTGGCACTGCCTGGGGGGGTCACCCCGAGGGGATGGGGCAGCTCCCTGCTCCCTGTGGTCCTGCAGGCACGGGGACATCCCAGCAGCTCGTCCCCACCCCGCAGTGGGAGCTCCTGGGCGCCTGCCCCTTGCCCCAAGTGCACGCGGGGTCCCCCGTGCCTCAGTTTCCCTGTTCGGCAGCTGGGCTTCTCCCACCTTACATCCCCCAGGAGGAAAAGGGCTGGCGGCGGTCGCAGGAGCCCCGTGGTGCTGGGGTCAGCCCCACAGGTCGATAACGTTTGTAATGCCCCTTGGGCTTGGTTTGGCGGACGGATGGATCTGGGTCAGTGGGACGGGAGGCGGCGAGGCCGGCGGCACCGGGGGCTTCCTGGGGGCTGCCAGGTGATGTGAGGCGTTCACAAGCACTCGGCATGTGCCCAGTGCTCGTCCTGGCGTGGGGATGACAACCGCGGGGATGCCCCTCATGGCTCGGGGGCGTGCGGAGCAGCCGGGTTTTGGCACAGTCGCTGCCCCCTGCGCTGCACCTTGGAGGCGGCGGGGACCCGGGGACAGAGCGGCTCAGCTCCAGGGTCAGGAGCACCTGGAAGCGGAGGAGAACCCCCGGGTCTGTGCAGTGGGGAGCGGGACCAAGGCCACCTTTTGGCCCTTTGGGTTTTTTGAGGTCATCGTCACTGGTGCCTTGGTTTCCCTGCGTGTGATGGGCTCGGGGAGCTCTGCCCAGGACCCACGTCCAGAGCGTCCCCAGCCTCTTCCCCAGCTCCCAGGTCTGTCGTGCGGGTTTGTGCCCCAAGATGTGTGCCCGTGGGCCCCGGAGGTCTGGAAGATGGAGACTGGCTCCAAAATCTGCCCAAGCTGCCCTGCAACCTGCTGCGGTTCGTCGGGTCCAAACGCAGCCGGAGAACAAAGCCGAGCAGAACGAGGCCGTGGGTGAGGAGCGGAACGGCCCCGAGCAGGCACCGCCCGCAGCAGCAGCCTCTGCCCGGGAGCTGCGGCTTCCAAGAAACAGAAAATAAGGAGGGTTTAAAGAAAAAAAAAAAAAAAAAAAGTTCCCCGATTACATCTGGTGAAGTGACAAATCTGCCAGGCAGGTGATTATCCTGTGTACGGACGTGCCGAACACAGATGCCGATAGGATTAAAGGGGAAGGGGAAGGGGGGGGAGCTCTCCCCGTTAAACCAACACCTGATAAAAGAATAAACCAGCCGGAGGAAGAGATTGCCTGCGCTGCCAAGGTCGTGCGGGGAGGGGGCGGCTCCCCAGCCCCTCGCCCCTCGCTCGCAGGCGGGCAGAGCCCCCCCGGCCCCGGCCGCCCCGTACCCGGCATGCCCTCGGCGCGCTGCTTCCTTTCCAGGCACGTCCCGGGCATCCCCTCGGGACGGCGCAGAAAATTAACAGCAGTTCAGATCTGAGGAACTTTATGACACGTGTATGATAGGACTGAACCAGGGCGTAATTGAATGACGGATGAGCTTCCAAGAGCCACATTTCCAGGGAGTAATGAAAAATAGAAGTGCTATTGACTAAAGGAGCTTTCGGCGGCTGCTCCGCGCGGCGCGGGATGAGCAGGCTGCCGGCAGGGGGAATGCATCAATACGGCAAGTAATAGCTCAGTTATTATAACTCTGGAAATGTCATTCAGGCCTAACCAGAGAACACTAGCTATTAACTAGCCTTAAACAGAGCGCACGAGGCGGGGAGCCCGGCCTGGGAGCTCCCGATAATTATTTTACTTTTCTTCGTGGCTCCGCAGCGGTTTCCGTGGCGGGGGCTGGCCCCAGCGCGCCGCCCTCCCCTGCGCCCCGCTGCGGGGCAGGATCTGGCCCCGTGGCACCCAGGCGGGCGGCTCCGCGCTGCTCCAGCGCTCGTGCAGGGTGGCACGGGTTTGGCACGGGTTTGGCACGGGTTTGGCACAGCGCTGCTCTTGGGCCCTCCGGCCACAAGCGCGGGGCCGAAACCGCCGCAGCTTCCCCCAGAGCCTCTGCAGAGGCCGATAAACGGCGGAGATCTGCGCGGGGCTTGCAGCCTGCCTGCATCGGGGCACGGTGCGCCGCGGACCCCTGAGGTGTAATGAAAGCCTGTGGGGAGAGTATCGAGTGAACCTAAATGGATTTTCTCCATTAACACAGACCTATCATCCAGTTATCAGCTCCTCGGCGCTGAGCGCCCGGGGCCTGCGGTCGGAGCGCCTGGTGCTGGAAGTGCTCTCCGCCGGCGCGGCAAACATCTGCTGCTGCAGCGGCACCCGCCCCGCGAGCTCGCGCGGAACGACGCCTGCGCCCTCTCCCCGGCATGCCTGGCACGGTTGTGCCCTTCCCCGTGTGCCTTTGGAACCAGCTCCTTCGGGCTCATTTATGGGGTTGTCCAATTTGGGGCACCCTTTGTGGGGACAGCGTCCCTGGTTCAGGACGGTGGGGTGCTGGGGTGGCCGTGGTGCAAGACCAGCCCTCCCCGTGCCCCCCGTCTGTGGTGGAGGTGTTGGGGTCTGTGGTGGGCAGCAGGAACAGAGGAAGCGGGTGTCATTCCTGCACACAGCCGCTACCTGCTTTGCAAGTCAGAGTTCATCATTAGCCAGGAAATAATTAATTGTTGGGCAGACAAAAGGCATTGCTCGCCCCCCCCGGGGACCCCGTCAAAGGGAGCTGTCAGGGGCTGGCGTGATAAATTACGGCTCCGCTGGCTCTGCAGCCCGTCACCGTCAGGGCTGGGGAGAAATGTCCCGCGTCGTCCTTTTGATTGGGGGTCACCGCGGGTCTGGATCCCGTCTGGCGTCCCCTGGCCACAGGGACGGGGGCACTGGGGTGGCACAGGGTGCGCGAGGACCAGACAGGGCCAAGGGGCTGGGGCAGAGAGGCCAGGAAAGGGGCTGGAGGGCGAGCAGCGTCCGTCCTGGCCGTGTCCCCCTGTCCATCTCCGTGTCCTCCTGTCCCTGTGCGGCATCCCGCTGGTAGCTCGTCAGCATCGGCGGCGTCACTGCGGGGCTGTGCCGGGGCTGGCGCTGTCCCCAGCTCCTGCCCTGTCCCCAGCTCCTGCCCATCACACGAGCGCGGCCACGCTCATCGGCAACGTGCTGGGAAACCGCTCCCACCGCGCGCGTGAAATCTCCTTCGAATGGAAGCGTCGCAAGGTTAAAAAGTCACCCCTGAAACACGCCGCCCCACAGGCTCCCCCGGCCGCGACGGCGATGCCGCCTGAGGGCAGAGCATCCGACAGCCGAAGTGGTGGGGAGTGAAAGGAGGCGAGGCCGGGGGCCATGGCCGGGCACCTCCCGCGGTGTCCCCGCGGAGGGAGACCCGACCCGGAGTTACCGGAGCCGTGAGCCAAAGGGGGATGGAGGAGGCGGCTGGCGGGGTGCTGGCGTTGAGCGGTGTTAATTGGTGTGCCTGAAATGAAGCGAGGTGGGCAGCCCTGCCTCAGGACGGGGAAACTGAGGCACAGAGGCTGCAGCAGGTCAAGTCTTGCCCCTGGCTCCAGGACCAGGCAAACGAAAGCTGCTGCTGCAAAGAGCCCCGGAGGGGCCGAGGCAGCGGTCACCTCCCCGCTGGCTCCTGCAGCCGGGCGGTCGGAGAGCTGCCCCCAGCGTGCCAGGCCCCGAACCTGCCGTGTGCCGTGGCTTGGCAGCGCTAACGAGGCCAGCCTGGAGCGGGCGAGCCGCAGGTGGAGCGCGGGGGCCGTGCGCCCCATCCCCTTTTGGAGACCCCCAAACGGGCGCCTTTGTCTGGATGCCCAGCGGGGCCCGGCGCGGGCGGCGGGGGGTCCGGCTGCCTGCAGCAGATAACCCCCAGCAGCTCCCGCCCCGCGCCCCTTATCAGCCGTGTTAATTAGGGCGCTCAGCGTGAGCAGCCTGAGCACGTATGAGCACGCGTGGCCTCGTGCACGGGGCGGCACGTGTGTCTGCGGGGAGCGACGCGCGGCGGGGACTCGTGCACGGTGCTGGGGGGGGTGAGCAGGATGGGTGTGCGTGGGGGCACGCGTGTCAGGCTGGGTGTGCGTGGCGCTGAGAGCGTGCGGGGCGGGAGGCGCAGGGGTGCTGGGGTAGGGGTGCGCACGGTCTGGGCACGGCGGGGACCCGCCAAGCGCAGCAGCCTCGTCTCCTCTCCTCGCCTCCCCGCCGGAGCCCGGTGCCCCGCTCACCTTTGCTGTCAGCCGGCACCGTAAACACCTTCTGCTGCGGCGGCTCGGCCGTGTCCTGAGCCATCTGGCCGCCGGCTCTTGCCGTGCTCCGCTCGCCCTCCCCTGGCCCTTCCCCTGCTCCCACCGCGACCCTCGGCTCCTCTCCCGTCCTCCCCCCAGCACCCCCGGGTTTTGGGATCCCGGCGCTGCCGCCCGCCCCGTCCCGTGCCCACCCCGCGGTGCCCCCGCGTCTCTCTCCAGGAACGGCGGCGGGAGACGAGGCCGCACAATTGACGGCGCTAACGCAATTACCGTTACATTTTCCAGCCGCCGTCTCTCCGACAATGAATTTCTGATCTGATTAAATTTGCGCGGACCCCGACGGCACACGCAGATGTCTGCCGCCAGCCCCGCAGCCGGCCGGGCTCGGGCGCTCCCAGAGCGGGCCGGGGCTGAGGGCGAGGGGTCAGCGTGGTCGGGGACCCCCGGAGCCCCCAGCCCCGAGGGGAGACGGCAGCGTCAGCACCGCCAGCAGGGCCGGCGCTGGGAGATGTCGCCCGGCCACGACGCGGAGCGGAGGAGCTGGGGTCGGTGCTGCTACGTGGACGAGGAGCACCCAAGGGTGCCCCCAGCACACTGCAGGGGGTGTCGGGGCTTTCCCCTGCGTTTCGCCCCTTGGGGTCCTGCCTTGGCCGGACCCCGCTGCCCAGTCCCGGCAGAGTCCGGCCGCAGGAGGGGCGGCGGGGGGGGATCTGTGCCGCCTGGCTTATTACCGAGTTTAACCTACAGCCTTCCTTACATGCCACAGTGCCCGTAACTAGTGCAGGGGCTGCTTTTATGTGCAAATGAGCCTTTTTTTTTTTTTAATCTTTGACAGAGAGTGTGCTGTGTTTACATAACAGAGGGCCCTGGTACTCTGGAGAGGGCCACTGACAGTGCTGGCAGGAGATGTTAAGAAAGATCTAACATTTCTGATCTCTGTTTAGCCAGAGGCGCTGGGAGGCAGCAGGGGAGGGTGGCCGGGGGGCGCCCGGGGGACAGCGGCTCTGTTCCTGCTGCCCGGGGCACGGCCACGCAGGGGTCAGGGGCCGTGGGCTGGCCCTGGGGGCTCTGAGCCACCCCTGGGGGCCCTGAGCCACCCCTGGGGGCCCTGAGCCACGGGACGGGGCCGTGGGTGCAGGTCCGAGACCCTCCGCGTTGAGGGGGGGACGCAGGCGGTGGCCTCGCTTGGTGGCACGGGACAACACGAGAGAGCCACGGGGCAGTGACATCAGCCTGGCCACGTCCGTGTCCCCCAGGGGTGCTGGGGAGGTGACCCAAGGGTGCCCACGGCACCCAGACCTGCGCCAGCTGCGGCAAGCCTGGTGGGGAGGGCAGGGGGAGCCGCTGCTGCCAGGTTAAGTGGGAAGATGACCAATATCCAAAGGCCCGCCAGGTTAAAATGCATTAATTCAGGGTAGTCCGTTAATGGCAGTATTGATTAGTCTCAGTGCTGTGCTAACGAGCAGCCATGCTAATGAGGGGTGAGTGGTGTGAATTGCAGCAGCTGGTGCAGATTCAGGGAGCCGTGATGAGGGGAGGGGACGCACACCCCAAAAGGGGCCGCGGGGCGCGTGGCCTGGGGGCTGCCGAGGCACGGCTCTGGCATGAGGAAAATGGGGAATTTCTGTGCCAAAACCCCGTATTTCCCATTGACGCCTGCTTTTTTTTTTCTCCAGGAAAGTGAGTAACCTTGTGAGCCGGAGGAAAACCTGTCTTGTCTGTGCCTGTATCAATCAATCAGCCGCGTGTATCTCTCCATCTCCCCGTCCGTCCGTCTCGTTATTTCCTACTGTACTTTGTCATCGCGGCAGCGCCCGGCTACAATCTAATCAGCGCCCGTGTTAAGAGGTCTGCGCCGTCTGGCCGGGTTTGGTCCCGGACCAGGATGTGCTAAAAGCTCCCGCTTCTGTTTCCCAAAGCGTCCTGGTGGGTTTTTGGGGGGGCAGGAGAAAGCCGGAGCAGGTTCACATTTCTGCGGGGCTGAAATCCAGCCCGGGAACTGGGCTGCTTGGTTTTTGGACTGGCTTGCTTTTTTCATTTATTTGTTTGTTTTTTTTTTCCTTGAAAATACTGGAAGACTGAGTTTCTTCACCCTGCCCACTCGTAGCCCTGTTCCCTGCGTGGTGTGGGAGGAACAATGCCCGAATTCACCTTTTCCTGCTACTTTTATATTTCTTAGTGTAACTTTGCAAAACTCGCGCTGCTTTGGGCAGATGTCAGTGCAGGGAGCAGAGGAGCCAGGCTCTGGCTCCAGCGTGTCCCTGCTCCGTGGCGGGGGCACCCATGGGTGCTGAGGGTCTGCGCTCCCTGGCATGCCGGCAGCGATGCCGGAGTGGAAAGCAAGACAAGATCGTGATCGGGGCAGAAGGTCTGGCATGAGGGGTTTTCTCATCTCTTCTCCCACTTTGCTTCCCGAGCACCCTTCACCCAAGACCCTCTTAGGTCCTTAGAGAAATTAATTAAAATTCACACTGCTACATTAATCGTGTAGCATCACGACACTGCGCTGACCCTTAGGCAGCTCAGTCCCGGCTCCTTTTGCTGGAGCCAAACCAGCTGCATCATCCCTCTGCTGCCTTCACATGCATCACTGGGAGGAAGAGCGGTCTGGTTTGGGGTGCCCGTGAGCTCCCCCGAGGGCAGCCCTGCAATGGGACGTCAGCCCCAGCCCGGTGCCGGCTGCCCGTGGGGGCAGTTTGTGCACGGAAGCCCCTGAGAAGTTCTGGCACCCGCGGCGCTCTGTGGCTCCTCGTACTCAAGTCGGCTGGCGCGGCTCTGCCTCCGAATTAATGCGTGTGGTTGAGGGCACGTCTTACAGGATAAGTGCGTCGTCTTGAGAGCGTTCGAGATGTGAGAAGGGCCGAGTGCTGCTTCTCGGGGTGAAAGGGACCAAACTGCGGGAGGATGCCCGGCTCTGACGGTCCCGTGTCTGTGCCCAGAGCCCTGCGGGTTGGGGGCTGCAGGACCACGCTCCCTGAGGCCCAGCCTCATGGGCCAGATCCTGCCCCAGCTCGTGGTGCTGCGGGTGCATCCCCGGGGCAGCGCCTGCCCTTCTGCACCGCTGCGTTTTTGCCACCTGTTGATGGAAAACTCTCCCGATGTGCCGCGTGTCCAGGGCGCTCGGCCGCCGCACGCTGCGGATTCGGCGGGCTCGCGCCTGCATTTAAACAAATTTTGTTTTTTTTCCCCGTTATAAAGTCTTCCCTTCGCCTGCGGGAGGGTGGATTGCTGCTCTTTTTCTAGATCTGCAAACAGGCTGAAATAATAGCTGCGGGTGTACCCATTTATCTATATGTCTATCTATTCATGCATCCCATCTCATCCCACTCTGTCACCCGGTCCTGTAATATCTCAGCATCTCCCTAAAGCAAAAGATGACAATAAAGTGTAAATGGGGAGTGTTGGCTCTGGAGCATAATGATGGCAATTTAGATGCCAGCCATAATTTTTCCACCGTTGCCCCAGGTAACAGAGCAGTTGTCTCCTGTGGGAGCGCGGGCGAGCCCGGACGAGGTTACCTCCACTCTCCTGTGTCTAATCGCCGCCGCGCGTTTCTCTGGCTGTCATTTACATTTGAAAAAAGGAAAGGGAAATATCTTTAAATCAAGATGAGTGAGCCTCCGGAGGGCGAGGCTGCGCCAGCCTGGGAGGCTCCCCAGCGATGGAGGCCCTAGGCCAGCCCCAAACTGGGACCTCGAGCACCCGGGGACGACGTCGGCTGCGCGCATCGCCCCGGCCTCGGGCACGGGTTTCCCCGCAGGCGTTGCGGGGAGAGCTGGAAGCGGTTCCCTGTGGCGGGGGAAAGCAATCACGGGCGGCGGTGCTGCATGGCGATTTCCATATCGTTACCCACAACGCGCTGCCCTCCCCGGGCTGCCGGGGGCTGCTCCCCGCCCGGGCCCCGCTCGCCATAACCCCATTGTGTCGGCGCAGGGGCTGGGCGCCTTCGCGTCTCACGCAAAAAGTTGTAAAAAAAAAAAGCCGATCTCGCAAGAAACGTGGTTGGGGTTGGCGCCGCGGGCAGCCCCGGCTGCTGGCCTGGGGAGCTCCCATGGGTGCCGCCGAGCAGCGCCTGCTGGTGCGCACGGGGCTGGGGGCTGCAGGGATGAAGAAGAGCGCGGAGAGCTGGCTCTCGGGGTGCTTTGGGACCCCTGGGCAGGAGCAACGGGGTTTGTATGGGTGCTGCCACCCGAGCCTCCTGCCAGCATCGCCCCCACGTTGCATCCAGCAGCAAGGAGCCCGGGAGCGTTGGCAGCAAACCTCTGTGCTGTTGGGTGCTGGGTGGGAAAAACGCACTAACGATGAATCCAGCGGTGCTGCCCTGCTGCTGGACAGGGTTGGGGGGGACACAGGGAGGACAGAGGCTGACCCAGGAGCCAAAACTGGTGACCACGATTGAGCTTGGCAGGAGCGGGTGATCGAGGGCAGGGTGCTGGTGGCCAAGGGCTGTGGCCACGCCAGGGTTTCCCCGGCCCCGCGGAGCTGAGCCGGGCGCGCAGCCCCCGCCACGTCCCCGCCATGCGGCGCGGCCACGGGCTGCGGCGGGGCTGTCAAACGGCATTAAGCCCAAAGTAACCTCCCGTCGATGGGAGCCGTCACCGTCAGTCCAGATAACTGTAATCGAGCTGCTGAATATGTAGCTGGGATCGGAGTTTTGTAGTTGAGATAAATATTGATGTTAAAGCTGTCAGGGCTGGCGAAGTGACGCTTGATGCCGGCTCCGCCGGTTTCTCATCGCCCGTCCCGCCAGTTCCCCCTGGCCCCGGCTCTGCACGGCCCCGGGGGGCTCCACGTGTCCCGTGGTCCCCCCAAAAAGCAGGGCCCGTGCTCCGACGTGCCGTGGCTGTGACTTGCTGCCGTCAGCTGCGAGGAAAAGGGGCAACCCTGCGCTTTAGTCCCCGGGGCCGGTGCCCCGCAGGCTGGGACAAGCCAGTGGCACCCAAAGTCCCCAGCCACGGACGCACACGAAGTGGTCACCACGTCCCTGCACACCTGCCCCATGGGGGACCCCAGCGTGTGGACGTGGGGGGGCCCAAAGACCCCAACGAGAGGGGACAGCCGGTGACGCATGGTGTGGGGCCTTGGTGTTAGCGAGCAGGGGGGTTTCTGGGCGAGGTGGCTGCAGCTGGGACCTGCACACACCCAACGTGCTCTGAGACCAGAAGGCTGAGGGCCAGAGCTCACAGTTTTACTGCTTAGGTGTAAAAAAATCCATCCTGGATTTTTTTCTGGTGTAACAAATCCATCCTGGAAAATCCGTCCCTGGGTGGGCAGCAGGCACAGGGTGGCACTGGCAGCCCAGCTGGCCGAGCGGAGCAGTGACCAACAGGCACAGGGCTCAGACGCCTGGAAAACAGAAAATGAACCAAAATCCCTCCTCTGCCATCCCCGTTTTAAGGGTTGTTCCTGCTGGATGCTGCTTGCTGCCGCCTTGCCCCTGCGGCTCATCGTTGGAGGCGCTCGGCCAGCGAGGGGGGAGAGCCGAGTGCGGGTCCTCCCGTCCCCAAAAATAACTGAAAAGGGGAAAACCGTAACGGGCGTCTCCAAACCGCCTGCCTGTCCCTGCGGGGCCGTCTGGGAGCCCTCGTGTCCCACAGGTGCCGGTCCCTGTCCCTCCTGCCGCTCCCCGCGCTCCCGCGTGCTCCGTCTTTATTTTTTTAATTAGCCGATTCGCTATCTGGCGCTGAAGTGCGTTTCCAGCCACCACACTCAGGAAACCTCATTAACACAGATCAAAAGGAGCTTTTAATGATTTATAAAGGTGCAGCAGTTTGGAGAAATTAAATAATTTACGTGGTGTGTGTACGGCGGGTCCCTCAAGACCACATTACAGGCGCACCGTGAGCTGCAGCCGGAGCCGCGCCGCGCTGCCGGAGCGTGCACGGCGCTGCACGTCCCTGCCGGGGCCGAGGGCTCGTCGCCTCTGCTTGGCAGGGCTGGGAGAGCTGAGGGCAAGGCGGCTCCGTAACCCTGCCCCATGTCTTGTGCTGGCCGTCATCAGGGCTCAGCCAGGTTGGGGGCGTTGCGTTGGTGTGGTTGTCACATTTCTGCGGCGCATCGCAGCGGGGCGTGGGGAGGTGATTGTGGGAACAGAGGGGAATTGGAGAAACTTTCCCAGGTGGAAGAGCAGCTGCTCTCCCGTGGCTCTCTGGCCACGCAAAACATGTCACCAGCATGCTTACAATAAATACTGGCTCCACGGGACAGGGTGGGAGCCGATGGGGTGCTGGGGTGGGATGGCCGAGAGTAGATGGGTGCAGGCGTTTTGGTGCTGTGGGCTCCGGCTCCATCCACCCGTCGAGTCCCCGGCACAGGCGGGGGGACCCCAAAAGCTGCTCCCAGCTCCTCGTCCTGCCCTGCGTGCCGAGCACCGTGCCAGGCACTAGCTGGGGCTTCATCTGCATGCCGAGCTCTTTTGCAAACATGCAGCCCAAGTCCCCTGTGCCCCCCCCCCCCCAGCTCCGGGCACCGCACCGCATGCGGGCGCTGAATCTGGCTTCGCGCAGGACGCCGCTCCGCTCCGCGGCGTTGTAATGCAGGCTGCCCAAGGAGAAAAAAGAAACAGACGGGAAAACTAGCTTAAACGCTCCCGGCGTGAAGTCCATTGCCGGCCACGGACGTGCCAGCAACCAGCAGAGCACCAGGATTAATGGAAAAGAGCCGGAGCGCTGCGGAAAGGAGTCACGCGCCCGCGCCTCCCCCCGCGGGAGTAATTCCCCGCCGGCCCCGTGGGACGGGGGGCTGCCTTTTTGCTCCGTTTTACTGCATTTTGCTGCGTTTCGCTCGTTCCCTGGTGGGGGGAGAGGGGCTGGCGGCGGCGAGGGTGGCTGCTGGTGGCCGCTTTGCATTTTCATCAGGTCGCGCTAAAAAAAAGACGGGCGAGAGCGCGCCGGGCAGGGCTGGGGCTGTTTTCGGGGGGGTGGGGGAGGAGGGTTGCTCGGCTTTATTTTGCTCTGTAAGAGGCTTATTACTCCTGATCACGCTGTGACTATTTGAATGACGGAGAATTTCAGCAGATGAAGGTGGAAGCGAGAATTTTCTGTGCCCGGCTGCGCTGGGGCCGTGGGACCCCCGGGAGCTGGGGACCCCCGGCGCCAGCCCCCCCAGCCCCGTGCTCGAGCCCCGCGTCGCCTCCCGCCCGGCTGCTGGAGCCCGTTCCAGCCCCTTGCTCCTCTGATGGTTGCAAACCTTCTAATTTCCAGCCTCAATTTATTCATGGCCAGTTTATACCCATTTGTTTATGTGCCAACACTGTTCTTCAGCTTAAATAGCTCTTTTCCATCCATAATATCTCCCCCCCCCCCCCAACGTATTTCAGTGAGCGCAATCATATCTCTTTTCAAGCTGTTCGGGAAAGAAAAATCTGAATTATTTAACCCTTGGGACACTGGCTGGGCTTGCAGGGTGTAACCAGACCACGAGACAAATGCCCTTTGTCGGTGCACAAGGCTGCCGCGCTCCTTTGGGGCTTTTAGGGGGGGCTGCTGCTGCCTGGAGGGGAAACTGAGGCAGGGGCTGCGGGGGGCGGCTCGGGATGGGGTCTGGGTGCTGCGGTGCCCAGCACCACTGCCCGCTGGGCACGGCTGAACCACGGCAAAGCTTCGTGTCGGGCGCTTCTGTAGGGTTTTGTGGGGCAGGCAAGCGAGGGGCGCGTCCGCCGTCCTCCGAGGGTCACCGGGATGTGAATTTAGATGAGATTAACAAAAAAAAAAAAAAAAAAAAAAGAGAGCAAGCCGGAGAGCGCGTGTGCTGCCTCGGCAAATAGGGACGGGAAGGATTCAACCTCCCTGCCAGCAGAAATGGCTCGCAGGTGGGGTGCCGAGAGCCGTGGCAGGACGGGGCTGGTCCCGCCGGAGCGAAATCCTCGGCATGGCCATGCCGGTGCCACCCTGTGCGTGGAGGGGACCTGCGGGTCCCTGCCCAGCCCCGGCTTCACCCCAGGGTGGCACCTCGGGGCTGGGGGGAGCCAGGGGTGCCTCCTGGAAGAGCCCTGCCTGGACTTGGCCCCGGCAGCCACTGGGTCACTGGGCTTAGGTGCAGGATTTGGCCGGGGCGCAGCCACCCCCAGGTTCCATCGGGTTGCAGAAAAAGCCCTAAAAAAAGAAAAGTAGAGAGCGAGGGTTGGCGTGACGTCTCCCCGAAGCACCTTTGTCATCGGCTGGGCTCTTGGAAGGCTTTTTCTCCTCCCCAGTGAATGTCTGAGAGGGAGAACCTGGGCAAGGCGCCCCCACGGCCCCCAGTGCCGCCCTGTCCCTGGCCGGCACCGCGCGGGGACCCGGCGGGGGGCAGCGGGGCCGCTTGGTTCCCGATGTTTTATTCCAGGCAATTTCACTCCAATGGATTTCCGCTCTTGTCATGCAAAAGGGGCAGGCACGTGAGGGCCGGGAAAGTTCTCAATTAACGGCCAGGGGACGCGGGTGGGGAGCGAGGGCAGGGAGGTGGCACTTGGTGGGCGCTGGGGCACCCCGGGGACTCCCCCGGTGCCCCCCGCAGCCGCCCCCATGCGCGGAGCCCCCGGCAAAGGGTCCCTCGGGCTGGGGGCCGTGGGACCGGGGCAGCCCCGTCCCCTGCCCCGCAGAGCTGCCGGGCTGTCAGGCAGCGCTAACGGTAACGAATGCCCCTAATGAAGCACCCAATTAGCCGGGATCCCAGCCCTAATGGTAGCTGACAGAGCTGAAAGCCGCGCCGAGTCGATTGTCAAGCGCAGCATCCCACCGGGGTGAGCGCCGAGGCCGCTCCATTCATCTCTGTCAGGGAGAAGCGAGGCTCCCGCGTTAACCCTTGGGCGCTGGGCGAGCCCCGGGCCCCCACAGCCCCAGCACCAACGCAGGCACCCGGTAAAGGGTGAAATCCTACACGTTGTGCGGGGCCCGCGCCGGATGCGAGCAGCTCTGGGGGCACAGATCCCACAGACGGTGCCAGCCCCTGGTGCGGGTGGGTGCTGAGCACGGGGACGTGGTGCAGCTCTGGCCGCAGCGGGACGCGGGGTCCCCGCGCCGTGCAGAGGGGCTGGGCGAATGCCATGGCCAAAATTCCCAGGATTACGGCAGGATGCGCTCACGGGGGAGGTTTTCATTCGGCGTGACCTCAGCAGCCCCGGTGCGGATGGGATGCCGGTGCCCCAAAACTCCCCGGGGAGCCGTCGCGTTCCGTCCCACCGGGCTGCAGCATTTCACCGTTTTACCTTTATTTTTATTTTTTCTAACATTTTACCTCGCGGCCGGCCCACGGCAGCTCGGCACCGTACCCTGGCGGCTCAGCACCACGAGCGGGTGCCAGGCCAGGCGCACGGAGCTCACCAGGGAGCGCGGTGCTTGCCAGGGGACGTGCCGAAACTGCCCGGCTCGGCCTGTACCCCCCCTCCCCAGCTGAGATCTGCGTGTTTTTTTTTTTTATATATATTTCGAAGCAGGCGAATTAGCGATGTGCCTCGTTTAGACAGTTCAAATCCCACTCATTTTAATTAGCGCGGCCTGGCAGCCCTGCTGCGGGTATTACACGGGGCGACAGCGCGCTTTCCAGGTGGCGGGTTTTTAAAATGCTGTTGACATTTCGCGGACCGAATGACTTAAACGATAACAAATTAACAGACGGCTCCGTGCGTGCGCGCCGCTCCGTGTCTGGCTCCGCCGGAGCTCCCGCGAGCAGACCCCAGCCCGGGAGCGCGCCCGGGATTTACGGGGTGGGGAAGCAGCAGGGGGGGGGAATCGGAGCTTTAATAATAAAGCTTTGCCGGCGATGAAAAGCCAGGACGGGTCTGAGACAAAGTCACCCAGAGCATGGGGTGCACGGGGATGGATGGGGACGTGCCCTGCCCGTCCTGCCCCCAGCCCCGTCCCCGCACCGGGGCATGCCCCAGCGCCCCCCGTGCCTCCCCGCAGGGTCCCCAGGCGCCTGTCACAGCCTGTGCCGCCCCGAGCCCCGCTGGTCAGTGACACGTCTGCCACCCGCAGCTGTGGGGACGGGGACGGGGCACAGCGTCACCAAGGATGGAGAGCCCGAGCTGTGCAGGCAGCCTGACCCCATGTGCCATCGCCCTGTCCCCATGTGCCGTCGCCCTGTGCCCTTGTGCCGTCGCCCTGACCCCATGTGCCATCGCCCTGTCCCCTTGTGCCATCGCCCTGTCCCCATGTGCCATCGCCCTGTCCCCATGTGCCGTCGCCCTGACCCCATGTGCCATCGCCCTGTCCCCATGTGCCATCGCCCTGTCCCCTTGTGCCATCGCCCTGTCCCCATGTGCCATCGCCCTGACCCTTTGTGCCATCGCCCTGTCCCCATGTGCCATCGCCCTGACCCTTTGTGCCATCGCCCTGTCCCCATGTGCCATCGCCCTGTCCCCATGTGCCATCGCCCTGTCCCCATGTGCCATCGCCCTGACCCCATGTGCCATCGCCCTGTCCCCATGTGCCGTCGCCCTGACCCCATGTGCCATCGCCCTGTCCCCTTGTGCCATCGCCCTGTCCTCATGTCACATCCCTCTGTCCCTGCATCTCACCACCTTCTCCCCACATTCCATCGCCCTCTCCATAAAATATTATTTCCTTAGCTTTACGTGTGACTTCATGCCTCTGCCCCTAAAAGCGCCAGGCTGAGCAGACTTATGGCTGCGGGGGGGGGACAGTGGGGACGGGGACATCAGGGGCCATCAGGCTGGGGGGCCTGGGTCGCGCTGCGGCTGCCCCCTCCCTCCCACACACCTGCAGAGCCCCGTGCTTGTCCCCAGCCCAAGAGGCCCCCCGGGGTGGTGGGACGGGGGCTGGGGGGGCACCGTGCCGGGGCTGCGCTCTGCTCCCCCCCCGCAAAGGCAGAGCCCTCCCCCGGCCCCGGGAGCGCCCGGCCCCGTCCGTGCCATTTATCACAGCTAATCAGCTTTAATTCAGCAATTTGTCAGTCCGGCAAAAGCCCTTGGAGTTGGTTGATTTTTTTTCCCAAAAATATAATTATTATTATTATTCCCCTGATAAGCGTGGGCCCTTCTGTTACAATTGCCTTAGCTTGGGCTTTAATAACAATCATTAAAATAAATAATTTTTTTTTAAATAAAAGGAAGAGAGAAGAGCTTTTTTATTTTTTTTTTATTGTTTTGTGTGTGTTTGAAATTGTTTCCCAGTAAATCGCGGCCCTTTGTATTAATTTTACATTTTAAAATGTTACCTTGCCAGGGGCAGGGTTGGCACAACCGACTCGGAGAAGGAGAGGGAAGGAGAGCGAGCAAAGCCCTTCTCCTTAATTAGCGCCTGTCCCTGTGTGATCAGAGTGCTTATGAGGCAGGTAATGAGCCGGATGGCGGCTCCGCGTCGCCGCCCGGCTCCTTCGGCAGGGCTCAAGGACCTGAGCCCCCGTCCTGCCCCCCCCCCCGTCCCTTTTGGGGTGCCTTTTTGGGCACCGGTGGCTCTTTGGGGGCTGCCTCTGTCCCTGCTGGGGCGTGCAGCGTCGTCGGTGTGTTCGGGACATCCGTGTGATGAGTTTGAGCCAGCCTCAGCCCGGGTGCTCGGGCGGTGTCGGGGAGCACCGGGGGGTGGCTGTGGGCAGGATCGGTGCGGGGGGGGGGCGCAACGTGGGACACATATGGGACACGTCGTGGTGCTGGGGGGAGCGGTGCTGCGGGAGCCTCAAGTTAATTAGCAGAGAAAAGTCATCACAAGGGGGGGAAAAAAGGAGAAGCACCAGGTTGGCTCCTGGGGGGCGCGGGGTTGAGCTGGGGGGGGGCCCAGGGTGCCGGGGGCAGGGGCCGGGTGCTGCTGTGGGGTGGGAGCCGCCGCGCACAGGGACCTCTCCCGGATCCGCTAATCCCTTAATCTCTCCGATAATCAGTGCCAAAAACGCAAATTACAACGGGCTTGCGGCGCGCGTCGGCACTAATACCAAAAGGGCCGATGCTTATCGTGGCGAATAATGATTTTTTTGCTCCTCAGTACCGAGCGTCGCCCGGGTATTAATCCCACAACACCGAGGCGCCGGGTTTAATCTCCTGAGGTTGATGCTGGGGGGGGGGGTGCGGGGCCGGGCAGGATCAGGCCCCTTGGGGTGCAGGGTGCTGACGCCGGCTGTGCCGCAGGTTCCACCGCGGGGACTACACGGTGGAGGTGAGCATCAACGACTACCTGGACATCTACTGCCCGCACTACGAGGAGCCGCTGCCCGCCGAGCGCATGGAGCGCTACGTCCTCTACATGGTCAACTACGAGGGGCACGCGTCCTGCGACCACCGGCAGAAGGGCTTCAAGCGCTGGGAGTGCAACCGCCCCGACTCCCCCAACGGGCCCCTCAAGTTTTCCGAGAAGTTCCAGCTCTTCACCCCCTTCTCGCTGGGCTTCGAGTTCCGGCCCGGCCACGAGTACTACTACATCTGTGAGTGGGGGGCTGGTGGTGGTGGGGGGGGGGTCGAACACTGCCCCCCAAATCTGCCCCACTTCCCCTGAGCGAAGGGGAGCAGCGGCCACCCTGGCTGTCCAAAACGCTACAAAGCCCCCAAACCTGGGCACGTGGCAGGATTGGGCCCCTTCTTAATTCCCAGAGCAGCCAGGCTCTGAGGTGGCGGCAGAGGAGGATGAGGATGAGGAAGAGAGCTGCTCCAGCCTCGGGAGAATAAGCTAATGGGCTCGGATCGGGCGCTGGGAGCCTTGTGATCAATGAAGGGTAAAAAAAGTAAAAATAAATTAGAAACCGTGACCCCCGAGCATCCGCCGGTGTCACGGGGAGGCAGGGACGCCTCTCTCCTCGCTCAGGAGCTGCCCGGCCTGCTTATCTCCCTTATTATTTCTCCCCCTTTTTCCTAAAGCATCTGTTTTCAGCCCACTTAATTTGTTCCTTTTATCTATATTAAATTACCATTTCCCCCCCTCGCTCTCTCCCCCTGTAAAATGTCACTCGCGAAATAATGGCAGCTACAACTCTCTCTCCCCCCCCCCGCCCCGTTTTATTTTATTTTTTTATTTATTTTTTTTTTATTTTTAATGTCGTTAGGGAGAGATTACACAGAAGTAAATGGTGAAGCTGATCATTGCTAAACCGGTTAGGATTCATGTCATGCGGAACATTAGAAATTATGCCTCTTTGAGGAACCGTATTTAGCAGACATGAAAGAAAAGAAATTACCTCCTCCTCGCGCCCGCGGATTGGAATGCCATTAACCTCGCGGGCACGGGGACGGGGCCGCGCTCCCGCGCTGGGCCAAGGTCGAGCGCTGGCCCTGGGGACGGGGATGGGCACCACGGGCTCCGTGCACGGCGCCAGGCACCAGCGCCGTGACCTTCCCGAATTTCGGCAGTCGTGTTCCCCAACAGGGCGCTGCACGAGGGAGGAAAAGGAAGGGATAAGAAGTAACGGGTGCTCCGGCACCCGCTGCCCGGCCCCTGCTCCATCACTGGGGACGTGGTCCCGGTGTCGCTGCTCATTCTGGGGTCCCCAGAGCCTGCCGTGTCCCCCCGAGAGCTGGCGGGGAAGGGGCGCTGGTGGCCCGGGGCCGCGCGTGCCAGGCAGGGTGGCCCCTTGCTGCCGGCTCTCGCACGAGCCACATCCCAATTCCCCCTTCTTCCAGCTCAAATTAAACTTTATTGAGAGTAATGCGCTCTTCCCTTCTTTAATTCAAAAAAAAAAAAAAGAAAATTAAATTCCTATAAAAACACATATATAAAAATCACATTTTCTAATATTGCGAGGGGACTTTCACCAAGATAATTATTGCAATTACTCCCTTTGTCTCTCCCATGGAGTATTAGTTTTGCTCTGCCTTTAGCCTCATTTTGCCTGCGAGGGAGAGCCACGCAGACCTGCTCTCGCTCTCGCCCTCCTTGGTGGCACGGGGGACAGGACAGAGGCCACCGGAGAGCCGCCAGCGGGGATCAGGCTTTGGGCACACGTCGGCCGGAATCGCCCCATGCCGTGGGGCTGGGCATTGCAGACGTGGAGCCCTGTCCCCATTCCCTTCCCCGTCCCCATCCCGGGGGCTTGGGGCTGTGGGTGCGGGCAGAGCGTCGCCGCCAGCACCCCGGGGTGCCACCGTGAAACCCGGGGCTTCCCCAAGTGGTGATGGCGACACCGACACCGAACCCTCGCCCCTTCCTCCGCTCTTCCCATCCCTGCCCTCGTGTTCTGCAAGGCGTTTATTCCCGCGTGTGAGCCGAGAGCCTGCGGAGCTGCTGGAGGCAGCCCGAATATTTGCTGCAGATCGCTGCCAGCTGCACTGGGACCAGTAAAGACCCTTCACTGGGCCGCCCCGGAGCAGGGCAGGGC
Organism: Anser anser; assembly: GCF_964211835.1. Taxonomy (NCBI): domain Eukaryota; kingdom Metazoa; phylum Chordata; class Aves; order Anseriformes; family Anatidae; genus Anser; species Anser anser. The sequence goes on from NC_139746.1 coordinate 1,279,520, forward strand.
CAGCCCCAGCCCTCCCACTATAAAGGGTCCCTGCCCCGAGGGGGTCCCTGCCCCGAGGGGGCTCTGCTCATCCCCGCTGGGGGCTGTGGGGTCCGAGCTGATGCCTTGCTAACGGGGCTGCTTTTTTTTATCCCCTTTATGCTTCTCCGCAGCTGCTTCTCCCCCGAACATGGTGGACAGGCCCTGCCTCAAGCTGAAGGTTTACGTTCGGCCGACGAGTAAGTGAGCGCCACGGGGCCGTGGTGGGGTGGGGGCTGTGGGGTGCAGGTGCCCTGCGGGGTGGGCTGCTGGCCCCCCGGGGGCCGCTGCTTTCAGCCACTGGTGGGCGAGGGGGGGACCTCTGGTTTCTGTGGGACTTGGCTGCATAAATATGGCTTTAGAGGGAGGGGAGGTTTGGGGCAGGAGCCCCTGAGCTTTGGGAAAACGCGGACCTTGTGCCAAGCGCCGTGGTTGCATCCAGTCCCCACGGCACGCCAGGTCCTGGGTGACCCCCGGTGTCCCCAGGGTGGCACTTGTGTGTCACCGAGGTGCAGGAGGCTGCGAGCACTGGGGGGGGCAAACCCTGCTGGTGTCCTGGGGCTCGGGGGTGCCCCCATCCTGCCCAAAAAGCTCCTCCGCAGGGTCCGTGCCCGGAGCCACGGCTGGCGCAGGGCGAGCGCCTCGCCTGGGCGGCTGCCGCCTGCCGCTGGGTTTCAGAAAGGGGAAAAAAAAATAATAATCTCTGCACAGTGGCTACTTTTCAGAATCAAATAACTCAGCCATTTAAAAAAACAAATTAATAATTTTCTTCTCCTGTTAACGTGTAATTAGCAAATGGCAGCAGCTCTCCCTGGGGAAGGGCTGAGTGCCTGCGAAATGTCACCATTTAAAAGGATGTCTTTCTTTTTTTTTTTATTTGCATGGCTTTAAAATAAAACCCAATATAATGAAACCATCTGTAAAAAATCATTCTGTTTTGTTCAGGACTAGGGCATAATGGGGGAAAAAATCTCTCCTGATATAATTTTTTTTTAGTATTTTAATAATATCGGGATTTTATTATGTGGGTGCCTTGCAGAGAAGGGCTGCCTTTGTGCAGCCGTGGCACAGGCACTGCGCTGGCGGGGGGGAACGCGGGGCCCCCGGGGGATCCACTCTGGACCCTGGGACCTTTGCATCTGCAAGCACCCGGCTCTGGGTGAGACCCCACGTGAGGACCCTGCAGGATGGGGGCAGGAGGATGGGGCAGGGGCAGGCGCTGCTTTTCCTGGCGCTGGGTCTGTAAAAAATCCTTAATCCGGTGATAAACACGAGAGAGCAGAGCCCGGGGAGTGCGCTAACAGCGTTAGCCGTAATTTAACTTATTTCTGGCCACGCGCCGCTTTGCCACCCGGCGCGGTGCCGGATTGCTGGGCTGGTGTCACGCAGCTGGGCCGGATCCAGCCCCGCTGGCATCCGAGCAGTCGGGGAGGCTGCGCAGGGGACGGGGCCCGGGCGCTGCCTGACGCCACCCTGGGGTCCCCAACCCAGTGGGGTGCTGAGCATCACCCCCCTCCCCTTGCCCGCCGTGCCCCGGGGTGGTGCTCAGCGGTCTCATGCCTCCCTTCTCCTCCCTCCCGCAGACGATTCCCTCTACGAGTCCCCGGAGCCCATCTTCACCAGCAACAACTCGTGCTGCAGCCTCAGGGTGCCGCACGCCGCGCTCGTGGTGGTGCCGGTCTTCTGGACGCTGCTGGCCTCCTAGCGCCGCGGGGCGAGGTGCGGGACGGAGCGGGGCTGTGCTGCCGGCCAGGAGCCCCCCGGAGCCCCCCGCACCAGTGCAGCGCGCCGGGGGAGCGGTCCCGCACCAGCGGCGGTGGAACCGGGACGGATCCTGCCCGCGCGCCTCGAGGGCTCCCTTCCCTGCAGCTCGCTCGGCTCCGGCTCCCCCGTAGGATGTTGCTTTTTACATTTCTAGACCAAATATAGAGTCCTGATTTTTGATTATTTTTTTTTTTCCGATTTTTTTTTTTTTTTAAAAAAAAAAAGATTTTTATTTTTGTTGGCTCTCTTTTCAGTCCAGGCTTCCCCGTGTCAGACTGAACCGCACGGGGGGGCCCCGGGCGCTGAGCCCCTCTCCGGGGCCGTGGTGGCTGCGGCATGGCACACTGCCTTCGCCCGGCGAGATGGACACCGCCACGGTGCCGATGGCACGGACTCCTTCCCAGCCCGGCCGCCCCTCCTGCAGCAGGACGTCGCAGCGCACGGGGATGGGGGACCCGGACGGACACGAGGCTTCTGGGGGGGTCCCCGAGCTACGAGCCCCCTGGGGTGACCCCTCCCCATGGCTCGCACTGTGGATGTCACCTCCATCCCCATGGGGCGGCTCCGCCAGCAGCGAAGTGGCAGCACCCACGGGGAGCCCTGGGGGTTCTGGATGGCACCAGGAGCCCCCCCAGGTGCTCGGCTGGACCTGGGGCTGGAGCAGGGCCGACCGCTGCCCCCCCCGGTGCTGCATCCCCTCCGTGTCAGCCCAAGCACCGCCTGTGCCCCCCCGGGGGCTGGATTCCCCCCCAGCGCCAGGATGGAGCAGCTTTTTGGGTCTGCACCCCGTCCTCCTCGCCGCCTCCCAGGTGCTCGTGGCCCCAGGGGCTCGTCCCCAGCATCGGCCGTGGGGGGCGGACGGGGCCCCCCCTATGATTGTCCCCCCCGCTCCGCGCGGGGCTGGCACCGGGGCCGCGGCTGCGCCGGGCTTTGGCTTCTTCTCCTCTTCTTTCTTCGCATCCAAAAGGAAACCACGGAAAAACCCCATCGGCCCCGAAGCGCAGGGGGTGGGAGATGAACCAGAGAGGGGCCCGGCCCCTCCTCGCCTTAAATCCAGGACTGTGTCCCCCCCCCGGGGGGCTCACGCCGGGGGCGGTGGCCCCGGGACGCCGGCTTTGCCCGCACCGAGCCCTTTCCACGGACCTTTTCCAGCCCCGTCTCTTTTCTCCGCGGGGGCCCGGGGGCCGCTCCGCTCTGTAAATACAGCCGGCAGGCGCTATACTGTGAGCGTTTTTTTATGTATTGTTGAGAATGAATTTTATGGAAGGGTTTATTTTATTTTTATTTGATTATTTTTATTTTTTAGACTAGGACGCTGAAATCTCGCAATAAGCTCATCTCAACCATCCAAAAAAAAAAAAAAAAAGAATAAAATTACAAAACGACGATTAAAAAAACCACATTCCCCGCCACCGCCCCCCCCCCCGTCCTGTCGCCTTCCCCCCCCCCCCCGTCCCCCTGTGTCTTGACCAGGTCGTGGTTCTTGAAGGCGAGCGAAAGCATCGTGGTTCTCCTGGCACCGGTACCCCGGGGGTGAGGGGGGGGCCGGGGGCCGTGCCCAGGCACCGCTCCAGCACCGCCGGGCTCGCAGGGGAGTGGCGACGGCAAAACCTGGCCTTCGGTCTGTGTTTTATATATATATAGATTATATATATAAATATCTATATTGTGTACAGCGACTGTGAGAGAGTTAAAAGCAAAGTGAGGCAGCAACACTTGCAGGGAGCTCTGAGCAGAGGCGAGGGTTGGGTGAGGGCTGGGGGGGGGGTTGCTGGGGTCGGTTTTTCCCTTGGGAGCAGCCCGTTGTCGGCGCTGGTTTTGCGTGTTGGTCTCCGTCCCGCCTAGCTTCGTCCTTAGCCACGCCGCTTTCGTCCTCGACGTCGTGCTGATGGTAACCGGATCACCACCTGATTTGGATTCTGTATTTTTTTATAATAAAATAAAAATAAATGTCATGTGAGGCCCTTGCTTTCGAGAAGTGCCTTTCCCTCCCGCCGCCGCCGCCGGGCTCCGATCCGAAATGCGCCACCGGTCCGGCCACCAGCGGCACTGGGAGGCACTGGGAGGCACTGGGGTGCAGCGGGGCGGCCGCGCTCGGCTCCTTCCCCGCTCCCCGCGCCGCCCTCTCCGCTGGTGCAAGGGGGCCGTGCCGCCAGACCGCTCTGCTGGGTGGTGCGTTAATTACGGGAAGGATTTAATTACTGTGTTAATGAATAATAATGGATATTAAATTAATTAATATGCGATTGTTGATAGTACTTAATGATTGGAGGCAATGCAGCCCGGTGGGTGGGCGCTGCGGGCTGGGACGTGGCGCTCCGGCATCTCCCCAGGCGCTCGCCCGCCGCTGCCTCAGTTTCCCCTTGTGCTGCATTGGGCCAGTGCCTGGCGATGTCCCCAGGGGCCACCAAACCTGGGGCAGGGTGCTCCGAGGGGCATCACGCGCGTCCTCGGGGGCATTTTCCTAACCCCATGGCAGCTCCCACCGTGAGCCACCTCCCCTGGCAGAGCAGCGCTCGCACCGGGCGCCCGCCCGCGCTTGTTTGTCGCAGCCCTAAATAACTTTTTTGTGCGGCCCATGCTAATTTCCAGCGTTTAATGCATATTTCAGCATAATTAGCAGAATAGGAACAATCCGCTGTTAATTAATTCAGGCTCGTGCAGCTGATCCGAGGCTCTGAAGTTTGCCACAAGAGGGTGAAAGACTCATTTTGCTTTTTAATAAGGGCCATCTGTGTGCCAGGCGCGGGGAGCGACACCAGCACCGACCGACGGGGATGCGAGGCCCGCGCCGCTCCTCTCCTCGCCCCGGCAAACCCTGCGCCGGGCTGGGAAACCGCAAAGTGCCGGAGAAAGAGCCCGGCAGGGACGTGGGGAAAAAGGGAGGTTTTCAGCCCGACGCCGTAAGTTTTTTTTTTGAGGCCTGACTCATGATTTTTTTAACACGTGGGGTTGGAAATACGGAGTTAAAAATAGCAAGCTGGCAGGCGCAAGGCTGAGACGGATCATCGTTAGTAATTAATTAATGGAGTCATGGATTTTTAAGGCCTGAAAGGGCTCATTTTGATCAGCCCGCCTGTCTCTTTGGCAGTGGCATCGAGCTTTGATTTAAGGACCCACAGTGATGGAGAGCCCCCAGCGTCCCGCTCCAGGCAGCCCGGTGAGCACTGGCCACCAGCCCAGTTTGGGTTATATTTAACCCAGGGCCATGGATGGGTCACGGCCCCGTGGGGCTGGTGGGTGGCTGAGAGCCTGGGGCTGGAGTTGGGGGCTGGCTCTGATGCCCACAATGGGCACCCCTCATCCTGGATTTGGGGCAGTGAGCGCTCTGCGGGCAGTTGGAGACCCCCAGTACCACCCCTGTTGGGTCCCCCAAGGGTCTGGGGTCTCTTGGGCAAAAGGGAGCGGGGATGCACAAGGTGAGTGACTTGGCCGGTGGGGACGTGGTGGCTTTGCCCATCTGCAGGACCTGGGAGCTCCTTTTCTCTGCTCTCCCAGGTCCCAGCCTCGCGTCCCCTTCCCGAGCATCGCTGCCTCTCGCGAGGCGTCGGAGCTGCGTGGGGAAGCTGCTGCGTCCTTAAAAGCTGGAGGCTGCTACGCGCCAGGTGGGGAATAACCAGCTGAAGCAGATGGGCTGTTAAGAACCAGACCCTGTTTTCGTGTTTCTCTTTCCTTATTTGAAGTGTCTGGCGCTGTTGGGAAACAGAGAATTCCTCCGCACGCTGACCCGCAGAAATGAAACACGTCTTAAATCTCCTCTCCGCGCTAACCGTGGCAGCGTGCGGGAAGGGAACGGACACGGCCCCCGCGTGCCCGCTCACGGTGGGGCTTCTCGGGGGGCCGCTCTGCACCCCAGCCGGGTCTCCCAACCCGCCGCAGGTCCCCGCGGCCCCAGGGCTGATCCCACCTGGTTTCACCCCCAGGACCCCGAAATAGCCTTGTTCCTGGGTGCAGCCTAGGTTAGCTGGAGCCCAGGCAGCGCTTGGAGCCCAGCAGGGTCAGGATGGGGCAGAGGCTCTGGTGGCAGCGCTGGGCTGAGCCCCGTTGGAGCAGGCGGCAGCGCAGTGTCCAGGCCAGCAGCGAGAACTTGGCTTTGTTGTGCAGGATCGATGCTGGCCAGGGGGGTGGCAGCCCCCGCACCCAGCTGTGAGGGTCCCCCCCCCGAGCGTCACGTATGGCTGGTGGTGTCTGAAATGGGTTTTTTACGGGCCTGAAGCTCGTCTAGCACTAATTTTACTTCGATGCCACTCTCGTAATTGAAGCTGCGGGCAGGGACCGGCTGGCGGTGGCACGCGGGGTGGTGCCACCCATGTCCTGCAGCCCTGGAGCGGCACGTCCCGTGCTTGTGTGAGCAAAATCCCCAGCTCGAAGCGTGGCTTTGGGCCCGTTTGGGGCTGCCTTCCTGCAGGGAGCAGTGAGCTCCTCGCTGCCCCGGGCGCTGCTCAGACCCCTCCAGGCTTTTCCAGCCCCTTTCCAGCTTTGCAGCCCTGAGGCTTCCTGCTCGGGTTTCCAGGCTGACAGATGCGCGGCCTCGCCTCCGCGCCGCGGCGAGGGATGATTTACTCTGGGATGTGGCTGTGCCAATTAATCAGGACCACAGCGCTCGGTGTGCCCACAGGGGGCCGTGGCCGTGCTCTCCTCCAGGTGCTGGGGAGGGACGAGGGAAGCGCGTGGGGACGAAGCCGGTCCCCAGCTCCTCTTTCCCCAGGTGCCTTCAATCCCCAGCGCCTCCGGCTCAGGACCCCATGGCAGCACCACGGGGCCAGCACCTGCCGAGCTCACCGCATGCACCTCTCCGAGGCGGGCAGCTGAATCTCAACATTTCAGCATTAATCATCTTTCTTTTTCTTTCAATCCCATAAAGGTGCGAGGTGCAGATGGGTTACGGCCACAGGTGGTGTGGGGTCTGGGGGTGCCCCCCTTGTCCCTGTGTTATCGGCCAGACTTACACCTCGGTGGGGATCAGGATCCGGCCAGCACCGTGCCGCTTCTGGAGCCTCTCCCTTCCCTTCTCTCCTTGCTCCAGCTCTAACAGCCTGAAGGCGAAATACAGCTGGAGGCTGGAGCCTCCGCTGGGGCAGCGCCTGGCCCCGCTGTGCCCTGCCGTGGGGTTTCCCTGATTTACGCCACCGAGGGGCCGGCCCCGTGCCTGGAGGGGAACGCTCACGGCCCGAGGCTGTCCGGGGCTGAGCGCTCCCCCGGGGCTGCTCGAGGCAGAGGCTTCCAGCTCCTGCGAGCCCTGCGCCGGGAACACCCCAGCTAAAAATAACTGCAGGCACTGCGTGATTCCCCAGCCTTCCCGGTGTTTTAATTCCCCCACCAAAACGTGTCACGCGTCCCCTCCAGGCCACGAGCTCCCAGCTGCAGCAGGACTGTGGGGCTCACCTCGGTGTCCCCCGGTCCCATCCCGAGCAGGGGACCGCGGTGACCCGCGGTGCCCTGCACTCACCAGCACCTCCCGGGCCCTGCCACGTCCCCACTCCTCGTTTTCTGTAACCTGCCTGTCACATCTGCACTTTATTCCCTGCCTCCCCTCCCTCCGCTCCTCTCCCCGGCCTTATCTCTTGATAGGTACAAGCGATACAACCAGAAACGTCCGTGTAACAAGCTGCCGGCTGCCGGGCACCCAGGAAAACACCAGCTCGGGGGGATGATTTATGAAAATAGCACGGGAGAGGGAAGCGGCGAGTTTGCCGGGGTGTAGCAGCAGGATGCAGGTAGGAGGAAATAACGACTGCCTGCTCCTGTCCCTGCTCACCGGGCAGCACCAGCACCTTTGATCCCCGGCTGATCTGTATGCGGGGCCGTGCTGGGCACGGGGGCGATGCGCGGCGGCGAGGACACGGCACGCATCGGGGGGGCCGCCGGCGCGCTGCACTGCAGAGCCCCCGACGGGCTGTCCCTCTGCGGCCATTGATTTCCATGAAATAAGCCAGCCGGGTGTGTAATTGTGTACAGATAGCGCAGCCTCCTTTACATGCCGTTCTGCAGGGCCCTCGCTAGCAGGAAATGAAACTTTTCAGGCCGCTAGACATTTAGTTCGGTTCTTGAGCTGTTAATTCCCCCGCCCCGGCGTCGCGAGCAGGGAGGGGAGCTCTCGCACCTTGCGGGCAGGGGACAGCGGCGATGCCACCCCAGGGGACAGCAGTTGGGACCCTCCTGCCCCTTTGTCCCCATCCCACTGCCGGCTGTGATTCTGCCCCCTCCAAGCCCCAAGGGCCTGCGGGGGGGGGGTCGCTTCCCTGTGGCACGGAGCGAGCATCCGCTCCCCTCTGCGCGCTCCTATCTCGCAAGGTAACCGGCATTATATCCGGACCAATTGCTCCAGCATGATCCTCCTGAATGTTGCACAGCATGTACACGGCGTCTTATGTAAAATACATGCCCCTGGGCGAGCCTTTTAATAGCAATGTCTCCTGCCTGGGGGACGGGGGGGGCCCGCTCTCTGCCACGGCGGTGCCAAGAAATGATTGAAAAGTTGGGGCTCGCCATGGGGAACACCCCGCTGGGGGGAACAACGTGTTTTCATTTCCCTGCCAGGTAACAAATGAAAAGAATTGCAATGAATGCTAATGGCCGGGGAAGCGCCTCGCTCGCTCGGGAGGACGCTGCGGGGCCGGGAGCCGCGGGCACAGCCCAGTTTTTGCAGGCAGGAGCCGGCCGTGCGGAGGGCGATGGGACTGCGGATACCCTGGCACTCAGCTCCTGCACCAGTGTGTGCTGAGCTGCTGCACCAAAACCGTTCCTTTTGCAGCAAAGCAGAGCCGGGGGGGGGATACATTGTCCCCCCCAGGCTCCTGTGCTGACTTTTGCAGCGCACCCAGGGCTGGGAGCGTGCGAGCCCTGCATTTAACCAGGTCCTCGCAGGCGGCGGCGAAGGGCTGTGCCAGGCTGAGCTGTTTGTAAATGTAGCCGGTCTGGTAAGCAGGAGGGTAAACACGGATGAATAGCCTTCATCCACTCCAGTAAATATTTTATATCACACACCAAGAAAAGACACTCCTATTTAAATGATTTATAAAGGAAGATCATGTAGAGGTTTCTATAAAATATGTAGGGCTCCTAATCCCGACATCATCAAGCAAAGAGGACTGAAATCATATATTACCTTTTCAACAGCCTTGCCGGCTGCAGGGATACAACTGACAAATAAAAGTGTGTTTACAGCTTTTGGGCTCCTCCGGGGAGAAGTAAATCACAGCGGGGGTGGGGAAGGGGAAAGGAAGCCGGAAATTAAGTGGCAATTTCTGTCCGTCACAGGGCGCGGGGCAGAGGGGCACCGGCATCGCTGCACCCCGGCATCCCCGCTCCTGGGTGCAGCAGTGCCCTGGGCGCAGCGATGCTCTGGTGCAGCAACGCTGCAGGTGCAGTGATGCTCCCAGGCCATGACAGTCAGGTGCAGCCATGCTCACCCCCCAGCACTGGCCGGTCCCCCAAAAGGATGAACACAATCTGCAAAACCCTCCAGGGTACCCAGTGCAGCACCTAAGCACAAAGCAAGCAAGACCATGCCCTGCTCCCTTGGCAGCAGGGCCAGGCTGACTGCAGCCATCAGGGATGGAGTTTCACACAGGCACCAGCAGAGTCAGGATGCGTCCCGCAGGGATATGACCCTTTTAACCTTGGGCCCTCTCCTTTCTCCCCCACACCTCCGCGGGATGCTCCCCATCTCCCCGCCGCTCCCGCTCCTCGCTTTGGGCTCATTTGGCTGCCGGCTGCGGCCCGGAGCAGCCCAGTTCCCGGGGGGCAGCTGCGCCCCGGCTGATGGCACGTATGGTGCGCGGTGCGCGGTGCACGGTGCACGGCGCGCGGTGCGCAGCCCAGACCTTGGCAGCGGCGGCGGCGATTTTGCATGCAGCCGCGGGAGCCCCGCGCGCCGCCAGCCAATGAGGCCCTCGCCGGCGCGTTATTAAGGGATTAGCAAGTTGTCTTGGCTCTCAATTGTAGATAAGTGCCGCATTTTGTATTATCTTTTCACACTGCACCGCGAAGGATGACAAAGAGACAACATGGGTGTCATGGCCTTCAGCATATCATTAAGGGTAATTTGGCTTGCGGGGAGGGGGGGGCGGGCGGGAAGAGAGGGAAGGGAGAAGAGGAGGAGAGAGAGGAGAGGGAGAACCAGCCCCGGAGGAGAGAGGGGATTAAGAAGGAAAAAGAGGAGATTAGGAGGGAAACGTGAGCGGTGCTGGGAGCCGGCGGGCAGGGGCTGCTGCTGGGACGAGGGACAAAGCCGCGGGGCTGGGCCGAGCGAGGTGCCAGATGCAGCCGCCTTCGCGGCCCCCTTCCCGATTTCCTGGCACGGAGGAGCCCAAATCCACGCAGCCTCCACCGCGTGCCTTAATCCACAACACATGCAGCTGCCCAGCCCGGTGCTGCGTGCGCTATGATGCACGGCGGCGGAGCCGGGTGAACTCCTGTCCCCCCTGCACGCCCCAGTGCCCGATGCCATCGGCCGGGACCCCGGGGAGCAGTTCCTGGGGCAGCCCCGGCCCCGCTTGGCCCCGTGCTGGCGCTGCCGGCCTCGCCGGGAGCCTGCTCCCCTCCACGGGGCAGCCACGGCAGCAGGAATCCAGCAAAGCCCCCCCTGGGCCTGGGAGAGCTCCGGAGAGCCTGGAGAGCCTGGGCTCTGCCGGTCAATCAATCAATGGGGGATGAAGGCGCCGGTATCGATCGGGGGAGATGGCTTTGCAGAGGCCGCGTAATGGAAACGTGCGTCTGGAGACAGCCAAACGGAGCGGCCGGTGCCACGGGCTCCGCCACGAGGGGACGCAGGGCTGGTTGCAGGAGGAGGAATTCCCCCTGCCATGGCCTGCACCCACCCAAACCACACTCCGGCCCCTTCTTGGGCCCTTTGGGGGCAGGTGCCAGCCCCGGGGGACGCAGCCGGGCAGGACCCCGCAGCACACCGGCACCTTCCTCCACCACAGGGACCAGGGGAGGGGGACGGGGGGAGATGGGGATGGGGACAGAGCATCCTCCCCAGCCGCCCCCTGCCTCCCCTCCCCTTCTGATAATCCTATTTTTGAACCAGGGGATTAGGATCAATACTTCACTCCTAATGCTGCGGTAATACAGTGTTACACCGCCAGCGCCAGTTCCCTGCTGAAACACTTAAGGTAGTTTAAACCCATTTGTGCTGGGGAGTGCCGTGAATTCACAACGAGGTGTGTGTTGGTTTTTTTTTTTCTTTTTTTTTTTCACGGCAGAGGCAGAGCCGTAGCGGTGGCGTGGCGGGTGCTGGCCCTGCTGCCACCTGCTCTGGCCAAATCCAGCTCCCCCGTGGTGCTGAGGAGCAAAAGTAATGGGGGGGCTCAGCCCAGAGCCCTTGTGCAAATGCCCCTCGTGCAACGGAGCCCTCGTGCAAACAGTCGTGGTCCCCGTGCTTTGGGACGGCTCCGGCGCAGGGCGCAGAGGGGAGCCTGGTGATGTTTCGCTCCAGATTGGCTGAGCGGTTTTGAGGCGAAGTCCCAGGGAATAGAAACACAAATATTTCCATCCAGTGCTATAATTATGAATTAGAGCAAAGCTCTGTCTTTATTAGGTGCTAATAGAGATAAAGGGGGTTTTGAAATGCAAGGCACAGCTATATAAATGCTAATTCACCCAGAGACCTCCTCTCTCCCCAGACCGCAGAGTTCCAAGGCAACTTCTCACCAAAAAAAATACGGATGAGCAAACTCCAAGAAACCATCTCGGCAACTTAATTAAGTTTGTTTAACGACACAGCCTTTCCCCTCTGCCCTGGCCAGGCGGGACCATGGAGCAACCTGGGGCTGGGGCCGCTGCAGCTGCTGCTGGCCGGGGTACACGGGGCACCCCGAGGGGCTCCTGGTGTCACCCCACGGCGCTGTCCTGCTGCATCATCCTGGGTCCCCTCGTGGCACGTGGGTGCTGGTGCCATCGTCCCCTGTGCACACACACGTGTATTGCAGCATGCACAGGTGTGCACATACTGCAGGCTGCTCTTACGTGCATGCACACACTGTTGCAGAACGCACACACGCATTGCAGCACACACGCGTTGCAGCACGCGCGTGTTGCATCAGGCACACTGCAGGAGCAGCAGTGCTGCGAAGCACCCCTGTGCCTGCCCTCTGCCCTTCCTCGCTGCACCAAGGCAGGAGGAAGACAAAGCACGGCCACGAGGCCAGGAGGAGCAGCTGTGGAAACCCACGGCCCCGACACGCTGGAGCTTTTGTACAGCTGCAGCAAGCGGCTTCTCCCCCACGTTTCCACCAGACCCCAACCCCACGCAGGCGTTTCTGCAGGGCAGAGCCAGGGCACGGGGGGGCCGGGGGGGGGGGGGTCAGCGAGCATCCTGCAGTGGCTGCGAGCCCGGAGAGCCCTGATTTAATCAGGAGATGATTGGGGAAAGGCAGCAGACCCTTTAGCAAACGCTCCTGCCTTCAGCAGGGCTGTAAGTGCTTAAAAGCTTTCAAGGTGGGTTATTAGGGAAATGAGTGGCATGGATCCTAATGAAGGGAAAGCGAGGCTCGATAGCACTCATCCTGCCTTTTATAATCAGCCGATCAATCCCGGCTCCCGTTCTGCTTCTGGCTCCTCTTTTCCAGGGAACTTCTCCCGGCGCGCGGCGGCGATACCGGGAGGATTTATTTGCCCGCCGGGTGTGCGCAGCGAGCTGCCGACGGCCCCGGCCTCACCTGGTGCCCTCCATCCCTCTCGCTGTCGCCCCAAATATGTATTTTTCAATTTTCTTCCGCATCGATTTTCAATCAGGTGCAGAGCAACGAGACAATCCAGGCTGAGCCGGCCGGGCTCTGGCCGCCACTCAGCGGAAAAGTGATCACCGCAATTAGCGGCCGGCCTCGCCAGCAGCCCCCGCAGAGGCTGCGCCTCTCGCTCAGCACCCTCCGGGCCTCCCTCGGCCACAGCTCCTGCTGCTGCCCCCCCAAATCCTGGCCGGTTCTCAGGGTGCTGAGCTCCCGCTCAGGGAGGCTGCAGGATGCTCGTGAGCAGTGCTGGCTTACGCCAGTGAGGATCCGGCCCCGCCATGCTCAGAATAGTTTTCAATTAAAACAAAAATATCCTATAATAACCCACAGAGGGGTTTTTATTTCCTTCCCATTTTTTTTTCTTTTTTTTTTTTTTTCCGAAATAAATCTATTATGAGGAGCTTAGAGCTGTATGTAAAACCGGCAAGGGACAATTTGAGGATTAGGGATCGGAACTGTCCTGGTGTGACGGGCGAAGAAAGGAAAATCCTGCAGAGCTGGGGGGGCGGCGGCGGCGTGGCCAGCACGGGGCAGACGGGGGAGCCGGCGGGGGGGTCCCGGTGACGGCTCCGCCAGCAGCGCAGAGACCCCAGGGGGGGTAAAAGGGGCCTGGCACGGTCCCCCCGGACCCGGAGCCGCTACCTGCCTGCCAGCAGCGTGGTTTAGCATAAAAGTCGTTTTGCTTTTGGCCCCCCCCGACTGCCGCGCTCCCGTCTCCAGGCAGCCGAGAACTTCCTCGAGCGCCGGGCGAAACCCACGGGCTGGGTGCAGATAGCTGTGCAGGGTGACGAGCGTTTCACCCCCTCCGTCAAGGATAATTGGCTTGTTTACCATTTCCCTGACCCCAAAAAGACAATGAAATTGTGCGCGAAACCAATAGATTTTAGCTGCATGCCCGCAGAGAGAGAGGAGACATAAATAAAAGACAGAGAGGGAGTCGTGTGGCGGGGATGGATAATGAATCCCTAATGGGAGCGATGCTCGCAGCGCGAGCCGGGGCTTTTGGGGACCAACGTTTGCTTTCCTGTGAGGCTGGCCGGGACGGTGTGCAGCGCTCAGCCTGCTGTGCGGGGCTGCTTTGGGTGAAAACGCAGCGATTTGGGCTCAGCCTGCTGCCAAGGGAGGGCGGCCAGGGCAGGGGCTGCGGGGACAGGGCCGGGAGCACCAGCAGGGGACAGCCGCGGCACGAGGGGACCCACCACCCTCCTCGTCCCACACCCCAGCCCCACGTGTGACGAGGAGCAGTGTCCCCAGGGTGGCTTGTCCCATCAGTGGCCGTGTCCCTGCACCAGCATCCTTGGAGCCCCTTTCCATCCTCCTGCCTTAATGCACCACCTCTATTTATTCTGCTCCTGTAACTGTAAAATTGATTTCCTTGCAACACGACGCTTGTCTTTCACTACTGAACGCACCCAAATGCTCCAACATAAGACACTGGCAATTTTTAATTAGTTTCCTTTATACCTCTTGCCTCCCAGAGCAGGCATGTGGAACTGGAACAGGGGAGCCCAAGAAAGGAACAGGATCCAGAGACGACAAACCCACTCTTTATTCTTGATATGATTATTAATAATACACGCGGGTTACCTAACGAGGCAGATGGGCTGCTTGGGCGAGGAGGGCAGGGGCAAGCGGCAGCACGTGCAGGGAAGTGATTACGGGATCTGAAAGCTGCAGGGCTGGAGAAGCCTCTTCAAGTCTCTGAGTACGACCTCAAGGCAGCTCACTGCCCCAAGGTCCCATCTGTAGCCAAGCTCCCCCAAACCAGTCCAGCTCTGGTGATCACATCCCTGGCACAACTGGCAGCGATCTGCCTTCCCCATCCCATCCCATCCCCATCCCATCCCGCCCTGTCCCATCCCATCCCATCCCATCCCATCCCATCCCATCCCATCCCATCCCATCCCATCCCATCCCCATCCCATCCCAATCCCCATCCCATCCCATCCCCATCCCATCCCATCCCCATCCCCATCCCATCCCCATCCCATCCCCATCCCCATCCCCATCCCCATCCCATCCCCATCCCATCCCATCCTATCCCCATCCCCATCCCCATCCCATCCCCATCCCAACCCCATCCCATCCCATCCCCATCCCAGCCCCATCCCAATCCCATCCCCATCCCCATCCCATCCCATCCCCATCCCATCCCCATCCCATCCCCATCCCCATCCCCATCCCAATCCCCATCCCCATCCCATCCCCATCCCATCCCCATCCCCATCCCCATCCCATCCCCATCCCATCCCCATCCCATCCCCATCCCATCCCATCCCCATCCCCATCCCCATCCCATCCCATCCCCATCCCCATCCCCATCCCCATCCCATCCCATCCCCATCCCATCCCCATCCCATCCCCATCCCCATCCCCATCCCATCCCCATCCCCATCCCATCCCATCCCATCCCATCCCCATCCCATCCCATCCCATCCCATCCCATCCCATCCCATCCCATCCCATCCCATCCCATCCCATTCCCCATCCCATCCCCCTCCCATCCCATCCCATCCCAATCCCCATCCCAATCCCCATCCCCATCCCCATCCCATTCCCATCCCCATCCCCATCCCATCCCCATCCCCATCCCCATCCCATCCCAATCCGCATCCCATCCCCATCCCCATCCCATCCCAATCCCCATCCCATCCCCATCCCCATCCCCATCCCCATCCCCATCCCCATCCCATCCCCATCCCATCCCCATCCCCTCCCATCCCCATCCCCATCCCATCCCCATCCCCATCCCATCCCCATCCCCATCCCCATCCCATCCCATCCCCATCCCCATCCCCATCCCATCCCCATCCCGGACCCAGGGGCTGTCAGAGCCCCTCGAAGGCAGGCACACGTGGATGGTGCCAGCTGCGAAGGACTAATTAAAAGAGCCCCACCTCCCACCATGCCCCCCTGATAACGAGCCAGGGTTATTAAAGCATTAAGGGCAGGGCTGGAGGGGGCCCTGCAGCACCCCATGGAGGAAGGTGTGTGGCCTTTGTTGGTGCCCCCAGGCCACGTGCGGGATGCTCAGGTGAGGCACTGGCACCTTGCGCCCTCCTCTTCCTCCAGAGCTGTTAGGGGGCGATGCTGCTGGGGGATCCCAGCTGGAGCCAGGCAGCCCCCAGCCCCCCCACCCCCCCATGCCTGCCATGGGCACGCTGCTGTCTCCCTGCTCCTTCCCAAAAAGTTCCCATTGGGCTCTTTGGGGGAAATCTCTGCTCAGGCTCAGCTCCTCCCTGCTGCCCGACCTCCCCTCTCCCCCTTGCCCTTGGGGCTGGGCTGCAGGGGGGCAGCTGGGGGCTTCCCTATGGGACCCCCTCCCCAGAGCATCCCCGGGCCGGGGAGACCCCAGGAGGCAGGATTTGGGGTCGGCATTTGGGGTCAGCTGCTCGTGGGCTGCAGGAGGGCAGCAAAGTGCCGCCGGCAGCGCGCACGAGCGAACGGTCACCGAAAAAGTTATTGGGGAGGGGGGGAGAAGAGGGCGAAAGGAGGAGGGGGAAGGGGAAGGGGAGGAAAGTCCTGCGGCCTCTGCCTTGTCAGTTCTCCGTCTGCTGTCACTCAGCCGCCGAATTCTCCTTCAAGTTGTCATAGCGAGGCTGGAGGGGATTATGCCGAGGCACTGTCCAGAATTGATTCATGTGGAACGCGTGCTTGACTAGCGGAACCGCTGGTGTGAGCGGGAGCCGCTGAGACCCCCTATTTTCCCACCTTCCTCAGACAATCTGGTATTGTTTGGCCGCAGCCTTAGTGATCCCTGCGCCGGGGCTGTGACTGACACAGCTTTGAGGCTCTAAGGCGTATTTTGAATTTCTAAAACCTCTCAGGAAGTCCCCGGGGTGCCTTCTGCCATTGTCTTGTTTCTCCTTTCGCCTTTTTCCCTTTCCACCCCGCGCACCCCTCCCGACGCCTTCCCCTCCGCCTCCTCCCCCTTTTTTTTTTTTTCTTCCCCTTCCTCCCCTAATTCCAGGCCCTAAAATCCCCACCGCAGTATATATTTTCTTCCTTTTTTTCCCCAATGTTTACGCTGCAACTCTCTCTGGAGCTGCTCAGCCCGTTCACAAACATGATTTCAAAAAAAAAAAAAAAAGGCAAGCCAACTAAAGCTCCAAAAGTTCCCAAATCCTTGATGTGCCACGGCGAAGAAGGGCTTTACTTGTTTGCTTTTAATCAGCTGACACAAGCCCCGGGATGCGCTGAAAAATAATAATAGAAATAAATCTTTCACCTAATCTATCACAGGCGTGCGTCCGTCCTGGCGTGCTCTGGCATCCGTCGTCCGCCCGTGTCCGTGCTCGCTGCTGCCGTCCCGGCTCCGGATGCCGTCTCCCATGGGAAGCCCCGGAGCCGCTGCGGGGCCCCTGCGATGGAGCCGGGCTCTCGGGGCCTCCGTTGGGGTTTTTTGTGCATCGGGGGCCACCAAGCGCCCGCCCGGTCCCCGCCGGCGTCCCCCGGCCTCTCCGCAGCCTCGGCACTCTATAACCATTTCCCATTTCCAGTCTTAATCTTATAGGGATGAATTGAGAATGACCAGCGTAAATACACAGGTGCCACTGGGAGCAGAAACCACTCTTTAATCTCAGATATGAAAACAATTCCCTGCACTGCTCGCTAGCAATCAGCAAGTGCTATCAGTGCCGCGCTCTCCCTGGGAACAGGAGAGCTTATAAATATGAATTAGTGCAGAGAAAATCTACTCTCTTACCTAAAGCTAAATGTTATCTGGGTCCCTTTCCAGCAGTGGCTGACATTTCCAGAGTGCTTTTAGTCACATCTGTGGGAAGACAACTCATTTTTTGAGGGGGGAAAAAAAAAATAAAAAGAGCAAAAGGAACCGAAGAGGAAGCAGAGGAGCGGGAGGACGAGGTGGGGTGGAGGAAATGCTTCCTTTGTTTGAGGAGGTGAAGGTGGGGAGCCCGAGCTGGCTGCGGGAGGTGCGGGGGGCTCTGCCCTGGCGCCTGGGGCTGGCGGGGGGGGGACAGGGTGGGGGGCAGCAGGAGTGCAGGCAGGGACATGGGAAACGGTGCCTGAAATGGGGCTGAGAGCAGCACCCCTGGGGATGCCCTGAAAACGGGGGCATTCAGCGTGCGTGGTGCTGCGCTGCCCTGATGGACTTGGGGAAACTGAGGCACGGCGTGGGAGTCGCTCCTGAGGCCCTGGCACCCAAAGGGGCACCCAAAGGGAGAGCAGAGCACGAGGGATGCGATGGGGTGGGGGGATGAGGATGCGGCCAGGCTGCCCGCAGCCTCCTTTCCCTGTCTCCGGGCACAGCTGGGGGGCCCCGGCCCGCTGCCCCCCAAAGCGCCGCGGTCCTGAGCCGCCGGTGGAGGATGCGCCGCGTGCCCCCGGTGCGCTCCGATCTGCTCCGATCCCCGCCGCCCGCACCCGGCCTCTAACCACCAGCCTCTGCTACAGGCCGCGAGAGCCTCTAATGGGATGCTTAAAGCCGTCTTTTAGGTTTTTAATGAGCGGTTCCTGGCAGGAATGCTAAGCATCGCTAGGTAGACGGGCCTGTGTCTCGCTGTCGGGGTGTTTCTGTGTCCTTGGCTGGCTGAAGTGAGCTCTGACCTCATTTGCTTGGTGCCGTTCAATTAACGAGGCGCGCGGCGCTGGGGAGGGGTGGGGGTGCCGGGGGGACGTTAACCGTATGTATTAATTTCCAGTTCATGTTCCAAACAATTGAGCATCGCCCGGCGGCGGGAGGAGGCGGCCGGCCGCTCTCGGGGGTGCCGCTGCCACGCTGCCAGCGCTGGTTTCGTGCGGGGCTGCGGGGTCTGGGGCCGACCTTGGGGGTCCCCTCTTCGGTCTCGACCCCATCCGGGGCCGGATCCGTGCCCCAAGCAGCACCCCGGCCGATCCCCCTCCATCTTGCGGTTCATCCGAAACGCCGATGGCTGCGCAATTAGACAGAGACGATTTGGAAAAGGGCGAGGGAAGGAGAGAAATGTTTCCCAGGAAGTTAAAAAAAAAAAAAAAAAAAAGTGGTTTCAGGCACCAAAATTTATGCTACTCTAAAATGGGTTTTATTCCAGCGTAATGAGAGAACAAAATAATTAATTCCTCTGCCGGAGACAAAAGGCTGGAGGCTCCCTCCAGCCCCGTCTCCCCGTGCGGTGAGGATGGGCTGGCTCCTGCAGCGCCTTGCCCAGTGCCAGGGCAGGATCCGGCCCCTTCCCACGGGCTCGGGCTGGGTTTGTGCCCCGGGGGGGCGTTGGGGCTGGGAATGGGGTGTGCGGAGGGCAGCCCCCGTAGCACTCATCTCCATCCCACTGCCCAGGCTGGATGTGGCCCCACACTGCAGGGTCTCCATGGGGGATGCCCGGCCCCCGAGCCCGCTGGCAGTGGCCACTTGCCCGCACCCATCGCCCAAGCGGGGGGGACGCAGGGGATGGGGCGGGACGGGCAGGCTCACGGCCCCCTCAATAACCGCGGTGTCAGGGGGTTTAAAAAGGGAAGGGGCTGCCCCCGCTCTCCAGACACAGCCCGCTGCTCCTTTTGGGGCTGTGGATAAAGAGGGGGATTGTGCTTGTTCTAGATGAAGTGATAAATATTAATTATGCCAACCAGCCTCTTCCAGCCCACCCTTATCACCGCGCCATCATAAAGCGCGGGCAGGACGGGGATAAATGGAGGCAGAGTCAATTTATTCACTTAGCAGGTCACTCCCTTTAAGAATATCCCTTTCAAACAAGAGTTGCAACCAGATTAGATCAAGCAGGGCCGAGCTTGCCTCCCTTAGATATGATAAAATATTCTAATAAATACTCAGGGAGCCCATTACAAGGAGAACATTTCGTGCCACGAGACCTCTGCGGCGGGTCCTTTCGTGGAGGCTCCCGGCCGAGCTGTGGTGGGGCTGAGCATCGTCCCCGGGGCTCCGCCGGCCCCAGGCCGCTCTCCCTATTTCCTTATTTTACGGTAAAAGACAAAAACGTGCCGCTGGCACCGGGGGCTCGCTGAGGTGCCCCCCACTGCCCTGCGGTGAGTGCAGCCACTAACGAGGGGAGGGATTGGAGCGTGTCAGGGAAATCCCTGCACACGCCGCTCGCGTGTTCGGCAGCAGGGCTGGTGCCACTGTCCCAGCGCGTGGCACGACCCGCGGCCCTGCTCTCGGCCCAGGACTCATTTCCTTCCCTTGTACCTACAAGAGCGACCTCCTGCTCAGCTCCCTTCGGTGCGGGAGGCACAAAGCCTGCGCCCTCCGGGGTGCCCGGCAGCGCGATGGCCCCGGCCGTGCGTCCTGGCCCCATCCAGCCCCAGCCCCAATCCCACCCCAATCCTTTCCCTGTTCCCAGTTTACTCCCGGCCCCATCCCCTCCTATCGCTGTCCCTTCCTATCCCCCTTCCCGTCCCGGATCCCACCCCAGTCCCACAACAACCCCACTCCATGCCTTGTTGCAACCCCACTCCCCCTCCCCAAACCCTGCCCCCGATCACCCCCAGCACCTCCCCATCCTCCTCCCACGTCCCCCTTCCTATCCCCTTAATCCCAATCTCAATCCCAATCCCTCCCCGCCCCTATTTCCCCGGCTCCCCCCTCCCCGTCCCCATCCGGTGGCCGACGGCGGCACCGTGCGGCCGCACCGGGCAGCGCCGCTCCGCCGGGACCGGGGCAGGATCGGGCCCCGGGGGCGCTCCGGGGCTCCCCGGGGGGGGCCGGACCGGACCCGGCCCCGGCCCCAAACCGAGCCCCGGTCCCGCCGCGTGGCCCCGCTGCGCTCCGGGGCCGGCGATGGGGCCGCATCCTGCCTCAGGGCACCGGCTGCGCACCCCGGGGACAGCACCGGGCGCGGGGAGGGGGTCCCGCCGGGGGGGGGAGGGGGTGGTCCCGCCGGTCCCACGGCAAGCACGGGGCTGGGAGTGGGGCCACGGGTGATGGGGAGCGGCCGGAGCCCCCGGGGGGGGCCGCGGGGCTGGCGGTGCAGTGGCGGCGCCGTGCCGTGGGGTGGCACGGCCGAGCCGGGCGGGGATGCTGCCGGGGAGGGTCCCGGTGCGCCGCAGCCCCGCGGTCCCACCTCCCTCTGCCCCCGCAGCCACGGCCCTGCCTGCGTCCCTGCGGTCCTGCATCCCCGGGACCCCATAATCCTGCATCCCCCTGGTCCCCTATCCTCGGGTACCAGCATCCCTGCATCCCTCCATATCCCTCCATCCCCCCATATCCCTGCATCCCTCCATCCCTGCATCTCTCCATCCCTGCATCCCTCCATATCCCTCCATCCCTGCATCCCTCCATCCCTGCATCCCTCCATATCCCTCCATCCCTGCATCCCTGCATCCCTCCCTCCATCCCTCCCTGCATCCCTCCATCCCTCCATCCCCGCACCCCAGGGCTGTAAAACCTTCCCCTACCCCCCTCCATCCCTCCCCCCCGGAGAGGAGCAGCAGGAGCAGCCAGCACCCAGGCGTGGGGGGGGGGGGGGGGGGGGGGGCGCGCAGCCCCCGCACCCAGCACCCACCCTGCTCGCAGCCGCCCTGTGCCGGGGATGAGGGAGCGCCGAGGGGATCACGGCTCCGCTGCGCAGCCACGCCGCAGCTAACGGTACGTGTCGGCCCCCAGAGACGGCCCAAATATTAATTACGGGGCTGCGTGGGGTGTGGGGGGGGGGGGGGGGGGGGAGCGTTGGTGTTTTGAGGGGGCTGCAGGAACCAGGGTGCAGATCAGGGTGCCTGAGCAGGGCACAGCCTGGCCTGCGGGTGCAGGATCCGGCCTGCGGGGCTCCAAAAAGCAGAGACCGGCCCCCGAAAGATGGGGATGGGGTGGTAAAAGGGGGATGCGGGGGGCCTGGTGTGAGAAGCAATGGTGGTGGGGGCTGGGGGGGGGGGCTGGGGGGGGGGGTATAATCCCGGAAGAGGCAGCGTACGTGCCTGGTGGGAAGGGGATTTGTGCCTACGACTCCGTCGCGCTCGATAATCCCAAGGAGCGCTCGCCGCTGGGCCATCTGCACGCGTGGGGGGCGCAGCTGGGGGGGCCGCGGCGATGCTCAGGTCTCCTCTGCCAAGCAGCTGGTGGGAAATCGCCCCCCCCGGCCCCACCATGCCCTCCTCCAAGACGGGCAGCGAGTACTGGATCGATGGCTCCCACCGCGAGACCGCGCTGGAGGATTTCTACGTCGTGGGCCCCGAACTGGGACGGTACCAGGGGGGCTGGGGGGGGGGCAGGAATCCTCCTTGTGGGAGCGCATCCTGCTGGAGGACAGGGAGGCGTGGGTGCACGCAGGGGGGCTGTGGGATGGAGGGGGGACGGATGGATGGAGGGGGTATGGATGGAGGGGGACCCTGTCCTCGCACGTGGGCTGGGGCTCAGGGTCCGTCGTGGTGCTGCGGTGATTTTGGGAGCGCTCGCTGAGGGCTTGCAGGCTGGGGCCTGGGTTCCCGTGTGCTGTGCGTCTCATCCCCTGGGTGCAGTTTGTCCGCGGCCTCTCCTCTGACTTCGAGGTTTGGGGCTCCGATGAGCCTGGGACTGTGGCACGTCCCTCCTGCGAAAACCAAATACCCGAGCCTCGGGGAAGGGACGTGTCTGAGATAAATCCCTCATGGGTTATTGCGTGGATAACGCTCAGGCCTGGATCTGTCCCACCCGGGGCCAGGAAGCCCCGCAGAGGCTCCATGCGAAGCCACCTCGGTGAACGTGGGCGTTTTGGTGGAGGTTCCTTTGATTTATCCCTTAGAGGCCCTGATGCGGATCATCGGGCAGGCGACGCTCAGGCTTGGTGCCAGGGCTGGTTTGCCAGGTCCCGGGGGTGCTGTGTGCCACCTCCCGGTGCTGCCAGGAGAGGTGGTGCCACCCTCCCCTCCTGCTCGGGGTGCCCGGTGGCCACGATGCAGCCTGGTGATGCCCAGACCCGGCTCCAGAGGGGTTTTCTCCACTGCAGGGGCGCTGGAAAAGCTCACAGCAGGTCAGGATCAGGCCAGGCTGGGATGCAAAGCACGAGTTGGCTGCAGGAGCAGGACGTTGCGTGGGTCTGGGCCACATCCTGCTCCCATCCACTGCCCCACAGCGTGAGGGTGGTGGAGGAGAGTGGCAGCGCTGGTGCTGAGATGCCCTCCTGCTCCGGGAAGGGGCCGGGGACCCCAGGACATGGCCACGGACGCTGGCCCCGTTCTCTTCCCACCGACTCCTGCCCCTTGAACCACCCACATTTATCTTCCGGAGCAAAGGGCTGGCTCGTCACGGCGCTGCGGACCAGACCACGCGGCTGCCGAGCCGGGGAGCTGCTGCTCGTCAGGCGGAGCCCGAGCTCCTCTGCTTCCCCCCTGCTTAAAGGGGGTCCGGCAGGGCTGGGTGGATGAGCCCCCAGCAGGAGGGAAAGCAACCGGGGGCGGCCAGCACCCACCCGAGAGCCCCTCGGGGTTTCTGTTGGCAGAGGAGCCTTTGGGGCTGAAAAGGAGCAGTTTTGATTAAAGCAGGTGCTGCAGGCTTCTCATTAACACCCGGGCTCAGCAGTGCTCAGCCGGACGTAGGGTGGTGGGACAGGGGCTGCCCCGAGCCCCCGGCCCCTCCATCCGCCCACTGGGCAATTCAGCATCCAGCTCTAAACGCGCCAGCAGCGGGTGCAAATCCTGGCAAATCCCATTGTTTCGACATTTTCCAGTTCATCTGCAAAGCAAATACAATTATCTGCTGCCGCAGTCAGGGTTGATTGCGGGTGTTTACTCGAGGCCTGGAGCAGCAGCAGCCGGGCGGGCTGGGGGTGGCTGCAGCCGTAATGGGGAGCGCAGGGGGCTCGCGGGCTGAGCGTCATCGGAGGAGCAAAGCCGAGCACCTCCCCGGCTGCTGGGCTTAAAGCGATGCTGAGGGCAGCAGGAATTGGGCTGAAATCCCCCGTGCAGCCGGCGCAGGCTGAGCGGCGAGGGGGCGCGGGGTCTGGGGGGAAGGGGCGCGGGGCTGGGGCTCGGGTGCTGAGCGGCTGGTGGTGAAATCGGGACAGCAAACACGTCCGTGGGGCGAGGGGCTGCTGTGCTGTGCAGGCCCCCGGCGTGCCTGGAAGCCACAGGAGGGCTGTGTGGGGCTGGGGGGGTGCTTGCTGCTTTTTTCCCCGTGG
Source organism: Anser anser (assembly GCF_964211835.1). Lineage (NCBI taxonomy): Eukaryota > Metazoa > Chordata > Aves > Anseriformes > Anatidae > Anser > Anser anser. The sequence continues at coordinate 1,303,080 of NC_139746.1, forward strand.
GAAGGGCACTCGCGTTGGGGTCACAGCAGCGGTGCCCGTGCCTCGGGTTCAGCCCAAAGCCACCTGCCCGTCTCGCAGAGCCGGAGAAGTGGGGGGGGAACGTGATGCCACCCCCCCACACTCCGAGCTGGAGCTGTCGCTTGTTTCCCAAGCGTTTTGTTTCCCCAAACAAAACATCGTAGGAGACGTTGTGCAAAAGGAAGAAAAGCGCTTCGGATGCGCCCAGGGGCTGGGGCTGCCCGGTTCGCCTCGCTCCGGGGGTGCCGCAGGCTGAGCCCCCCGTGCCCCCCGGTACCCAGCACCGCCGTTGTCATGGGGATGCGATTCCCGAGCTCGGCCCCAGGAACTGCAAAACCCGCTCTCGTTTTTCAAGCAAATCGCCGGCTTTCCTGAGAGCCCCCAGGGAGCCCGGCGGCAGCAGCGGCGCGTGGCGTTACAGCGAAGGGTCGCTCGCGGCCAGGCCGCGGGGTTGTCGTGTTCCCGAGGGACGTTTTGGTGCAAAAAAAGAAAAAAGTGGCTTTGGGGCTTCGACCTTTGCCGGCTTGGTGCTCGCTGTGGGCAGGCAGGGCTGGCGTGTGCCTCGAGCCAGAACGTGAACTTGGTCCCAGAAGGCGGCGAAGCCAAAGAGCAATAAAATGTGGTCGATTACTCGGGGGGTGAGAATTAATCTGCTCCGAGGAGCCAGGCATCAAAGATGAAATTGCAAACTAGCCCCGTAATGGCCTGAAGAAATGGGTTGATTTCACTGTCCAGTGGTTAGAAAACATTATTAACCAGATCTAAAAATTACGGGCAGCTGAGTGGCACAGCTGGGGACTGTGATGGGAACGATTTCTCCTTTGTAACTGGGAGCGGTTTCGCTTGGCGGGGAGGTTTTGTGGCCGTGCAGGCACCGTGGGGATGCGGCAGGGACGGGGGGGCCCCGCCAGCACCGCTGGGTCCCCGCCGAGGTCGTCCTTGTGGCTGCGAGCAGGGAAAGGGAAGCTCCTTCCTGCCCCAAAAGCCGCTTAAGGCTTTAAACCGCCTTTAGGATTCAGTTTTAATTAAAACGGCTTTACCGGGAAAGCTGGAATTGATGCGGGGGGGGAACGAGCTCAGCTCCTGGTGCTGGCAAAGGACAGGATTTTGTGACGTGGCTGGGGGACAAGTGGGACCCCCCCAGTCCCTGCTGCACCCAGGCCGCCTCACACACCCTCTGCCCTGCCAGGGGAGCCACCTCCGTGGTGTACAGCTGCGAGGAGAAGGGCACGGGCGCCCCGTACGCCGCCAAAATACTGAAGAAGACGGTGAGTGCCCGCGGGGACGCAGGGGTGACGGGGCCCTGATCCGCTCCGAAAGCACGCGGGGCACCGGGACGGGGATGGGCACGGGGACATCGGCTGCTGGGGCCCGGGGTTTGGGCTGGGAGCGTGGCAGGCTCCGTTTTTGGAGCGTTTTGGGTGCGTTCTGCTGCTGCGGTGGGAATGGCCCCGGGGGGAGCCGCGCGGTGGCCCCGGCAGTGGGGGTGACATGCCTGTGCGGGCTCTGCTTTCCAGATCGACAAAAAGATCGTGAGGACGGAGATCGGGGTCCTGCTGCGCCTCTCACACCCCAACATCGTGAGTACGGTGCCATGGCACGGCTCCCTGCCCGCAGGGGTCCCGGCCCTGGGTGCCCAGGGGAGGGTGGCGATGTCTTTGTCCTGCTGCGGTGCCAGATGAACCCACCGCCCCACAACCCTGTGCCCAGGTCCCCTCCATGCCCCATGGCGCCCCGCTCGGTGCCAATCCTCCTCCTTTCCCTTTGAATTTTGAAGCCAGGGGTGCGCACAGGGCTCACCTTGGCCCTGGCGGCGCCTTTGAGCTTCCCAGCTCTGCCATCGAGGGGCAGCCCCCCCGCGCCCCCCTCCCCGCTGCCCTGAGATTTCCATTTGGTAGGCAATTTCCATCGAGGAGATCAAATGAATACCAAAGCGAATCGCCCGCCTGTAATGAATCCTGCAAGGGGAGATAAAAGGCGAGGACGGGGCCGCGGCTCCAGGCTCTGCGCCCCGGCGCGGCCGGCCGCGTGTCTCCGGCGCGGCGCTGGGGGGATAACGGCGGCTGGCCCGGCGCAATTCGCAACGCCCGGCAGCAGAGCTAATTCCCCAAGGTGTCAGCAGGGCCGGGGGTGTTGTGTAGCCCCCCCGTCATCGCGGGGGCTCCCGGGCTCCTCACCAGCTCCCTCCTCCTTGTTCGCAGCGGCTTAGTTCCACCGCCAAATTGCAGAAGCATCTTGGAGATGAGCAGCGTTAAAAAAATAACGTGGCAATCCACCTGGCAGCCTACCCTCGCTGTGCTGGCGCTGCAGAGGTGTGGTTCCCACAGGATGGAGCCCCCCCCCCCGGGTGGATTTTTGTGGCTGGGGGGGCCAGGAAATGGCAGCGAGCCGAGAGGGTCTGGTGGTTCCAGCTCATGCCCTTTGGCACGGCTGCGTCCCACCCTGCTCCTCGGAGCAAGAACTCCTCACTTCTCCGCATCTGACGGAGAAAAGCCTGTGGGGAGCCCTGCCTGCCATCGCTCCAAACCCTGCTGTGAGAGGGAGAGCCGAGGGAAGCCAAAAACATCCCAAAAATTGGTCTGAGGGGCGCAAATTCCTGCCTGGCCCTTGCTGGGTTTTGGTGGGGTTCTGCTCGCTCGCAGGTTCAAGTGATTTTGGAGGGAGAGCTGCTGCACGCCCTTATTTACAGCGGTGCCTTCCGCCCGTCTGCTATCGTTCAGCACCAACCTCAACAGCAGATGATAATAGGATTGTAAACTTTTGAAGTTAATAGGAAAATTATAGTGCTTCTGTGTATTATTATAATGCAATAAGCTGCCACATAGTGTCTCTCACCCTGCAGGGTATCACGGCTCGTCACCCAGCCTGTGAAGGTAATGATTAAAGCCCCATGAAATTCACAGTGTCACAAAAGTCTTAAGAAGCATGAAATTCTCTGTTTTCCATTAAAAAATAAAATAAAATTGCATTTTTGACGTATTTTTAAGAGACACCCGTTAATTCCAGATTTGCTGCACTGGCACAAAGCACTTGGGCAGGTGTTGCGTGGTATCTGCAACTAAAATCGGAAGAAAAAGGCAGTTTCTTTCATGCTTCTTCAGCCCCAGAACCGTCCCAGGGCCTCTTCCCCCTGTGCCCGCATGGGGCCGGGCCTCGGTGCTGCTCCCAGCGCTGGATTTGGCCCCGGGGCCCCGGAGGCACCGGCACGGTGCTGGCACGGCTGCGAAATCAAAGAGCTCTCGTGGGCTCCGGCGAGCTCCTCTTCCAGTTAATGAGCTTGAAGACATAAAGAGGATAAACGCAAGGCATGTCAGCCTCTCCTCATTCCCAGCCTCGTCTTTAATGCTTGATTAAGTGAGCGAGGCTCTTCCAAACAGTTTAACCGAAAAAAAAAAAAAAAAGAGTTCAAACAAATAAAAAGGGAAGGAGGGAAACGTGCTGGCTGCGGACCTGTTCCAGCACCAATAAACCTGTTACAGCCCCACAGTCTGCTCTGCACACAGCGAGTCTCTGCTGTGTGTGGCTCCGGAAGGATTTCACCCGATGTGGGAGCAAACGGGGTTTTTGGGGCCTGCCGACGGCGCCCCCCGAGTGGGGCGGCCGCCGCTGAGACCCGCGGCCGTGCCTTGCAGATCAAGCTGAAGGAGATCTTCGAGACGCCCTCCGAGATCGCGCTGGTGCTGGAGCTGGTGACGGGAGGAGAGCTCTTCGACAGGTAGGGCACCCGCGGACCTCGGCCCCCACGGAGGATGAGGATGGAGCGGGGCCGAAGCACGTCCCCGCGGGCTGGGGGGGCGAGGTGCGCATGGTGACCCCTCCGTGTGCCCACAGGATCGTGGAGAGGGGCTTCTACAGCGAGCGGGATGCGGCGCACGTGGTCAAGCAGATCCTGGAGGCCGTGTCGGTAACGTCCCCGTGTCCCCCCCCCCGTGCCAGCCGGACCCCCCCTGCCCCAGGCCTGAGGAGGGGGCGAGGAGGGGAGGCTGCGGCCGGGGCGTCGCGGGAAGGTCACCGCCGCGCCACGGCAGGGGTCGGCTGGAAATGGGGTTTCCATGGCAACGGAGGGTTTAAAAATGGAAAGTTGGCAAGGAAAATGTCCTCCCTCTGCCCCGCTGAAGCGCCCGGCGGACGTTTCGGCAGGACGAAGGGGGGGGGTCCCAAAGACAGCGATGGTGTTGTGTGGGGCTGTGCCCCTGTACCGGGTCCTGCGAGCCCCGGCCACCTCCCCGAGGTCCATCTGCCCCCTCCCCTTCCTTTCTGCATCCCTGCTTTCTCTCTCCGTAGTATCTGCATGAAAACGGAGTCGTCCACCGTGACCTGAAGCCAGAGAACCTGCTCTATGCAGACCTTTCCCCCGACGCTCCCCTGAAAATCGGTGGGTTTGCCGGGCAGCCGCTGCTGGTGCTGCAGCCCAAGGCGTTCCCAGCCTGGTGGCACCCCCCCAGCACGGCCCGGGGGCCCTGGGAGCCATTTGCTGGCACCAGAGGGGTTCCCGGCAGTGCCTCTCCCCTCCGCGTGTCCCCCCAGGTGACTTTGGGCTCTCCAAGATCGTGGATGAACAGGACACCATGAAAACCGTCTGCGGGACGCCGGGGTACTGCGGTGAGCAGCGGGGACGCGGTGGCAAAGAACAGGGAAGCTCTTGGGGGCTCCTGCCCTGCAGTCGTGCTCACCCTCTGCCTTGCAAAGAGCCCAAAATCGGGGATGGCAAGGGCAGAGCCAGGTGACAGCAGAGTCCTGCTGGCCGTGGGTCACCGGCCCCGCTGTGAGCTGCGCGGCTCTGCTCCGGTCACCAGTCATCGTGGTCGGTCTTGTGCACGGTCCTGCTGCATCGCCAGCAAATCACATTTTCCATTAGCCTCCAATTCAATTCCTGGACAGCAGTTTTCCTCAGCAGGGTTTCGGGAGCTTCGTATGCTGGAGACGGGGCGGGGGGGACCGAGGATGCTGCGCCCTGCCTGAGGCCGCACAGAGCTCGGTGCAGTTTTGACCCCAAACTCTGCTTTCAGCCCCTGAAATCCTCCACGGCTGCCCGTACGGCCCAGAAGTGGATATGTGGTCCGTGGGTGTCATCACATACATCCTGTGAGTAGCCCTGCGGGCGGGCGAGCACCCGACGCCCCTCGCCCCCCCCCTACCCTCCATGCGCGGGTGGCCGCCACGGGCTGGGGCCAGCGGGGTTCTTCGGCCTCCTGCTCCCAGGCTCTGCGGGTTTGAGCCCTTCTTCGACCCGCGGGGGGACCAGTACATGTACAGCCGCATCCTCACCTGCGACTACGAGTTCGTGTCCCCGTGGTGGGACGAGGTTTCCCTCAACGCCAAGGACCTGGTGAGTGACCCGGCGCTGGCGTTCGGCGCCGCGCAGCAGGGCTCAGGGCTGCCAGACGTGAAGCCTTCAGATCAATGCTTCGTTTGTAAAAAAAAAAAAAATAACAAAAGCACGAGTTCACCAAACAGAACGGCAGCGTCTGAAATGCTTTCTGTCTCTGGACATGATTCAGAAAAACTCCTACCCCCACGTGTCCGTGCTCCTTGCAAATGAGAAGCCTTTGGAGCCAGAGCCTCTCAGTGCCAAATCCCATCAAGGAGGCGAGAAAGCTTTAAGCAGCTTTAGAAACATTACACGGGGTGGCAGGTGCAGGGCCACTGACAAATGACGCTTTTTTGTGTGCCTGAAATTGGCTGCAGGTTAGAAAATTGATCGTCTTGGACCCCCAGAAGAGACTGACCGTCTACCAAGCTCTGGAGCACCCCTGGGTCACTGGGAAGGCCGCTAAATTTGCTCACATGGATAGCACGCAGAAGAAACTGCAGGAATTTAACGCCAGGAGGAAACTGAAGGTAACACAAAAAAGCCCCGTTAAGCCCCAGGATGTCTCCTGCTGTCCTCCGAACCTTGTGGCCACCGAGGGTGGGCTGCTGCCACTGGGGTTTGGGAATCCCATGGCAAATAAATGCTCGGTACACTGCTGGCTCGGGGGAGCAAATGGCATACCTGTACCCCTCTAACAATTGCTGTGCCTTTGCCAACAGGCTGCCATGAAAGCCGTGGTGGCTTCCAGCCGCTTGGGCAACCACGGGCACCACGACTGCTCCAGGAGCGGGCGCAGCCGGGGTGGCCCACGAGGCACGCACCTGCCCCAGGGGCCAGGGAGCGCCGTCCCCGAAGCCACCGCCGCGGCCGAGGACCTCGAGGCTTTTCCTGCCGTGCCCCAGGTCCCCGTGAACGGCGCCAGCTGCAGGAGCTAACGCTGCTCGGCGCCGCGGCCGGCTCACATCCTCGAGCAATACCCCAGGGACTCTCGGAGGCGGCCACGGGCAGAGGCAGGGGCGGAGGAAGCCGCAGCGGGACGGGAGCACCCCAAGCGAGACGCGGCGTGCTGTAGGTGTGCTGTGGGTGCGCGTGGTCTGTGGTGTGAAGCATCCTTCTGTCGTGTCCTGTTGCCAGTGCAGTTGTAGCCGGTCGCTGTGAGTGTGAGTGTCTGTACGGACCTGCGAAAACAAGGCTGGTGACTCGGTCTTCCAACAACTTACAGTTTTGGCCGCTGTGGCTTTAAAAAGTGCCCAAGTGGCTTAAAAAACGAGGAGCAAACAGCAGAAAAAGGATTTCTTTCACCTTCCCTACAAAGGCAGTCAGTTATCTTAACAACAAAGTTTTCTATGTTTCTGTAAATAGTCCTTAAGGGTGCATTACTTATGGGAGAAGGTGAATTTAGCTGATTTCTGACAATCTACGTTCCACCTACATTCGCTGCTACAAGACCCAGCCGTGGGTTTGCTGCTGTATTCCACCAGGGTTGTCGATGCCTTTGAACCCAGCTGTTAGAACCTAGCCAGAGAAAGTGTTTGCCAGTTGTTCCTTCATTATCCCTAGACAGTAGGTGACCTCAGTTTAATTTGTGCTTTTGTTACCCTCCGGTTTCATTTGTTCCGATGTTCAGTCTCGGTGTGGCTACTTGAGAGTAGTAGGACCATTACTGACCAGGAATGCTGGCTTCATTTGCATTCCAGGTTGCAATTTACACGAGTTTTAATGAAGAACAATGCAACTATTTCTACAGAGCGGTGTAGGACTTTGTAACATGTAACGGTGCTGTTGTTTCTTGACTGATGACAATGAGTTTATACACGTTTCTTTGTTTGTTTTTAAAACTAATGAAATCGGTTGACAAACTTCTTGAAAAGAAAATTTCTAGGCAATCATTTGCCAAGCCACATGATAATAACCATTTGTGGATTTTAATACAGAGCAAGTAACGAGAAAGGAAAAGCCATATCACACGTGCTAGACTAAAGAAAGCCTGTCGGTTGGTGCCAGGCTCAGCTGCTGTAATCCAGCATGGGGCTTGCTGACCCAAGGCACTGCAAGCGGTGTCAATCGTGGTCATTTTTGGTATGTACATGTAACGGCGTGTTCCAGGCAAAAAAAAAAAATCTCACCTGGGAGAGAATGAATTCATACACGAAGTTCCTTTTTCCAGGATGGGGATGTACAATCCATTAGCTGATAAAGAAGGGACTGCGAACAAAATGCATCTTTGCTTAAGCTAAAAGCTGCAATCAGAGACACTCAGCTCAGTCCAGAGGGGGTTGGTCAGCAGATCGAGACCTGTAAGCAGAGAGGCAGGAAGGCAAAGGTGACACGGTGACTTTCATACCTAGTTACAGCACAAGTAGAAATCATAAAGACGACATGTAAGGGCTGATCCATACCTTATGATGCTCATTTATGTTTTAGGGTGCTTGTAAAGCTGAATAGAGGAGAGATTGGATGTTCAAGAGTTTTTATTTAATTGGAAAAATATTAGGTGAAGACCAGAAATGTGCTCCTTTTACTGTCCTTCGTACCTTAAACAGGGAAGCAGGTGGATAGCATAGCATCGCTTTGGAGAAAGCAAAGGCTAATGGTGTGGGAGAATGGCGTAAGCAAGGGGAAAATTATTCCTGTTGCTCTGCGTTTTGTGGGAGGAGAGGTTGTTTTCTTTCTTCCTCCCTCTGTTTTTAATGTAGAGGCTGCATCTTACAGCGTGCTGAGCTCTGGTCTTCCTCCTACAGGTGTGTTTAGGGTGACTCTCTCCTGCAAACTGCATTTACAATAATGGGGCCAGAACTCCAAGTATGCCATTTACTAAACCAGGTATTAAAAGACTATTTTATATGCTTGGACATGAAATACCTATTTAAACATCTTGCAGGACCAGGCCCAAGTGCTCAGCACACCCACAGCCTGTGAAGCAGGGACCAATGCTGGAAAATGCTAAGCGACATCGCACTGCCTTCAGACTACTCCTGATCTTGCCGAATCATAAGATATCAATTAGATAACAACAAGTAATGTGTCTTCTGTGATAGGAGACATCCGATGGAAAATTGTAAGCAAAAAAAGGAGTTTGTCTCTCATGTTATGTCAACAAAGTATTATTCCACAAATATCAGTACTTAAAGGTAGGAAAAACGTATACTCCTGGGAACAAATCTAATAGGACATGCCATTTTGGTCTGTATGCTGTTTTCAGAATGTGTTTTAATAACTTACTTCTTCAGTATAGTGGTTACATTTTCAATATTGCAGGTATTTATAAAGAAGCATAGACAGAGCTAATAAAATATCAAACATCAGAACGTGTACTCTGTTTTTACTGTTAGCATCAGAGGGCTAAAAATCGACAGGGCTAAGTAACGGCTCGATAAAAGCCTTTTTCTTTTTTGTCCTGAGTTCTGAACCCATTTTCATATGACAACCTCTTTCCAGGCTGCATAACTTAATGCTCTGTGTATCTGTCGATTTATCCGGGCTTTCGGCATTTTCTGTCGTCTAAGCACCGCAGACTGAAAGATCTTTTTAGCGTGTTTTGTCTCCTAGCATAAATAGGAAGACCTTTCGAGCAGGGTTTCTGTTGCACGCGGCCAGCCAGACGCGCGCAGTAATTTAACCCACGGCAATTACAACCCCCTCGTTATGCCAAATTAGAAAGAGCTGCTCTGAGCGGCAGTGCCGTGCTGGGCGCTGGGCTGCGGAGCCCCTGCCGCATTCCCCGCGTAGCGCAGCTCGGGCTGCCGCTGCACCGCGGGGCACGCTGCCAGCACGCTACGTGGGCTCTGCTGACAACCGGGGGAGGACTGGGGGGTACGGCAGGAGCCCCGGGGGGCACGGCAGGAGCCCCGGAGGGCTGCGGGCAGCTCGAAGCCGACGAGTCAGTAAGGCTAACGCCGTGAAGCCGCAGCTCCGGGGCACTCGGGCACTGAAGCCTTGGGGGTCGGAGCGCGTTGAAGCCAGGCGCCACGGCTGTGCTGAGGGAGGAGCGCCGCCTGCCCTCGCCTTGGCGTGACCCTTCGCCATTCTGTCCCTTGGTGAGGGACCAGGGCCCAAGCTGTGCTCTGCCGCCGCCATGCTCGGGGCAGGCCCGGAGGCGAGGCCCCCATCGCCCCCCCCGGGCCCGGTGTCCCGGCCCCAGCCCCCCTGCGGCCCCAAGGCCTCCCATGAGGCCTGGGCCTAGGCCTTAGGCCTAGGCCCCCTCCTGTTGTCATGGTAACGCGCTCTTTCCCCCCCCCCCCCAGCGCCCCCGCGACGCCACCGCCCCAGGGAACGGCGGGTTGGGCGCTGCGCTGGGGGGCGGGGCGCGCCTCGCGTCTTCCAATAGGAGAAGGGGAGGGCGGGGCAAGCAGAGAATAAGGCGCTCTGATTGGTTGAGGAGCGGAGGCCGGAGCCGTGTTTTGGCGGCTGGAAGGCAGAGTGCTGAGAGGAGGCGTTGCGGGTTGGTCGGGGCGTTGCCAGGGGGATGGCGGCGCATGCGCAGAGCGGCGCGGCGCGGGCGGCCTGGTAAGGGGGAGGCGGGGGCCCGGACCGGGGCCGCCGTGGGGCTGAGGCAGGGGTCGCCGGGGGGGGGGGGGGCGCGTCCCGGCCCCTCACGGCCCCTCCTGCGGGATAGGGGGGGGGCTGCTCCCTCCCCTCCTGCCCCCCTCACAGCGCGGGGGCCCCAGGGCCTGTCCCGGGCCCGCCCAGGGCCCGTCGGTGAGAGTCGGAGTCGGGAGGGGCCTGGCCGGGGCCTGCCCGGTGTTAGCGCCTCACTCGGCTCGTGGGGGTCCTCGGGAAGCTGGTACGAGACCTGTGACCCCGAAGTTAAAGCGACGCCCGGTCGTGTTCTAGCGAAGTCCTGCGTTTCGTTAAAAAACTTTGAGAAACTCTTTTTTCTTTTCCTTCAGAGCGCTCCGGGGTTTTCCTTTCCTACATGAAACGTGGTCATGGCAGACCCGGAGTATGTGCTTTGCAAGTGGAGGAAGCGTTTGTGGCCTGCGAAGGTAAAGCGGATGGACAGATAAGGAAAAGTTTTGTGGATTTAGCCTAGAAATGTGGGACGGTAACAGAAGATGTGCGCTTCTGAGCAGCTGCTAATCTGCTGCTGCTTTGTATGTAAGCTGAGACAAAGGTGCTAGTTGTGCTGCTATAGCTACCCAGTTAGCGCTAATAGCTTAAGTGAACTACCCAGGTGATAGACATAGTTGTAGGTAGTTGTCCGAAAGCAATTGCTCCAAGTAAACACGTATGTATGTTCTTAAAAAAAAAAAAGCATTAACCTGTAGAGAAGCTGATACTGCAGCCAGGTGCCATGCCAAGTCAGTCTGTTCTGTGCTGTTTGTTCTGTTTGCTGTTTGTGCTGAAAATATCTTGAAGTCCTGCCTGTCCTACAGACGCGCTTGAGAATTGTTAACGTGTGTTTTTCTCTTTTAATGTAGGTTTTGTGCAAAAGTGGAGATGTTGGAAAATCATCCATCGCTAAAGCAGAGGAGGCTTCTTTGGAAGTTGAAATACTTGGCTTAAAAGAAAAGTAAAGTATATTTGTTACTGTTTTGTGTTTGCGCTCTGACTTTGGAAGAAAGAAAAAGTAATCCCGTTATGTGACGATGTGTGGAATGAGTCATTGACTCACAAAGTGATTAGGTGACTAACCCGCTGCTGCTTAGCTAAGTGGCTGTGTGCTTGTCTCATGGGACATCTATAAACAACACGCTGTTAGCTCAAGGATTCTTTAGATTTTTTTTAAATTTCTCCTAAAATGTTACAGGGCTGTGGGAGGAAACAGTAGAAGTTTGTTGCCAGATGAGGGTGTTGCCATGCTGTTAGTAATGGTTAATGTCCTGACGGTTTCAATCAACTTTGTTGCATTTTCAGGGTTAGTGTGAGCTCTGCAGATACAGTTCCACTGAGCGAGGAAGGTATAGAAGATATTGCCTCTAACTTAGGTGAGGATATTTCAAAACACTTTCTGCCTTGTACTGTCTGAATATGAAACACATGCACAACTTCAAGCTGGTGGATGGTCGTTACGTACTTGTGTTTCCTGAGGTGTCTTTTTGCGTTTCTTTTCCCCTCTCTCCATTCAATCCATAAAGCTTGAAAACGGGCCAAATGTTATCAAGGCTAATTTGACTCTTCCACTGTGTTTAACGTTGGAAGAAATAGTGAAAAAACTTGTGTGTATTTGCGTCAATTTAAAAAAAAAAAGCTATTGGCAGCTTGCGCTGTGTGTGTTTTATACTTTACCTCAAAAATCATGGATGACATAAGTCTTAGACAAAAGAAACCGTAAATGCATTTTTAAAGTATCGTATACAAAGAAAGGTTATTGTATTGCATATTCTCCGACAGGTGAAAAGACAAATGCGAGTGAAGTTGTGGATGAACTGAAATATCGCTGTGCTCTTAGAACTGCTCTGGATTTTTTGAGTGAAAATGCATCAGCCAGACAAGTGCCACAGTTAAAAGAGGGAGTGAGTCCTCGGTTATCGCAGGCGAATAATAGGGGATCTCTCTCATCTACCCCCTTACATAGCTGTCGGTCACTCTCCAACCTTAAAGAAAAGTTGGAGCCTGAGACTCCCAAGAAGAAAACAGAGAGAAAAAACAGCCCCAACCTAAAGACTGATATAAGAAAACAAAACCAGAAATGTTTTGTTTTGGAGACGAGGGCTAAAGCAAATGAAAATGGAGCAAAGCCTTCAAAACGTAGTGCTGGGGACTTGTATAATACATCAAACTCAAATGGTCAAAATTGCACAATGCCAGAATCACAATCACTATCGAGACAGAAAAAAGCCAAATCCAGTTTGTCAACAAAGTCCCAAACAGAAAATAAACTTGTGCTTAAGCCAAAGGAGGAAAAAAGTAAGCAAGGACAAAGAAGACCTGGTGCAGGATCACCTGTCCGACTTCCAAATAACCTCCTCAAAGTTCAAGCACAGCCTCTTGCTGAGGACACTTCTCTGCCTGTCACCTGTAAGTCTTACACAGTGGCAAATGTCAGAGGCAGGACAAACAGTAGGTGTCAACCTAAAAGGGTGTTACTGGATTTATCTCGTAAAAGTGCCTCTGACCTGGAGAAGAACATCAGAAATGAGAGCAAAAATCTAGTAAAGCAATTGGGTGGGGGAAAAAAACCAGCGAGTTCGAAACAACTAAAAGAACAAGAGACCAGTGCACCCGTGTCCTCGAACAGAAAAAGGAAATGCAGAAATGGCCCTGAGCCTTCAGCCAGGCCTTCTCACCGTGGAAAGCTTTCTGATGGTTTCCTCTCCCAGCCTGAAGAGGAGGAAAGCAAGGATAGTCCACGTGTGCCTGCGAGTAAAGTAAAGGAGTTTCAGCTGTCTGACTTCAAGGAAGATGAAGGTGGGTATGTTGCTTAGGGCAGGGAAAACTTCATTCCTTTTGATTCTTGAGCACTGTTTTTCATCTTTTTGAGAATGTCATAGTGTTTTGAGGGGGGAGGTGTGCTGAACTTTGTGTTTCTGTTAGGCAGTCTCCTGAACTCTTGTTAGAGGGCAATGTGAATCACTATGGCTTTCTACGTTTGTGTATTTCACCTGGTCTGAAAGTGATCGCTACTAACACAGCTAATCACTGTGCTGTGTTTCTGAATGCTGGTGTTCGTTGCTGTTGGCAGGACTGGAATCTTCTGATCTGCCTTCAGAGATCTCTTTCACAGAGAATCTCTCTCACCTCTCAACTCTGGTAGATGAAGATGAGGAGGAGGATGAAGAACTCCCTAGTATTCTATCTCGTCAAGGTGAGGCATGAGTTTGCTTGAACCTTAATCACTCAAGATTGGTGTGCCTTTTTAGAGTGTGCAATTCTGCCTTGCTGACCAGGTTATGGCAATTCCTGTTATTGAAACCTAATGTTTTCAGAAAATGAATCCAAATTTGTTCAGGCTTGGATTAAAATGCCTTTCTTGGGTGCCCCAGAAAGGCTTTCAGGAACAGAATAAATTGCAACACATTGTGAAACTGGGTCTGAAACTTCAAAGTTCTTATATTCAGAACTGCCTGTGCTGTGTTTGGGCTGGGATGAGGTGTTGAGGGCGTGCGGGTGAGGGGTTGCCACTTTGGTTGAAATCTGTAAAAACACAGAAGCAGAGCTCCTTGAGTATCTACTGCGTGAAAGGAGGCTAACGAGGTGGGGTGAGTTAACTGCCTTGTCTGTGTTTCTTTCTAAGAAAATAAACTGTATTTTCTCATCGTAGAGCCACAATTGATTGAGGAAGGGATTTTGGTCTGGTGCAAATGGCAAAGGTATCCTTATTGGCCAGCAGTGGTAAGTAAGAACAGCTCGCCACTTTATCTGAGAGTGATTATTACCAGGGGTCCGAGGAGGAGCAACTTACCGAACTTGATTTTCTCTTGCCCTTCTTGACTGGTGTGGAGTTGGAAATATTAAAGATCTCTTCTAGAGGTGTTCCTAACTTCAGATGTGCTTGTTTTCTAAATCAGAAACCGAAGCAAAACCAAGGATAGTAACAGAAGTAAACTTATGTATGATAAAAGCAGGTCAAAAAAATGAAATGTGGCCAGTTCACATCTTTATATTTGTGCAGAGGTTTCCTACTTAGCTTTTGTATCCCGTATCATTAATTAGTGTGGTTGTACCCTACTCTCAAAAAAAGTGGAAAAGGGATGGGTCCTTGCACACTGACAAAAATGCTCCATTTGGTTCCTTTGCTTTTCTTGCCATTTTATTTTTCATATTTATGTGAGGTTGCTCTAAGTGTGGGGTGAGTTCAGTAACACTGATGAAAATGTTCATGCTTCGTAAGGGTATTAGAGCTCTAGGATGCTTATGAAACTTTATCCTTTTAACAGGTAAGAAAAGTGAAGCGGAAACACAGAAAGGCAAATGTGCTGTTCATAGAAGGGAATGTAAATGACAAGAAAAAAGGGTAACTATGCATTCTGATTGGGTGCTGAACTCTGGGTTTCTGTTAGGCAGTCTCCTGAACTCTTCTCCTGTTACAGGGCAATTACAATCTGTTAGTTCTAACCTTGATCTCAAAGGGAGTGACCAAGTAAAGTGAGGATTTGCAGGTGTGGGCTACTTGTTTTACCATGCTGTCAATTGAGGCATGCTAACAGTTGGTGATTATGTGAGGAGTAAAAAGCATAAAAGGCTGAGGACCTAGGTGTTGTTTTTTCATGTCTGGGGTAAGCTTCCTGCAGCCATCAGTCTGCCTTTGCATTTGCTTTAAATTTTAAAAATTCCTCAGTTTTAGCTTGTTATAAAATCGAGAACTAGTAAAGCCTATTTACTGAATTCCTTATGAAACCTAGTTTTGGGGGAGGTATAGAATCACAATGAAAAAACAGCTGCGCAACCTAATTGCCTCTCTTCCCTGTCTTTCTTTTTCTCATCAAGCTTCTCAGTATCTCTTAAGAGTCTGAAGCACTTTGATTGTGAAGAAAAGCAGGACCTCATTGTAAGTGTTGCCAGTAACATGCAATTACAAATGTATACAAACATTGGAAAAAGTATTTTAATGCAATGTATAGCTTACCCTGCTGGAGGAGTGTTGCAGCTGACCGGTCTGTTTGCTCACTGTTCTCTGAGAGATGCTCACCTACTAAACAGAATAATTAAATATAATTTGTACTGCACAAAATGGAGAAGAATATGGGAATGGGATCCTCCTGATGCATTTCTCCTCCTTGATGAGGCCAAGAATGCTGCTAAGAACAAGTGCATGTGGAAGGCGGCCAGTTGCTTAGGACTCTAACTGCATTTTCACTTGTGGGTTTTCTACATACAACAAAGCCACTCTCATGGTGCGTAACGGTAATTACAGAAATTAAATTCAAGAGAATGCAGGAAACTGCAAGCATTTTTTTGGTGTGTTACTGTTAGGCATTTTTGCTTACTGGTCCTAGACCTAAAAGCTTCATAAGGCTATTCTTTTCTTGAACTGGAAATGGCCATTGTTTTACAGGACCAAGCCAAAGAAGAACATCGCCAAGAAATTGAGTGGTGTATTCAATTGATCTCTGATTATCGAATTAGAGTAGGTAAGGATATGAGTTGATGTCATCCATTCTGATGTAGATCACTGAAAAAATGATAATGCTAAGGCTGTCGGTTTTGTTTTATAGGCTTAACTGATCAATAACCCTGTTTTGGGCTCTTTAGGTTGTCATTCTTTTACGGGATCCTTCTTGGAATATTTTGCTGATGATATCAGTAAGTGAATTCATGATGAGATTCTTCTGTATTCCTCTTCTAACAGAAGTTTAGCTGTAATGTTTAGTAATGTGTGTTGTTAAGCATCAAACCTGGTAGGGTTTGATAAAAATTATTACGTGCCAATATGCTATAAGATTTTCAGTCCTACAACAAAAGATAAATATCAATTGTTAAAAACAATTGAGTTAGTTATTTCAGATTGTAGCAAGGTTGTTTCAGAGCTCATGTCAGGTTCAATTCCTTTTTTTTTTTCTTTTTCCTTCCTTGGTAGGGGAGAAAGGAAAAGAAAACTACCAAAAAAACTTACTTTGCGTGTGAAAGTATGTATACAAGAAAGCCCCTTATTTTATATAACTGAGTGTGAATGATTGTGGCTTTTTCTTTTTCAGGCTATCCAGTTAGAAAGCAGTGTTATCAAGGTTTAGTCCAAATGACATTTCCAAACGTAGCAGAAGAAAATCTCGAAGAGTCTTTATCAGAAACTTCACCTCAGAAGCCTTCTAAGAAACTTCTTCCTGACAGAACAAGGGCCGCCAGAGATAAAGCAAATAAAAAGATAGTGGAGTTCATAGTGAAGACTAAGGGGGCAGAAGAGCATCTCTTGGCTATTTTGAAAAGCAGAAAACAGTCTCGGTGGATGAAGGAATTCCTGAATTCAAGTCAGTATGTGACCTGCATTGAAACTTATTTAGAGGATGAAGAACAATTGGACCTAGTAGTAAACTACCTGAAGGAAGTATATCATGAAATAGACACTGAAAATCTCCGTCAAATAAATGGAGATAGAATAAAATTTATTTCAGATGTTCTTTTGCCTGAAGTAAGTAAACATTAAACACTGAGTAAAGTTGATGTTTAAATAACATGAGTTATGTGACTTGAGTTTACTGACTATTGACAAATGTGCTTATATGTTGGAGAAAATTAATAAGTAAGGCCCAGTATTCACTGCACGTGTCCTGTCGGTACCTACTGGGTTGTGGGTGAGATACGGATCAGGGTAATTCCAAATGCTGATTTTAAGCCACTAGTGCAGAATGTGGAAGCTTTACATGTTACAATGTTTTTAACGGCAAATGGTTGCCATTTGGTATATTTTGATTTATTTCTCTAACTCTACAGAGTTTTTTTCCTTTTGGCAAGGTAGCTGGGCTTTTCCTGGTGGTAGGATTGCTGGCAGGAAGGATTATTTTGCTTTCAGTTATAGTTTTAGATACTTATTGTTTTAGTTGGAACTTTCCTGGGAAAGATACTAGTAAGAATATCTCTCTTCTGTAGAAACAAAATTGCTGTTAAGAATGTCTTATTTTGGTTACAGAAATAATCTCCTCAGCCTGCTAAAGGACAAGTTTGTATTATTTAACAGGCTTGGGTACACAATGAGCAGTTCCACCCAAGTTTCCAAAGTGATTAGGGAAATCTTATTCCAAAAATGTGCTCATCTACTGAGACAAATCAGTGGTTGTAATTTTGTAATTTAGTTTTTGTTTTGCCAGCATAAATGAGCTAAATATTTTTTATAGGCAATCATCTATGCGATTTCTGCTGTGGACGACATAGACTACAAAAAAGCAGAAGAGAAATACATAAAAGGACCGTCTGTGAGCAAAAGGTATCTTCTTAGCATTTTCTCTGAGTTTTCCTTATTAGTTTACTGTTTGTGTGGAAAAGTGTGAGTAATAAAGAGTTCAATAGCCTCCCTTCTGTAAGGCAAGCTTTCTTGTTTAAATAATAAAGTGATTAAACATGGGAAACATTCTTACAGAGTTACTGTAACTAAAAGCTGCAAAATTTTTAACGCACTCAGATTGTTTTTGCAGCAGAACTTTAATGTATTTCTTTTCAGGGAGAGAGAGAAATTTGATGAAGAAATTCTGGAAAGAAAAAAGTTGAAGACAGAATTGGAATCTGCAGACAGCCTATAAAAAGGGTGGTACAGACTTTCACGTGTTGCACTGGCACTGTATATATTGGAGAAGTGATTATTTGTATTAAAATCATTCTTGCTTTTTAAAATCTATGTAGATATCTTTAAGATGTGATCGTTACAATGCTGCATTACTGTCAGATATGGTTGTATCTTCAGTCCTTGCTGCCGCCTCTGTGTACTGGAGCTGTGCCCTGCTTCCCTTTGTCCCGCCGTGTTGAACTGCCTGCAAGAGGTGATGCGAACTGCAGTAATCCTGCAGCTGTGCTGCCAATCTGGCCTCATCCAGCCAGTGCACTTAACGTGGGATTTACAGGAACACAGCAAGTGTTTTAGAGAGCTGCTCCATGCAGCTCTTTAAGTCTTGTGTGAATTACTGACCAAATTTCTGACAAAGGAAGGGCTATTGTCCTCGGAAGAATATGTACTGATAATTTATGTAGCCTTGTATTATTGCCTGGTGACTTTGCTGCTACCTGAATATGCACAGGTTTTCTGCCCAAAAGTGTTTTGGACAGTTTTTTTCTTTTGTCTTAAAGGTGTGGGAAATAAAATTGGTACCTACTCGTGCAATCCAATTCACAATGGCTTTGTTCCTGTTGATAGAACGACCGCAACATTCAGCAGAAAAGGAATCCAGTGTTTGTTTGAAAAGAAAAAGCCTTTGCTTTTCCATTTTTCTAAAAGTGAACCTATTTTGAATGCTATTTTAAAAGCGTTTGATTGTCAGTGATTTTTTCAGGAACACTTTTAACTGTTTTTATCTGATTTAAATATCAAGTTTAATCAAGCGTTGTTACCTCCCTCAGCTTTTGCTGAAATTCTGACAGACCTTTAGCATAATTGATAACTGTTTAGTGATGGAAGCTCAGTGATCGTTATTTTTGTGTATTACAGTCAAAGGGTGATATACTTGTCCAGTAAAAAAAAAAGGTGGTTTGAAATTAAATGGGAATTTAAATGTGAAATTAGATAATGATATATACTCTGGCCACAGTAATTATCTGAATATATTTTAATTACTTTTAATTACATGGTACCCTGAGACTGAATATGCACTTGCAATCCTTGTGTTTGCATAGCAAAGTGACATTCGCAAGTACTGAAATCATGTAATAAATACTGAGATGGGCTTTATTTCAGTTTTCATTAGAACTTGTGATGGGGGTAATGCATCTTTTGTACATGTGATAGCCCAAAGCAGTTACAGAACTAACTCCAGAGGTGGGTGATACCTGCGAGCGGAGTTGTCGTGTACAGCTGCTTCTGGCTGCATGAGCTTCTTCCCCAGGAAAAAAAAAATACTGCTGCAACTACCCATCCTGCAGGCGCTGTATGTTGGAGGTTCAAAGAAATCAAAGTGGCCTCAGGTTCCTTCTTCTCTGTAACATCCCCAAAGTACTGTTAAGATCCTGTTTCAAACCGCTGCACAGAAATAAACTTCTGCCCCCCCCCTTACCTTTACCCAAATCTTCACTTTTCGTAACATCCATCTCAATCTTAGCAGGATGTTTAAAATGAGAACTTGTCTGTGTCAAATCAAATTGCATCCTTCTGAAGGACAGGACAGCTAGCAGTGTCCATAGAGTTTAAGCACTTTAAAATGTTTACATCTTTAAGAACACTTAACGTCTTGGCATTGCTTATCCTACTTTAACTATTCATAGGTTGAGACCAAATTCACTCTTGCAATGTACAGTATTATGTGGTCTTAATTAACAGTGGTGGAATAAAGAAGTGAATCCTCATTAGTTTCATAATACTCTTGCTTGAATGTGTTCATTTATTTCAAACCGATTTTAAGCTGGGGTGGTAAGCGCGGGCAGGCTTCTCCCTGAAACTACGTGCTAGGTGAGGATGGTTTCTGAACATCAGATTTACGGAAACCTGGTGCTACAGCTATCAGTTTCATGTTGTTAAGCAGCACGCAGAAGAAAGCAAACTTACTCTTTTCTAGTATTGTGCTTTATTTAAAGCATTCGCATGTTATCCCTAACAAGGTGTTAAGGGTGTGTGTTAAGGGTTTGTGTGTGGTGGATGTGGTTTCCTTCACCTGACCTGCAGCTGTGATACCTGCAACTGCTCTGGCTTTCCTTCAGCTGAACTGCAGCCGTTTAACACTCGCTGCGATAATTCCAGCTGCTCTGGGATCTTCCCGAGGAGGAAGCTTTGGGGTGTGATGCATTTACCAAACCCTTGAACCTCTGCGGGTGCAGCAGCGGGGACGTGGAGGCTGCCTGGGGCGGGGCTGTCCTGCGAGCTGGGGTGGCTTTGGGGAAAAAGCTGTGCTTAAGGGCTAGTTAACCCTCGGGTTCGTTGACCTTGAGGTTTTCTCTCGCTGCACGAATGCGGGGAAAGCAAAACATAAAATTCTGCCCCCCCAAAAATAAGCTTTCTGCCGAAACCCGGGATCGAACCAGGGACCTTTAGATCTTCAGTCTAACGCTCTCCCAACTGAGCTATTTCGGCCGCTGGCAGCGCCGTCCCCCCACCGCCCCGCCAGGTACCTGGGGGGGTCGGGGGGGCACCGGGGGGGGGTCCCGGGGGTGGGGGGGGCGGGGGGGGCGGCCCGGTTCGGCCGGTACCGGCCGAACCGGGCCGCCCCCCCCGCCCCCCCCACCCCCGGGACCCCCTCTGGGTGCCCGCGGCGGCGGCGGCGGCAGCGCGGTCTCTGTGGCGCAATCGGTTAGCGCGTTCGGCTGTTAACCGAAAGGTTGGTGGTTCGAGCCCACCCAGGGACGCCCCCCCCCCTCCCGATTTATAAACTATTTATTTATTTATTTATTTATTTATTTTCCCGTCTACGTTTTACCGCCGCCGCCCCGCGGAACGCCGCCGCCTTGCTCCCAGTTCCCGGCCGGCTCCGTGAGGCGCGGACCGGGCCGAGGCCGGAGGGCTTAGCGGGCGGCACCGCGCCCAGAGGTTGCCTGAAGGGCTGCGGGCGAGATGGCGGCGCTGGGCCGTGAGCGGGGGACGGGAACGGGGGAGGCACCGGGAGCGGGGCGAGGCCGGGAGCCGACCCTCTGCGGAGGCACCGGGGCAGCGAGGGGGGAACCGGGACCGGGTGGAGGCCGCTGGGGCTCTCGGCTGGGCCCTGGCCGGGCTGGGGGAGCTCCGGGACTGGGCTCTGAGGGCTCCCGGGCCGGGCTCTGAGGGCTCCCGGGCCGGGCTCTGAGGGCTCCCGGGCCGGGCTCTGAGGGCTCCCGGGCCGGGCTCTGAGGGCTCCCGGGCCGGGCTCTGAGGGCTTCCCGGCCTCATCGAGCTCCCAGCCGGGCTTGGGCTTTTCCCCGGTACCGGGCTTCGGCCGGGGCTGATTTCTCCCGTGCTCTCGTTGCAGGTCTCGGCCTCGCTCGGCGCGGCGTGCTGGCCCTGAGGTGAGGGACGGGGCCGGAGGGCTCAGGGCAGGGAGCTGGGGGGCCCTGCAGCGTCCCCCGTCCCGGCTGGGGAGACCTGGGGGCTGTGGCACTGGGGGGTTAGAGAGCTGGGTGCTGAAACTGGGCCCTTTTCTCTTCATGGTTCTCGTCAGAGCGCTCGATCAGGGGCTGCTCAGCTTCCCGGGGGTGTTTGTCCCTGCAGGGCCGAGGTGCGGGTGGCAGGGGACGCGTGGGCAGGGAGGGGAGGCTTTGTGGCTGTGTGGCACCGAGGTGCAGTGTTTATTTTATTTATTTTTATTTTTTTTTACAGGCCCAGCGCTGTGACATCTGTTCACACTCAGCTGCTCCATCAGACACCGGCAGCTGACCATGCTGACAGGTAACGCCGCGCTTCAAGGCGGGTTCCTCAGCTGTGTCCTTTCTCCCTCAGCTGTGAAGGGAAGAAATGTTGATTGCCGTAGCTCTTCCTGCATATGCTTGAAAGTCTTTTCCTCACCTCACTCTTAAGGCCCAGGATCGGCTGGCAGGCTGCTGTCAGTCTGCGAGCCCTGGAGAGGAGCCTGCCGGGCACCCTCTGTAGTTTCAGTAGGGTGAACAAAGGACCTCGTCCTGACGCATGTGTCCACAGAGGGGGGAAAAAGAACTGCTGTAAACAGTCTGCAGTGGTAGCAGAGGGTTTGGGATTGTCCGTAAGCAATGCACCGTGGATTCTTTATGGGATGACAGCTCCTTGAGTCTATTTATTGTATTCTAGGGCAACACTTAATAATCACAGGCTGACACTACTGCGCTGTTTGCTTTTAGTTCTCTCCAAGTCCAGCAAAAGAGCTCAGCTGTTGTCCAGAAAAAGTCCTACGTCCCCTCTAGCAGGGGGGAGTATATTGTCGCCAAACTCGATGACCTGATCAACTGGGCACGAAGGGTGAGTCTCTGAAACTCTTGTGCTTGCTAAGGAGAAATGGTATCAAGTGCTGCGAGGTGCTGGCTGGAAATGGATTTGTGCCATCTGCCAAGGGTAAAAATAGGTTCTAAATTCTTCAGGCTCCGCAGGAAAATAGTCAGGTTTCTCGGCCAGAGGTTGACATTTGGGGTGCTGTGTCAGTGCGGGAGAGAAGCGCTTAGAGGGCACTGCGCAGCAGCGTGGGCTGCCTGTCTGACCAGAGCTGTCTGTTGTTAATAAGCAAAAGGCACGTTCTGGTTTTGTGTAGTCCTCGTGATGAGCAGCCGCTCTATGCAGAGGAGAAGCTGTGGGTTTTGCTCTCCTGTTTAACGGTGAACACTGCTTTCATTTATGATGCTTTGATTAAAAAAAAACAAACTTAAAACCTTTCTCTTCTTGTTCTGTTTCCTTCTCTGTCCAATTAACTCTGAAAGTCCTTCATTCTGTGAGTCACCTGCACGGGGTTTCAGCTCCCGCTTTCAGCGTTCCCCCCCATAACCCAGGTCTCTCCTGCTCCAGAGCTCCTTGTGGCCGATGACGTTTGGCTTGGCGTGCTGCGCCGTGGAGATGATGCACATGGCAGCTCCTCGCTATGACATGGACCGCTTCGGGGTAGTGTTTCGTGCCAGTCCCCGGCAAGCTGATGTCATGATCGTGGCGGGCACCCTGACAAACAAAATGGCTCCGGCTCTCCGAAAGGTACGGGCGGTGGCGGATGCCTCAAGCGCAGCTGCGTGCACTGCGCGCAGGTGGGAAGCGGTCTGAAATGTCTGTGCTCTGCAGGTCTACGACCAGATGCCAGAGCCTCGCTACGTGGTCTCCATGGGGAGGTAAGTGCCAGGGCATCCCCGTTGTCTTACACGCGATGGGGGAATTCAGGTGTCTCTGCGCGAGCGGGGAGATGACGGAGGGGAACCCAACCCTCGTTTGTATCTCCAACTCTTTGAATTTTATAAAGAGGACAAAGAGGCTTTGTTATTAAAATAAATAAAGATTCCTACTTGATTAGGAGGAGGAGAATAGCCACTGTCAGATCACTGTGAACTGCGGAGTCTTCCCAATGAAAGATGATTTTTTGTTTTTTGCAGCTGTCAGAGTCTGGGGACTTGTGTACTTTCAGAATCTCAGAATTCGCATTTAGACTAAAGCGAAAAATATTTCAAAATATTTCTGCTGTGCAGCATAAAATATGAGGTCTGTGGAGCTCTGGCTCCATGAAGCCATGGTGTTGGCTTAGCGGAACTGACATCTTCACCTCCTGGTGCCCCTGAGGTCAAGGTCAGATATTTTGCCAGGGCTCGGAGGGGGCAGGATGAGTTCTAGAAACACTTGCTGTGGATGTGGCAAAAAAGGGGGGGGTTGCAGTGTGGGGAGGGACCCTCTGAACATCTGTTTTTTAAGAGCCGTGAAAATGGTTCAGTTTGGTTTGATTCAACTTGCAACGTGGCTGTGAGCGTAGGCTCTGCCTTCCAGCCAGGGCTCACAAAGAGGACACAGCTCTGCGTTCAGCAGCCACGGTACAAATCTTGGCATTCAATTACTGTAAAATCTGTAACTGTCAGTGGGCCTCTTGCCTCACAGCAGCTTGGATGCCAGGTTAATGTTTTCCTTTGCGTCCTGCTAATGTTTCACCATGCGTTTAACAAAGCCCTGACATCTCTTGCAGCTGTGCCAACGGCGGGGGTTACTACCACTATTCCTACTCAGTGGTGAGGGGGTGCGACCGCATTGTACCGGTGGACATCTACGTGCCAGGTAGGAAAGGCAGCCTCTGCGTGCCACTGCACTAACTCAGAGCAGGAGTGAAGTTAATTTGTAGTTTGAGCAATGGGTCTGAAAATCAGTGGGAGAATGTGAGCCATCTGCCTGTGCAGGCGGGGATTTGGGGTGCGAGAGCTCTTAGGCAGGACCTGCTGGTCGGTGGGACTTAACAGACCGTCGCATCAGTTTCTTTAGAACTGCATTCCTCTTGCTTTTACGAACTCTGCAGCCTGTGACATACACAAAGCCAGAGAGAAATCACAGCCTGCTTTGGGGTGAAACCTGTAGCTTTGTCGGTTCTCCTTCTGGTGACGACATTTCAGTACAGCTGGCAGCCCCACGGGCTTTCTTTTTCCCTCAGGTTGCCCACCTACTGCAGAAGCTTTGCTGTATGGAATCCTGCAGCTTCAGAAGAAAATCAAACGAGAGAAGAAGATTCAGATCTGGTACAGGAAATAGCCTCTTATTTATGACCTACCCACTCACTGCCCACCTGGGGCACCTGCTTGCTTTCTTACGCACAAAACAACAGGTATTGTCACAAGCCTTCCAATAAAATAATACGTGGTTAAGATGCTGTTCTGTCTTTAATGTATCACTTATCTAAAGTGCGTTAACTTGTTTAAAAACTGAATTACGAAAAGCAGTTGCCTGAGTGAGAAATGCCTTCCCAGGAGAGGGGAAGCCTGAAACCTGGGTCTTGCAGGCTTTGGTACTGAATGCTTCTTAGGAGCCTGGTGTGCTGGGCTCCCAGCAGCTCAGGACAAGGAGCAGTCACTGCAGAATTACATGTGCGCTTGGAAAGACAAAAATAAATTGCTCAGAGGAAGCAGTTGTGTATTTCATTCTCTTTTAATGGATTTTATCCCCTCTGGGTAGAGAAAGGAAACATCATTTATGCGCTATTGAACTGCAAGGGGGTCAAAAGAATCAGAACTTATTAAAATAGACATTAGCCAAAACTATGAGGAAACTTCACTGGAAAGTTGCTTCGGGAGCAGTTGAAATCCAATTCTAACAAATCTGCCTCAAACTGCCTGGTTTTCCCCATTTCTCCTGCCTTGTTTAGATTATTTGGCTTGAGTGCCGAAAGCTACCCCATGATTTAAAAAAATGATTGATATTTTAGAGTAAGCGACTGCTTCAACCCCTTTGGCTGAATGCTCAGAGCCAAGCTCTTGAATTGTTGCTGAATTGAGGGATCGGAGAGGAGAGCGCACATATATATGCGCTCCTTGGTGCTTCATCAGCTCCTCCTCCTCCTCCTCGTGCTTCCCGTGGCTTCGGGGCTGCGCTCAGTGCTTCACCACGCTGGGGGTGATCATCTTGTGGAAGGAGTAGTACCGGCAGTCCTTGGGGGGGACGAGGTCCATGACCGTGGTGCTGATGTTCTCCTTCTTGAACCCAGCCTCGACCAGGTGCGGAACCTGGGTCTCCTGCGAGGGAAGAGGAGCGGGGTTGGAGCAGCTTTGAGCTCTCCGGATGCCACCGAGACGGTGCTGAGCCCCAGCTCCTGCTCCGTGGGGACGGGGAGGCTGCAGGGAGCCCCGCTGGGACCTTCCAAATGCTCCTTGCTGAGCTCCCAGCCCTCACAGACAAGTTAAAGGCCACAAAATGCCCTGGTTTGTGCTGCTCAGTGGCTACCGAGTCGGGACAGCCCCAGGGGGATGCTGGAGGTGCCCGGGCTGGGGGCAGCTTTGGGGCCCCCCCAGCTCACTCACCTCAAACATCTTCTCGATGTCGGTGTACTTGGTCTTCAGCAGCTCGCCCCAGGAGGTGAGGTTGCAGTAGGTGAGGACCCCGCCGGGCTGCAGCAGGCGGAAGGCATGGTCCTGCGGCGCAGCGGGGGTGAGAGGTGCAGGGCTCAGCCCCCCCGGACCCCCCCCAGGGGCTGTGCCCGCCGCGGTACCTTGATGAAGGCGAACTGATGCGTGTGCCAGGTCTTTGCCGACAGCGGGTAGGTGTCGTACAGGATTCCTGCCCGGGAAAAGCGGAAATAAAGCTCTTTCAACTTTTTCCCTATTTAAATTTGCTCCCCAAGCGCCTGGCACCCACAGGCAGCGGTGTGCCGCACCCTGGGACGGGGGGGTCCCTGGGGACTCCGCCTGTGCCCCCCAGGTACTGCCTGGCCTCGGTGCCTCACCAGTGAAGTGCCCGTCCGGCAGCGTCGGCACCACGTCCTCCCACAGCCCCTTCAGTGGCACCACCTGCGGGGACACGGAGAGGGCTCAGCCGCATGCCTGACATCACGGCATGGCATGGCACGGTATGGTATGGCACGGCATGGCATGGCACAGCATGGCACAGTATGACATGGCACGGCACAGTATGGCATGGCACAGCACTGTATGGCACAGTGCTGTATGGCACAGCATGGCACGGTATGGAATGGCATGGCATGGCACGGCATGGTATGGTGTGGCACGGCACAGTATGGCATGGCACGGCATGGCATGGTATGGCACAGCATGGCGCATTATGGCAAGGTACGGCACGGCATGGCATGGTCTGGCACAGCACAGTACAGCATGGCACAGCACGGCTTGGCCCTGACCTTGTGCGGCTGCGTCCTGGCCCATTCCTCCAGCCGCCGGAAGACGCCCTCGTTGCACTCCACGATCCAGTGCTCCTCGATGTCGAACTCCTCCACCTTGGAGGCGGCGATGGCCATGCCGAAGCCCACCTCCAGCACGCGGCCGCCTGGGGACAAGAGGGGTCACTGGGGGGGGCCCCGTGCCCTGCTGGGGGGGCCCTGCGCCTCCCCGGGGACATTGGGCGAGGAGAACACCTGCGGGGCTCTGCTTTCCCTCCCGCAGCCCTGGCTTGGGTTGGACCCCCTCATTTGGAGCCCCCCAGGCCCCAAACACTCCTTTGTCCCCCCCTTAAATCCCCCCAAGCCCACTGCAATGGAAAGAAGCAACCCCCCCCCCCAAACTGCTGCAACCCCCCCGCCTCGGTGCCAGAAATGCGGGCAGGTGGTGGCCGGGCCCCCCTCCTCCTCCTCCCCCAAGCTGCCCCATCCCCTTTTGGGAATGTGTCACCGCTGACACGAGCGCACAAGTGCCACTGCCATGCGGGGAGCACCCAAAAAACTCCCCCCAACCCCTTCCCTGTGCCGTTCACCGGCCCCCGTGGGGCCCTGTTACCCCTGGAGGCGGCCACGGCCGCCAGCGAGTGCATGTAGGGGGTCTCCCAGCGCTCCATCACCGGCTTCCCCAGGATCTCCAGGTGGGCATCCGGGGCGTCGTAGGCGGCCGTCGCCCCCCGCCAGGCCTGCCGGCAGTCCTCGCCATCCGCGAAGATGGGCGCCGCGGCCGGGTGGGCGCTCATGGTCCTGCGGGAGGAAAGTCCAAGGGCTCGGCGGTGCTGGGGGAGGGAGAGGGCTCTGGGCGCTCGGCCGGCTTTAAATAGCCGGGGCTGGGAAAGAGCTGAGTGTGCACGGCGGGCTGGGGCCCCTTTTGGGTGAAAGGGCTGCCTTATCGGGCTGGGAGGGGACGGCGGGGGCCGGGCGAGCAGTGCCCACGTGCAGCTGGGTGGTCCCGGGTGGCTGGAGGGGTCATGGGGGACTGTGCCGTGCACTGGGGCCACGCAGTAAGGGTGTGCTGTGCACTGGGGCCGTGCAATAAAGCTGTGCCGTGCACAGGGGTTATGCACTGTGTATTGCAGTGTGCATCAGGGCTGTGCCGTGCATTGCAACCATGCACCGCGGCCATGCAATGAGGGTGTGCTGTGCACTGGGGCCTTGCACTGGGACCACGCACTGTGTATTGCAATGTGCATCAGGGCTGTGCCGTGCATTGCAACCATGTACCGCGGCCATGCAATGAGGGTGTGCTGTGCACTGGGGCCATGCAATGAAGCTGTGCCGTGCACTAGTGCCATGCACTGGGGCCATGCACTGGGGCTGTGCCATGCACCGGGGCCATGCAATAAGGGTGTGCTGTGCACTGTGCACCTTGCAATGGGGCTGTGCCATGCATTGCAACGTGCACCAGGGCTGTGCTGTGCACTGGGGCCATGCAATAAAGCATGCGCTGGGGCCCTGCACCAGGGCCATGCACTAAGGGTGTGCTGTGCACTGGGGCCATGCAATGAAGCTGTGCCGTGCACTAGTGCCATGCACTGGGGCCATGCACTGGGGCCATGCACTGGGGCTGTGCCATGCACCGGGGCCATGCAATAAGGGTGTGCTGTGCACTGTGCACCTTGCAATGGGGCTGTGCCATGCATTGCAACGTGCACCAGGGCTGTGCTGTGCACCGGGGCCATGCAATAAAGCATGCGCTGGGGCCCTGCGCTGGGGCCCTGCACCAGGGCCATGCACTAAGGGTGTGCTGTGCACTGTGTGAGAAACACTCCGTAGCCAATAACTTAGGCTCAGGCGAGGATCTCAGTGAAGTAGTAATTTATTCGCGATTGCAATGGCGGGCGTCCCACAAGCAGGAGAGCGCCCCTACTAGTTCCAAAAACACAGTTTATATACTTTTTGATGACAGGACCCTCCCCTGTTTCCCCACTGGAGTGGGTAATCCAGGTTCACAATCTACCTGATGCTTCACAGACAATGCCTGGCCTTCAGTTGCCGGCCTGTTTTTGAGATGGTAATGTTTTCTCCCCTTATCTGGCTTGACTTAACATAGTGATTTTCACCTGATTGCTCTAAGGAGTCTGGTTGTCTGCATTTTAGGAGGACACCTGCTGAGCTTTCTTATCACTGTAAGCATATCTCAATACCACATTCCTTCCTTCTATACAATGTAACACTGCAAAAACAACATTTCTATTCCCACAATTCCCCCCTTTTCTCTTTTTATAATTTGTTGATTTTTGCAAAATTTTTCTATAAGATGTAATCTGGTAGATGTCTTCCTCTTCTTTACTTTCTTTGCTTTCCATTTCCTCTAATATCATCATCTTATCTGAGTAGGGTGGTGGATCCATGGTCATTTGTTTCAAAAGTGCAGTTTCAATTAACCGCTGAACAAGTCCCCTTACACAGGGGATAATGCGACAACCAATGGCTGTCAAAACTCCTGCTACTACAATCAAGGATGTAAATATGGACACTACCATCCCTTTCCATTTACCAAACCAAGATTCCATCCATCCTGTGATGGAAGTGTCTGCTCCTGAGTTTTCTGCCAATTCATTGGCAAGGGTGGTAAGCCCTTGCAATGCTCTAGTTACTGTGCCATCCGGGGCAGTATTGTTAGGGATAAAAGTACAACAACGGTTGCCCAGCATCATGCACACACCACCTCTCTCCGCAAGAATCATATCTAATGTTATTCTGTTTTCCCAAGCCATTTTGCTGGTGGCATCTAGTTGTTCAGCGATTCCTCGTATCGCATCCCTTGTATAATTTATGAATCTCTGCTGATTATAATAAATATAAGTAATCCAATCCACATTCTTATTGATTGTTACCCACCAGAACAGTGACTCAAACCCTGCAGCAATTTGATTCCTGGCTTCCTGTTCATCGGGAACTCCTCTAGGCACCCCAATAGAATCTACGTACGCTCTATCATCAAATGATACTCCTAAGCTTCTTTTACTTCTTCTGGGTATTTGTGATGTTTCTCTTTCAAATGCCAGGGTGAAGGGTATAGCTAATTGAACAAGTGCACAAGTGCCTCCCCAGTTAGATGGTAGGGTGGACCGTAAGATCTTCCCTCCACAGTACCACCAGAGATCTGCCCTGGGGATCTCAAATCTTGAATAGTTTCCCATCAAGTCCTCGGTAGCATTCAAGGTCCTCGTGCACAAGGCAAATTCTCCCAGATGCCAGGTAGCACTCACACCCTGCCGTGAGAGGCAAGCTGTATGGTTACCTATAGCTGTGGAGAATACAGGGGGAGCCCTGATACTGCTATCATGCAAGGAAGGGAATAGCAAAGAGAGAGACTTACAGGCCTCATTTCCCCAGGCAGTCTTTTCTTGGTACAATGCAATCATACATCGCATTCCCTGGGAATCCTTGGTCCACCCCAATGGGCAGGGCACTATCTGGGCAATCGGTCATCCCGAGGCACAAGCATAGCAATTGCTATGGTTGAGACTCTGGACAGTATATTTGACCCATTCTATCCAGGCATTCACAACCCCATACCCTGTTTCAATCTCAAATGTTTGAACTGCCGCATTTCAAAGAGGGCCTCCTGTTTTCTCTCCTGTTTTCTCCTTGAGTTTCTCCCTTTCTCTGATGGCAATAGAGGATTGTTTCCATACAGCTATTCTCAATCTGGCTGTTGGGCCTCTCCCAGTTATTTGTTGTCTCTGCTCAGTTGTCATTGGGCATTTAAATCTCCACAAGCTAACACCTCACAAACATCAAACATGACAGATTGTGGTACATAACCCTCTGTCACATTCACCCATATTTTTATGGGGTATCCCATCTTACTATTATCTGGTCATGCCTTTTCCAAGTTGCCAATTGACCAAGGCTTTCTCTGAGGCCTATAATCACTAAAAACAAAATTAATAATTGATTTTTCCCTGTCATTATTTTTAAACCTTAGGTTTCCAAATAATTATCAATACAAAGAATAAGATATACACTACTACCATAACAAACCCCCCTTGGGAACACTTCAATTCACTATAGGCCAGTCCTTTCTCTCAATCACAAGTCACACTCATTAGTTACCTGTGAAAATAAAAGGTTAGTTTACAATCGCAAGCTCTTATCCCGCTCAGAGTCCACTATGAGATTTTTCTCTTCGATTTCAGCTTCCAACAAGTCTTCTGTAGGAACAGCTTCCCAGGTACTAGGGTCGACGGATGCCTTCACTCGAGTATAGTGAGTCCAACCTTTTTCCGCAGTTCCTATGGCTGTTTCAGTGGTTAGTAGTACTTGGAAGTGTCCTTCCCATTCGGGCCGGAGTTGATCCTTTCCAGGTCTGAATCAGGACCCAATTTCCCACGGGTCCTGAGAAATGACAAAGAAGAGGACAACCCCAGAACACAGTTCTTAAGAAAACTCTCTTGTTTCGAATTGTGGTATCTCATCCCTTCTGCCCAGACAGGGTAATCCGAACAGCATCTCATACGGTGAAATTCCTATATTGTTCCTTGGTGCTGTTTGAACCTGGAGGAGTGCTAAAAGTAAACATTTTACCCAAGGAAGTTGGGTTTTTAACACTAATTTAGTTAATTGCTTCTTTAATGTCTGGTTCATTCGCTTTGCCTTCCCAGAAGAGGAGGGGTGCCAGGGGGTGTGAAAAGCCCACTCAATCTCTAAGGCCTGCATTAACCCTTGCAGTACTTGTGAAGTGAAATTATTTCCTTGGTCTGAATCAATGTTTTCAGCTATCCCATATCTAGGGACTATTTGCTCCGGTGATACCTTAGCCACCGTGTTTGCAGTGGCAGATAAGAGGGGAAAGCTTACACCCATCCAGTCACGTGGCCAATTAGGACAAACAAGTACTTAAATCTCCCTCCTTTACGTAACTCAGTAAAGTCTACCTGTATACTTTGTAAAGGTCGAATCCCTGGCTCCCGTCCCCCTCTAGGTTAGTTACAAATGACCTTTTTATTTGCTTTTTGACATATGGTACATCCTCTGCATATTTGCTTCACTAAAGTGTATATTCCTACACAGACATACTTTCTTAGCACAACATCACACATTGCTTGCATCTCCCAATGACTCTCTTGATGTAAAACATCATATTTGCCTCATTGGTGCTTTATTCAGCATTTCTCTCCCATCAGGGAGTATCCATTTTCCCTCAGGCTTCGTGGCTCCTGATTCCTTACAGAAATCTCTCTTAAAAACTTTTTAGTTCTTTCTTAGTTTTCAACAATTCCCTGAATCCTCTCTGGATTTATTCTCAGTTTTCCCTCAGACATTAGATGCCTTAAATACCTGACTTCTCTTTCTACGTATTGTAATTTATTTTTCAATACTCCCAAGCCCTGCTTTCCCAGAAAGTTGAATAGCTTGTTAGTAGCTTCCTTCACAACTGTTTTCTCCTGTCCTGACAATAAACAATCATACACATTTTGTAACAGAAATTCCTCCTTGGGAGGTTGGAATTGCTCCAAAATCTGTTCTAGAACTTTGCCCAAATTAATCAGAGGCCCTGTAAACCCCTGAGGTAAAACTGTCCATATGTATTGTTGCTTCCGCCCCCACTTCAGAGTCTTTCCAGTCAGAGGTGAATATATCTTTGCTCTCAGGGCCTGAGAGCACTCCATTAATACCACTGTTATTCCAGTCTAACAATTTACTATTTGAATGCCCAATTTCATCATCAAATCCCTTCCCAACAAGTTAGTCCCTGCCTTGGGTACATACAATAATTGCCCAGAGATCATTTTATCCCCTAGTCTCAGCTTGGTACCCCCCAAAGGTGGCACTGTTACCCCAGCCCCTTC
Organism: Anser anser; assembly: GCF_964211835.1. Classification (NCBI taxonomy): domain Eukaryota; kingdom Metazoa; phylum Chordata; class Aves; order Anseriformes; family Anatidae; genus Anser; species Anser anser. Next base: position 1,334,990 of record NC_139746.1, read on the forward strand.
TACCCCCATCACTTGTTAGGGTTTCATTAGTTAATTTAATCCCTGATACTTTACAGGCCAGTAATGACCTAGCTGCCCCTGTGTATTGTGTTTGATGGCAAGGTTCGGGAGGGGGCTGCAGTGGCAGCCCCCACGAGGAGAATCCAGAAACCGCCCCGTAGCAGATAAGGGACAATTTCATCCGGCCCCAGAGGGGCCCACCGCTGCCCAGAGCCAAGCCATGAGCAACACAGTCCGTGCCTCTGTGAGAGCACATCCACGAAAACAAACATACAAACAAACAAAAACCTGCTGCTCAACAGCAGCTGGGAGAGCGAGGAGTGAGAAACCTCCCCGCAGACACCAAAGTCAGCACAGACGGAGGGGGTGGAGGCGCTCCAGGCGCCGGAGCCGAAGCCCCCTGCGGCCTGTGGAGAGGCCCCTGGTGGAGCAGGCTGCCCCCCCTGCCCCCCCCCTTCTCGATACTTGGGAAACTGACCAAACACCACAGCAAATATACCAAAACTTCTAGACGGTTACTTAGATAATGCCTACATCCTCTTTCCCTGCTCATTCAACTTTCCCAACTCATTCAAAAAAACAGCTCTGTCAAACATTACATACCACACCTTTAACACCTTTAATAACCCTTTTTAACACTTCTTCCTATCTTTCTCCAGCCTGTACTTTCTCCAAAGTCTCAGTCATTAGCCAACTTAATTCCATACCTTTCTCCCTCATCCCATTTTCCTTCTCTCCTCCTTCTTCCACTCCGGATATTCCTACCTGAAGTGGCCAGCCTGCCCACACTTAAAACATCCTATCAAAGCCTGTCCCTGCTAAGATTCAGGTCACAACACGGGTAGCTTTCCTTGCCTGCCATTCCTTCATCTCTCTTCCCCTCTTTTCCATCCTGGCCCTGACTCCCCCTGAAGATTTTCTTCCTCTTTCTCCAACCCTCTGCCTCACTACCTGCTACACTGTCAATACCATTAGTTTCACTCTCTGCTTTTCCTTCTCATCTCCCCTCTTGACACACACGTTCAGGGCCTCCCACAGGAGGGCCCCCCAGTGACTGTTCACTACATCCCCCACACCTTCTGGAGCATTTTTCTGTGCATCTTGCCAGGCTTCAATCACAAAATGAACTTTCAAGAGCCCTTGGGATACCGGGTCCTCAGGATTCATCCCCAAGTACTTTCTCATTCTGACCCCAAGTCTCTCATATGATTTCTGTGTTGCACACTATTATTCTTCCAGCCAGGATCGGCAAGTGGTTATTTCTGCCCTGCCGGTATTACCCCTGGTCCTGGAGGATGAGTTCTTTCCCATTTTTGTATTGCAGCTCTCCTCCTGATCATTCCCATTTCTTTCCCTGTAAACAACATATTTATATACATAATTCCCCCTCCCCAAGAGTATAAGTTAGGTCCTAGGAAACTCCTAACCTCTCTGCTGGTAAGGAGGGGGGGAAGTTCACTTAAGAGGATACACAGATAGTGTTAGTGCTGTTAGTATCAGGGAAGGCAAAATTCTCAGTACCTCTTCTACCTTGTTCTAATTCTTTTACCAGTTTGGGGTACCTCCTGTTCCCAGAGCTAATGTTATCTATAGTTCCTGTCTCTTCTTTCGGAGAAACTGCTACAGCAGCCGCTGCTGCTGCAGCAACTTGGGGGTTATAAGGAGGAGGTAAGTTATCCAGAAGGTCCCATTTATCACTTGTCTCTTCCTTTTTCTTTCCCTCTTTATTCTGATTTTTGCTCAAAACCAAATTTATTCCTTGTATCCAACAAGCTGCATACTCCGATTCTTCTTCCGAAAATGGAAATTTGTTATTAACATAAAAATTTAAGGCCTGACATACCCAATCTTTGTCAGACCCGTATTTTGGCCAAAATACTGCAGCTCCTTTAATTGGTTCTTTCGTCCAGACTGATACACAATATTTAACCATTTTCTCCCTATCTTTTTCCTTAGTTTTGGGGTTATTCTTCCAATTTCTCAACATCCTTCCTAAAGGACAGTCGGGAGGCACTCCCCCAGGGATATCTCCCTGTCCCTTGGAACTCATATTTCCCATTTTTCCTATCCTGGAAAATGGGGGTGTACTGCCAAGCACTTCCCCGTGCAAGGGCTACCGCACACCTATAAGTTACCAAATTTCCCTGGTGTACTCCGAGCACTACCCCATGCAAGGATTACCGCACACCAAATTTCCCTGGTGTACTGCCAAGCACTACCCCGTGCAAGGCTTACCGCACACCAAATTTCCCTGGTGTACTCCGAGCACTAGCCCGTGCAAGGATTACCGCACACCAAATTTCCCTGGTGTACTGCCAAGCACTACCCCGTGCAAGGCTTACCGCACACCAAAATTCCCTGGTGTACTCCGAGCACTACCCCGTGCAAGGATTACCGCACACCAAATTTCCCTGGTGTACTCCAAGCACTACCCCGTGCAAGGCTTACCGCACACCAAATTTCCCTGGTGTACTCCAAGCACTACCCCGTGCAAGGATTACCGCACACCAAATTTCCCTGGTGTACTGCCAAGCACTACCCCGTGCAAGGCTTACCGCACACCAAATTTCCCTGGTGTACTCCAAGCACTACCCCGTGCAAGGATTACCGCACACCAAATTTCCCTGGTGTACTCCAAGCACTACCCCGTGCAAGGATTACCGCACACCAAATTTCCCTGGTGTACTGCCAAGCACTACCCCGTGCAAGGCTTACCGCACACCAAATTTCCCTGGTGTACTCCAAGCACTACCCCGTGCAAGGATTACCGCACACCAAATTTCCCTGGTGTACTCCAAGCACTACCCCGTGCAAGGATTACCGCACACCAAATTTCCCTGGTGTACTGCCAAGCACTACCCCGTGCAAGGCTTACCGCACACCAAATTTCCCTGGTGTACTGCCAAGCACTACCCCGTGCAAGGATTACCGCACACCAAATTTCCCTGGTGTACTCCAAGCACTACCCCGTGCAAGGATTACCGCACACCAAATTTCCCTGGTGTACTGCCAAGCACTACCCCGTGCAAGGATTACCGCACACCAAATTTCCCTGGTGTACTCCGAGCACTACCCCGTGCAAGGATTACCGCACACCAAATTTCCCGAGACTCTTCCTTTCTCTCCCTTATCTCACGCTTCGTCCGTCTCCGGCCGCGCCCCTCGCGGAGCTACGGAACCGCGGATCAGGACTCCACACTCGCTTCGTACAAAAGTACGTCTCAAGCACACATCACACAGAGTCTCACCCGACCCCCGAGGCAATACTTAATATTTCTTACCTTGGTCTGTGCACAGAGTTACCGGATCAATTCTTAAAACCCTGAGTGCCTACCTTCTTCCTTTTCCCCACTACTTCACGGATCCTGCCTCTTTAATCAGTCTCGGGCCCTCTGTCAGCTCTCCGCAGAACCGCCACCGTCGATGCACAGGACCGCTGAAATCAGCGGGGCATGCCTTCCTGCTGCTGCGGCGGTGGGGCTCCCTGGTAGGTGACCGGCTCCCGGACGAGCCCCCAAATTGTGAGAAACACTCCGTAGCCAATAACTTAGGCTCAGGCGAGGATCTCAGTGAAGTAGTAATTTATTCGCGATTGCAATGGCGGGCGTCCCACAAGCAGGAGAGCGCCCCTACTAGTTCCAAAAACACAGTTTATATACTTTTTGATGACAGGACCCTCCCCTGTTTCCCCACTGGAGTGGGTAATCCAGGTTCACAATCTACCTGATGCTTCACAGACAATGCCTGGCCTTCAGTTGCCGGCCTGTTTTTGAGATGGTAATGTTTTCTCCCCTTATCTGGCTTGACTTAACATAGTGATTTTCACCTGATTGCTCTAAGGAGTCTGGTTGTCTGCATTTTAGGAGGACACCTGCTGAGCTTTCTTATCACTGTAAGCATATCTCAATACCACATTCCTTCCTTCTATACAATGTAACACTGCAAAAACAACATTTCTATTCCCACAACTGGGGCCTTGCACCAGGGCTGTGCCATGCACCGGGACCACACACTGTGTATTGCAATGTGCATCAGGGCTGTGCCGTGCATTGCAACCATGCACCGGGGCCATGCAATGAGGGTGTGCTGTGCACTGGGGCCATGCAATGAAGCTGTGCCGTGCACTAGTGCCATGCACTGGGGCCATGCACTGGGGCTGTGCCATGCACCGGGGCCATGCAATAAGGGTGTGCTGTGCACTGCGGCCTTGCAATGGGGCTGTGCCACGCATTGCAACGTGCACCAGGGCTGTGCTGTGCACTGGGGCCATGCAATAAAGCGTGCGCTGGGGCCCTGCGCTGGGGCCATGCACCAGGGCCATGCACTAAGGGTGTGCTGTGCACTGGGGCCTTGCACCGGGGCTGTGCCATGCACCGGGACCACGCACTGTGTATTGCAATGTGCATCAGGGCTGTGCCGTGCATTGCAACCATGCACTGCGGCCATGCACTAAGGGTGTGCTGTGCACTGGGGCCATGCAATGAAGCTGTGCCGTGCACTAGTGCCATGCACTGGGGCCATGCACTGGGGCTGTGCCATGCACCGGGACCACGCACTGTGTATTGCAATGTGCATCAGGGCTGTGCCGTGCATTGCAACCATGCACCGGGGCCATGCACTAAGGGTGTGCTGTGCACTGGGGCCATGCAATGAAGCTGTGCCGTGCACTAGTGCCATGCACTGGGGCCATGCACTGGGGCCATGCACTGGGGCTGTGCCATGCACCGGGGCCATGCAATAAGAGTCTGCTGTGCACTGGGGCCTTGCAATGGGGCTGTGCCACGCATTGTAACGTGCACCAGGGCTGTGCTGTGCACTGGGGCCATGCAATAAAGCGTGCGCTGGGGCCCTGCACCAGGGCCATGCACTAAGGGTGTGCTGTGCACTGGGGCCTTGCACCGGGGCTGTGCCATGCACCGGGACCACGCACTGTGTATTGCAATGTGCATCAGGGCTGTGCCGTGCATTGCAACCATGCACTGCGGCCATGCAATGAGGGTGTGCTGTGCACTGGGGCCATGCAATGAAGCTGTGCCGTGCACTAGTGCCATGCACTGGGGCCATGCACTGGGGCTGTGCCATGCACCGGGACCACGCACTGTGTATTGCAATGTGCATCAGGGCTGTGCCGTGCATTGCAACCATGCACCGGGGCCATGCACTAAGGGTGTGCTGTGCACTGGGGCCATGCAATGAAGCTGTGCCGTGCACTAGTGCCATGCACTGGGGCCATGCACTGGGGCCATGCACTGGGGCTGTGCCATGCACCGGGGCCATGCAATAAGAGTCTGCTGTGCACTGGGGCCTTGCAATGGGGCTGTGCCACGCATTGCAACGTGCACCAGGGCTGTGCTGTGCACTGGGGCCATGCAATAAAGCGTGCGCTGGGGCCCTGCACCAGGGCCATGCACTAAGGGTGTGCTGTGCACTGGGGCCTTGCACCGGGGCCGCACCGTGCACTGCAGCCACGCACCGAGCCTGCCCCGCGCGCACCCCGCGCTTTGCACCCGCGCGCCCGCAGCGAGGCCCCGCCCCCGGCGGCGAGACCCCGCCCCTTTCCCGCCACGGCAGCCCCGCCCCTTCCCCCCCCTAAACCCCGCCCACCGCAGGCCCCACCCACTCCGCGCCCCTCCCACCCCCACCCGCCCCCTCCCGTCGCCCCCCGCGCGCCGCCGCTGCTCTCCCCCCTCCCTCCCCGGAGCCCCGCCCCCTTCCTCCCGGAGCCCCGCCCCCCTCCCTCCAGGAGCCCCGCCCCCTTCCTCCCGGAGCCCCGCCCCCTCCCTCCAGGAGCCCCGCCCCCTTCCTCCCGGAGCCCCGCCCCCTCCCTCCCGGAGCCCCGCCGCCTTCCTCCCGGAGCCCCGCCCCCTCCCGCCCCTTCCCGCCCCTCCCTGGGCGCGGCCCCGGAGACCCCGTAGCGGGGGCAGGTGCGCGCGCAGCGGCCGTTGGCGGCGCTGAGGGAGCGCGAGCGCGCGGCGGGCGGGCGGCGGCGAGGAGGAGGGGGGGCGGGGGGGGCCGGGCCCGGGGGCGGCCGTTTGCTGCAGCTCCTGGGGGGGGGGGGGGAGGGGGCAAAGAAAAGGAAGAAAGTAAGCGGAAAAGAGGCAAAAAAAAAAATAATAATAATAATAAAAAAAAAAAGCAAAGCGAGGAGCCGAGCTACCGCCGGAACCGGGCGCGGCCCCCGGGAGCCGCCGCCATGAACAGCGTGGGAGGCGCCGACGAGATCGGGTGAGGGGGAGAGGGGGGAGATGGGGGGGGGGGGGAGGCTCCGGTTCTCCTCACGGGAAGGCCGCGGGGGGGGTGGGGGGGGCAGGAAGGGGGGGGGAGGCTCCGCCCCGCCACCGGGCCCGGCCGCCATGCTGGCCCCGCGCGCACCGGCACGGGCCCGGCCCCGTCACGTGACCCCCCCCGCCGCGGCGGCAGGTGGCGCGGCCCAAGGTCACCGCGCGGCTCCCCGGAAACCTCCAAATCCCACCCAGAAAAAACCGAAATCCCCCCCTCTAAAACCCCAAATCCCTCCCCCAACCCCCTAAAAACCCCCAGACCCTCTTCAAACCCCCTCAAAGCCCCCTCGAAACCCCCCCAAACCACCCCAAACCCCTCAAATCCCCCCAAAATGCCCCCAAAACCACCCCCCAAACCCTCAAATCCCCCCAAAATTCACCTCACGGCCTGGCCGGGGCTGCTCCGGTCACAACAGGGGTCCTGGGGCCTTCCCCTGGGGGTCCCGGAGCCTTCCTCCCGGGCACGATGAAGATGACAAAGCCCCCAGTGCTCCTCACAGTCCCGAGGCCCTGGCCCAGGGTGGGTTTCCAGGCAGTTTTCTGGTTTCAGCACAAAACCCAGCCTCGCTCCCCAGCCAGGGGGTGTCAGGCTGGAAGGGAGCGCTTGGCGGCTCTCCCGCCCCAGTTATCAGCTCTGTCTCGGGCCTCAGTTCTCCTAAGGTACGTTTGGGGCAACCCCGGTGCCATCTTCGAAAGCCAATAAAGCCTGGAGACTCCACAAGTTAGAACAGGGAACAGCAGGAAAAAAAAACAACACCCAACATCTAAATATTTAAATGAAGAGCCTGTAGACTCTGCATGTTAGGATGGGAAGCGGCAAAAAGATTAACCTATTTAAATAAAAGCCTGTAGACTTCACGAGTTAGAGTGGGAAACAGCAAAAAGAGGATGAAAAAAGCCCTGTGGGCTGCTCAGCTTTCACTACAAACGAATTGGCACGGGGTACTTTTTTACCGTGTGTGTTCTTCGTTTGTATGGCCTTAAAAACATGAGGAGCAAGAAAACTGCCTTGAATATCACACGAACAGCACGCACTGCACGAGGGGTGTTTAAATATGTAGGTTTAGCCCCAAAAGTGCTTTTTTTTTTTTTTTTTTTTTGGATCCTGGCCCTTAAGACGCTACCTGGTGTCTTACAGGAGGCACCGCAGGCAAACGTGTGCATGCCGGTGTCCGAGACTCGTAGGTGAGCGCAGGCTGCGAGCCCCCACTGGAGGATCATCAGCGCCCGTCCTGAGCAGGCCTGGTGGTTCCTGGTTGCAGGCTGCTTAGGTTTTGATCCTGCTGAGTCGTAATCAGATTTGAAAGGACTAGATCCTAATTGGAGAGGGCGATTTTCTGTTCTCCCTCCCTCCCCAAAAGTGCTCAGATGAGAGGGTAAAGCGCGGTTTTGGTCAGCTGCCGATAGCTGTGCGAAGGAAGTTCCGTTCCGAAGGCTGTTGTGAGATGCAACAACTTAAACTTGATAGGAAGTTGTGAATTGAACCACTTTCCTGGGCAGATTTTAAGTTTAGAAGACAAAATAATTCCTTATGTTGGTGTGAGTAGGTAGGGGCTTAAGAACATTATTGATTGTAGTTGGGACTTGGCGTGTTTTCAGTGACAGAAAGTGCTGCTCTTGAGATTGCTGCATCCTACGGGCCAGAACTCGTTGGAGCTGCACTAAAAAGGTAGATGATGGTCAAGCTGACGTTATTTTACGTAGGCAAGGAGTTTGTAGGGTGTTTTTTGAGTTTCAGCCCTTCCACATATCTTTTCATGCTTTTTTATTAATTCCGGAATTAGCTATTTCGGCGTTAGACACATTTCCGTGAGAGAAGAAGAAACCTTTGTCAGGAAAGAGTTGGAGTGGAACACGTGGGTCTGTGAAACTTGGGTAAAAGTTCTCGGCCGAGCTGCGTCTGCTGAAGCAGGAGGCCTCGTTAGGTCGTGCAGCTCTCGCTTCAGGCCACTCGTGTGCCGTGTTCCCCTGCTTTTTGGGGCACGAGGGGCAGTTAACTCCTGAGTTTGCTGCGTGTCCCCAAACCAACCCGTCGTGGAGTCAAAGGCCGGGGGCAGTCCGGGAGTGGGCATGTAAATAGAGGCCGTGTATTTACATCCAGCTGCTGCAGCTGACCTCAGGCAACCCGGCCTTTTTGTTTGTTTAAACGTACGGGAGGTGACTACAAGGAATTAATCACGGAATTGGAAGGTTTCAACGGCTGGAGACTGCGAGGAGTCCTCCTTCCCCGCAGCCAGCTTGGCGTTCTGTCAGAGTGCAGCTGGTGTTTCAAATCGATCTCTTATAAATTGATCTTGGATGCCAGGCTATCGAGTTTAGTTCAAAAAAAAAAAAAAAGCCAAACCCAACACGTGGCTGGTGGAGGAAAGGTGGGCAGTGCGCAGCCATGGGCATCGTCAAAACTTCGGTCTGAGCAAGCGTCAGATGAGGTTTTTTCCTTTGCTGCCAGGAGACAAAAGTTGTTTTCTAGCAGAACTTGCAGAAATGCAATGGCCCAAGAAGGAGCACGTGGATTTGTGCGTGTGCCACGTGTGGGGAGGAAATTTGGTGAAGGGGGAGCCGTGGGAACGAGCAGGAAGTCTGCGCCTGGCGGTGGCTGCTGGGCCCGTTCGGCCGTTACCTGCTGTGAAAACTGGGTGGTGGTGAGGAAGCTCCTCTGAGCTGCTGCCTCTGCCAGTGGGGGCCTGGGGGGACTTTTCCTGCCCTGAGAAAAGAGCTTTATCCTGAAAGCTGCAAGTAGAAAACAGGCCCGCTTGCAGAGAGGGTTGGTAGTGGATGAAGTGTCCCGCTGGCGCTGCTGCTGGGGGCATCGCTATAACGAGGGGCTGAGGATTCAGGTTTGCCTGGATGGAGCAAGACTTTTCGGTGCCACTTAATGCTGAATTTAGCCACCCTTATCTTCACACGTAGCTTATCTTCACACGTAGCTTATCTCCACATGTAGAGCGTTGTTTTATTCGCTGTTACTGCATAAGGGTCGTGATGTGATGCCGTAGCACGGAGAAATGAATCGGAGTGAAGAAGGGCCGCTGGTTTCTTCCATGCGCTGCCCTGCCTCGCCGGGCCCTCCGGGTCCTTCCCCTGCCTGGGCAGTGGCTGCTCCCTGCTGCTCTAGTGGCTCCTGGAAGGGAGGTGAGGGGAGGGGTCTTTATTAGGAGAATGGTTTTTTTTTAGTTATGTTTGGAAAAGGGAGAACCTCAGCTTTCCACTCCTGAGCTGCGGCTGTGCTCGGGTGAGTAGAAAACAAAAGCGGGAGGTGATTCCTCTCCTGGAGGATTGATCCGAGGCATAGAGGGCATCCTCCAAGAATAAATCATCCCAGCACGGCTCTGTGCAGACACAGAACTATTAACTGGAGATGTTTTACGCCGGTGCTCCTCACTGAAAAGGGCCAAACGTTGGGGTGGTGGTTTTCAACTAGCCTTTAATTACAGAGTAAAATATTTTGCATGGGAGTCTTGTCACACCCTGAGGTTGATAAAGAGCTGCCAAGCAGGCGGCCTCGCGTCTCCTCTCGCTGTACTTCCCCGAGTGCTTTGCGTGCTCCGACACGAAGTGCTGCGGGTCCGGGCGTCTTTTGTAGGAGAACGGGGTTGATTCAGAGCAGTCCCAGGTTTTAAGCGTGGAGTTCAGTTTGGGTTTCAGTCACGACCTTCTCGTGCATTTGGAGAGATCTGGAAGCTAGGGATTGTAACGTGGCTTCACAACTGATCGCTGCGCTGCTGCTGCTCTGGTACTTCGTGCTTGCCTCGCGAGTTTCCTTTCCACCTTCGACTTGGCAGTTCCACTTTTGCTTTCATCTTCACTAGACGATGATGGTAAACCAAAGTGATTCTGACTCGTCCTGCTACGTGAGTGAAGGAGTAACAAGTAAAAGGAGGGGCTGAGTTTTCTTCTAACCAGCAGTTTGAGGATTTTTTTATTTTTTTTTTTTTACCAGCACTGTACTTTTCGGGAACCCAGCAGCAAGGAAACCCAAGGGCTGACATAAGCTTCTTGATCCGAGCACGGAACAAATTCATAACCTTTCTCTTGTACCCAGTTATGCAGCTAGAGAACAAGTACAGAAATCCCAGGTAACGCCCCAGTTTTTTAGCTGTGATTCCCACTGGGCTTCGACCACATGGCCCGTGGAAGCTGGCCACATCGTACCGCAGGGCAGGTGCACTTACTGCTTGGTGTTTTTAAGTTGGTATTAAATAACTTCAACTGCTGTCATTGTTTTTTCACGTGGTGGTAACACCAAACGCGCAAACTGCAGGTATTGTGGCAAAAGTAACACCCGACTTCTCAGAGAGGGCTGCAGCAGCTGTGTTGCTAGTCCATTTTTGTATGGTAGAGTTTTTTTTAACCTATTTAGGTTGTCAGTTACCTCGTAATGTTCAGTGTTAGGTAGCAAATGGCTGTGGAAGAGCTCAAGCTGTTTGTTCTTTGAACTCCATTTCAAAGGCTTAATGCAGGACTGCGCGCCTCTCGGTCATTAGCCTGGGATTAAAGCGCTTAATAGACTTAGGTGTCTAAACCGCGGTGTCTGGTCTTCCATCAGCTTGCTTTATCTCAGAAGTTTGGGATTTTGTTTTCATCCTTAAATTGGAGCTGCGTGGCCCTGCAGCTGCTGTTTGGTTCTGTTGCCACGAGAAGCTGGGAAGGGAACTGGGAGCCAGGGAGCCAGGCGTCCCGGACTGGGGAGGGGTTGAGCAGGTAGAGTGCGACTTTAATGATGTGCTTGGATCAGTTTTCAAACAATTTCCGCGGTGCTTCGTAGATATTTTTGTGAACTATGAAGTGTTCCGTGCTGGAACCCCCTTCTGCCCCCAGAAGAGCAGGTAAACGGACCTGGGTGATTCTCTGCGTTGTTCTTTCCTCTTGGCTAGTGAAAGCTTTCTCCAAGTAACGCCGTTTTCTCAAGTTCCTGGAAGTGGGGAGTTGAGAGAAGCTTCGGCTGTTCCGATAATCCTGTCTTCTCTTCACATGAAGGAACAAAACATTCTCTAATACACGTGCAACCTCTGCTCATGCCCATGGCACACAAAGCGGGTGCTCCAGTTCTGTCTGAATCTTCCCAAAGCAGAAGGTGGTTGTCATGAGGAATCGAGGCTTTCTGGTGAAGAATTGGCTTTATCCTGTGTTTTGGAGGCCTCAGCACCGGCAGAGCCGTTCAGAATAGCTGACTGCTTTGGTAAATAAGATGAAACCTCTTTGCTGTAGCACCCTAACGCTGCTCTGTGCTTCCATTGCAGAAAACTGTTTGTGGGTGGCCTGGACTGGAGTACAACACAAGGTAAGCTATGTATTCTACAGTCGTTGGGCCAGCCCTTCGTGTACAACCAGACATGCACAGACACCTAGCTTTTTACCAGGCAATACCGTGGTAGGGAAATCTGGTTGAGATTCTGCTGTTTTTTCTGCTAACAGATAAAATTTTCTGTAGAGAAAGTTCCAATCGCTGTTTTGCTTTTTTACTTTCTGTTTTGTGTTGAAGTTGTTGTCAACTCGGAAGACGGCAGTTCTTAAAAATCATTTCCTTACTGTGATATTGCTGTTCTTTTGCATGAGTAGGAATAAATCATTTTGTTTAGATAAAGCGTGATCGCTTTCAAAAGATGATTAGCTCAAGTCTGAACTTGTTCAGCTGCTTCGTTCTGTCTTGTCTCGTGGTTTTGAACACAGCCTGGTAAAGTTAATATCTGGTTCTGTTTAATATATCCTTCTTTTAACAGAAACTCTTCGTAGCTACTTCTCCCAGTATGGAGAAGTTGTAGACTGCGTAATAATGAAAGACAAAACAACAAACCAGTCTCGAGGATTTGGATTTGTCAAATTTAAAGATCCCAACTGTGTGGGAACAGTACTGGCCAGTAGACCTCATACGTTAGATGGCCGAAATGTAAGTCGACTTTGTTTCATTTTCTGGTGTGGGTTTTTTTGTTGTTGTTTTTTGTTTTCCCCAGACTGCTTCAAATATATGTTTTAAATTCTGACTTCTTAGTGCATACTGGATAATGTAAAAGTTGCCTGCTTTTTGGTTTTAATTATTTATTGTAAGACAGCTTTAACTCAGTGATCTGTGTCATGTTGTAGAAGCAATGTATTGCTGATAGCTTTTATCTGAGGAGCTGAATTTCAGCAGCGCTGTGTTCAGCTGCCAGAAACGTAACTTCCTAGACCAGCGTTCCACACTCTGAGATCTGACCAAGCTGGAATCTCTTCCAGATTGATCCAAAGCCATGTACACCTAGGGGGATGCAGCCCGAACGGACACGGCCAAAGGAAGGATGGGTAAGGAGCGATAACGTGGTGTGTCGTAGCTGGTTTCCAAGTTTTGTTGCATTGAGTTCTCTTGGATTGTTCCCATATCCTAAAACCAGGAGGCGGAGGCAGGCCTCAAGTGTAAGCTTTACTTCTGAAAAATACACTTAGATTTTTTTAATGGTAAGAGTCCAAGTACACTGGAGTTGTTAGCAAACACTTCGTGTTTGTGTTAAACTCGCTTTGTGGGTGTGGTGCTTTTTTAAGCTCTTTGCAGTGCTTTCAGTGGAGTTCTTCAAGTCTTGAAAGGAGTGTCTGGGAGCCCGCTTGCAGGACTGATACTTTTTTCCAGCCTACTTCATCCCCTGCAGGCTAATATGATTTCATTAAAAAATGAGTAAATGGCCTCAGAACATACTCCCTGGTTCTCTGATCTTCTGAAGAAGAGAGGCTGGGTTCTAACTGAATGCTAAACTTCTGAGCTGAGAGCGTGCAGTTGCTTCCCCTTAATGAGCAGTAGACTCCAGGCCTGGAGACGGCTCCCCCTCAGCCTCCAAGAGACCATTGTTCATATTTAAGCACAAAACGACTGAAGTAGCCAACCTCATTGTCCTTCTGACTGATTCTTTTTTTTTCTCCTTGATTTAGCAGAAAGGATCCAGGAGCGATAACAATAAATCAAATAAAATTTTTGTTGGTGGGATTCCTCATAACTGTGGCGAGACTGAGCTCAGGGAATACTTCAAGAAATTCGGAGTGGTGAGTCATTCAGCATGATGGCAGTTATCAGTTGGTTGCAAGATGCTTTCCCTCCCCACTGCCTTTTCTCAGATTTCATCAAGCTGTCAAATTTGGGGTTAATTTAGACAAACTGCTATAGGCACATACTGAAGCATTTTGTGATAGTGTACTAAACGTTCATCATCTCGAAGTGCATCTTGCTGTTTGTCAAAATCTATTGCTCTGATAAGTAACTTACTTTGCTTCCTCTGTCTCCTCTCGTTTAAGTCTGCCTGATGCATTATTCTGGTCCCTTCTTGCACGGGGAGAAAATGCTCCTGAGTTTAGGTGGCTTAGAATAATTCTTGCTTTTCAATTGAAAACTTACAGCTCACTGATAGTTTTTTTGTTGTTGATTTTTTTAAATTTTTTTTAAACCGGAAGCACTTCAGTGAGCTTACGCGTAAGATCCTTGTCTTTGAATAAGTGATTGGTTGAATTTTGCAGTCTCCTGTCATTATCTTGTTAACACTGGTTGCTTTTAAACAATATCTGGAATCAGCTGAGTTCTCTTGTCCCTGGAATTTCCATTCTAGAGAGAAACTGCCGCTCATGTTATGCAACTGTGTATAATTCAGTTCATAACTTCTGACTAAAACGAGTGTATCTTCTGATTTTTTTCTAATTAGTTTTAATTTCCCATTTATCCCAACTGTTGTGGCCTCTTTCCAAGATGGTAAATTACTAAGCTCAATTACTAAACTCAGCTGTAGATAATTTTGAAATATTTAAAGGTTCCCTGAGCTGAATTCCAGGATGTGCCAGCGGACACGAGCTTGCCATCTTTGAGTGGTGTTTAAAAAAATCAGAAGATCATGCTAATTGTTTTTCTATACAATTTCTTAGCGGCAGCAAAGGATTGGTTGATTCTTTCTCAAGTGGCTAAGTTAATCAATGGTACTATTTAAAAATGATTACCTCAAATTTTAAATAAAGTACAAAAGGGAATCGCTAGTAACTCTTTCTTTAGTTTGAAAGACTTATAAATAAAAGTGGAGGAGCGTGTTCCACAGCTGTGGGGCATCATTTCTAAAGGCTCTTCCTCACAGACTTGAGGAAAACTTCCAGTTCTGACCTCTGGATGGCTTGGGAGATACAGGGTTATGTTCCACCAAAACCAGAAGGCAACAGCCAGTAAGTGTAAGCGCCTTGAAAAGTAAGTAGTAGAACTTTAACAGCAGTATAGAAATCAGGAAGTCAACGTAGAAGTTTTAATGAGTTGCGTTTGGAGAAGTAGAGGTTCCTGTATATGTTCTGTAGCCACAGAGTGATGAGGCAAAAGCAGGGACTGTTTCTTAGACATGGTAATTGGATGGGAAATAAGACCAATGTGAAGAAGGGGATCCAAACGGAGCAGTGGAAAGAAGTCTGCCGCTGTCACGTGGCAAAGTCCCCTAGTGGGGATAAATCTCAGCTGTTAGCATCCCATAGGATACACTCGAGTGAGTGTGTATGGTGTAATAACTTGAAAAGCGTGTTTTCTAGCTGCTGGTAAAAGATGAATTTGCATCAAGTTTTAAGCTAATAGTAAAAAAAAAAAAAAAATAAATAAAAATTAAGATAAATGGACTTGAAGGCAGAGCTGTGATTCCATGACATCACCTACATTTCGTGACTATTTCTGCATCTGAAAACCTCTAAGGCAGTTCCTTTCAGCTATTTTAATATTGCCTTTGAAATAAATGTTGCAACTCTGTTTCTGTTCTGACTTATAGCTCATATTGATGCTTAGTTTGAAGAAAATCTTCAAAGTTCTTGAACGACCTTCAGTTCATTTTTTGATTTTTTTGTAGCTAAATGCATACAGATCGCCCATAAGTGTTTTTGTAATGCTATTTGAAGCATCAGTTTATAGCTGATACTGCACCACGCTGACATGCAAGAAATTCAGAGAAACTGTGCAAATTTGTAATGCAGTTAAAGGTGCCTTTCGTATTGAGAGTGAAAATATTTAAGAATTGAAAAAGTAGTCTCAGGAAGCCACGCTGATGAACAGTGTGTCGAGAACCAGAGACCTTTGGAGTTTTTATAGGCTATAATGTGAGTATAAACAGTGGAGCAACCTTAACGCTACATTAAAATCTTAAGCGTGATGAGACCTTAAAAAGCCAAAATGAGGCAGTTTTTTGGAACAGATGAATTCAGGCTTTTCTTAGACTCCCATAAAGAGCAGTATTCCCAATTTGTTTGCACTGTGCTAGGACAGACCGGTATTGATGGCTACATCAAGCATTTAATTGTGCTTTGTGGATAGAGTGCGGGAAACCAGCCTGTGGTAACTGTTTATAACGCTCCCCTGGTAGCACAGTTAGTAGAATTTCCCTTCTCTCTTCCAGGTCACTGAAGTTGTAATGATCTATGACGCAGAGAAACAGAGGCCCCGAGGTAAAGGCTGATCTAGTTTGTCCTTGAAATTTCTTCATACTCTCCTATAGTCAGATGGCAAACTATTTCACACCATCAGAAAAGGTAGATTTTTTTTTTCTGTGTTGCCTCAGGAAAAAGAATAATTCGCTGGCAAATATCACGTTAAGTGTAGACTCTTCATCTACAGCTTTAGTTGGTATCTGTGCATTTAAAGTCAGATGTTTCATGTTCATTTTTGTTTTTTTGCTAGTTTTTATTTGAATGAAATTTGATTCTTGAGCCACTCTTGTGGTTTAAGGTACAGTAGGGAAAAATATCATCAGACTTTCCTCCTGTTCCACATGAAAGGTATGTTGATGTTTATAATTGCATGGGGGTGCTCTAGTTCAGAGTACTTCTGAACATGGGATTAGGACAGAATCCATCCATTACATGCTTTTTGTTTTGGTTAAATGGCTTCACTTAAAATCCGAGAAAAGCAGTTCTTAAACTACATAAAATGATTTCAAAAAATATATATTTTGATTGGGATATATACTGCCTATATACTAGACTGCTTTTTTTAATGGAAAAAAAAAACACAGTCTCTCTGGACTGTTTTAATCGAGTTGGTAACCTTTGGTCAAAATATGAAGCAAGCTTCATGCCATCCACCTTCCATTGCATCTCTCATCTGGTTTGACTATTAAGAGGCAATATTTTAAATAAGTGAAGCTTAGTTGCACTTACCACCTAGTAGCATGTTCTACATGCTAGAGAATAGTTTGCCATCTGAACTCTCATTTCTCCTCTGACTCATTATTAAGAAATATATTCTTCACTTCATATTTATTAAGCTGTTAAGTCTTAGTTTTATTTTTAATTTAGACATACATCCTTAGTGGCATATTTAAGTGTTTCATAGTAAAGTATGGTAATGTTAAGTAAGTTCTTTTTTTTTCCTTTTCTCTCTGTGAATTGTTTGACTGTGATTAACGATATCTCTTTAGATTTCTTCTCTCTAGGTGATAATTTATCACAGAGGTACAGGCCAGTTCCACAGTCAGAGGAGGGACGGGCTTTGTCTTTTATTGGAGTGTAAACGAAGTTTCAATATATTTGTTTTTTTTTTTTGTTTTGTTTTCTTGCCTTAGCTATCTTAATCTTCTTTCAACAGATGTCTTCTATTTAAGCAGAACATAAATTCATCCATTTAAATGCTTTAGAGCATCTAATTTCAAATAGAGGAA
This sequence comes from Anser anser, assembly GCF_964211835.1. Taxonomy (NCBI): domain Eukaryota; kingdom Metazoa; phylum Chordata; class Aves; order Anseriformes; family Anatidae; genus Anser; species Anser anser. The sequence continues at coordinate 1,351,896 of NC_139746.1, forward strand.
GCAGTGGAGAGCAAGATAAGGGCAAATGAGTATAATTTGTGGTTGAAGTTTTTGAATTATTCCAGTAACTACTGTATCATCTATATCTTTGTGATATTTATCCCAGCCTTACAGCGTCTGAGCAAAAGGTACTAAAACATCATGCCTGCTCTGGATTAATCCTGGTCTGAATTAATGGCTTCTCTGCTTAGAGCTATACTAAAAAAAATTAATAGAAGGCTTCTGGTCCACTTACGACTCGGTAGCTTGAAGCAGAAATGACAGATGTGCTCAGGTTTGAAAACGTATCTGTCTCCATCCAGTGTGCAGATGTACTGCAGAATACTTTCTCCTTTATTTGTCTGACTTCTTAAACAGCGTTCTTGAATCCTGTTGCTCTGGCTTTCATTTTTGTTCCATTAGATTCCTTTTATGTAGTGTAACTAACTGTCATCTCCAAAAATGGCCTTGTTAATCCCTCGGGGTGTGCTAGGAAAAATTGCTCCTTTGTATCTGGTGCTCCTGGTCGTGCATCCCAGAACACATTTTCTCCCGCTTTTTCTGATCTGTATTCTGTTGTACAGTGCTGTTCAGTCCCTGCTTGTCCCTTTAACATGATACCTGAATTCCTCTATCTTTATAAATTTTAAAAGCCCACTTCGCTACCATCTTCTACTTGTATCATTGTCAGTTTTGCCTTCTTCCATTTCCATTTTCTTCTTTTACCATCCCTGCGTTCTGAACAGATCCCTTCCTGCACGTTATTTCACCAGTTTGCCGGTAGAAGGAAGGACAAATTACCCGTTACTAATCCCAGTAGCATTCCTCTACCCTCAGCTTCTTGCAAGAACGCTGGGAACCAGGTTCTCAGTGTCAGAACTACCGTGATACCCTCGAGGAGCTGCCTGCCTGTCTCGAAGCATCCAAGTCGCCTTTGTTTACTTGCCGCCCCTAGCTACTCGTGGTTAGCTCTTCTGCAAGCACTGCTTTCATCAGAATTCTTGCCGGAGTCCCAAGCACAGCCAGCCTCGTTACATTTTAAGTGAAATAGTGGCTTTGTTGCAGTCCCTGCTTCTCATGCTTTCTATTCTCTGCTGAACCGACCACTGGGAAGTAATTTACAGGTTCTTGCTGTGTTCTCTTTCCCTTGGCTGCAGACCAGCCTCGTAGCTCTGTTTGGTAGTCCACTTGGGTTCCTGCTAAAGGCATTGAGTTTCTCTAGCCTTCAATAAAGTGCTGTCTTCTGAAAAATAAAGCTGCTTGATGATAGGCTTTGTCACTTCTGCTGTCTTTAAAATTTCACGTTCTTGGAATTTCACTGTGTATTGTATTCTGATTTCTTCACTGTTCCTTATCTTGCAGCGTTTGGCCCTTTTGAATGCTTTTTCTCTTTACTGGCTTCCTCAATGACCTCTTATTCTTCCTTCCTTCTTCCCCTCCAACAAACCACATCCCCATATCGCAGCCTATTCCCCTCCTTCAGCCTTCTCAGAATCAAGTGAGCAGCCTGCATATGTAGACCGTATCCATCCTTTTCCTTTCTCATGCCTTTTTAGATAAAGGCAGTAATACTAAATGTGTGATTTAAATACAAATAATTTTCTTTTGGCTCTAATGCGCAGATTTTAACCTCAGACAAATATATTGTGATGAAATGCTGCTCTCAATTTTGAGGCTGCTTTCATCACAGGTCAACAAAACTTCGTTTATACTGCCAGTCTCTTGTGTGTGGGAAATGCTAAGTTTTTTCCTTTTTTATTTTAATTTTATTTTAGTGATGTCTTTTGCTCTTGTTGCTGACAGCAGAATTTGACCTGCTGGAATCTATTTTGGCCTGTATCTTTGTGTATTTTTTTATATATAAACTTTCTCTACAATAGGCCTCTTTGGGCTTACCCAACCCAGTTGGATAAGCTTAGAGAGACACTAACTGTTATAGATACTGTATTTCTGTTTAACGCTTTAGAGCAATATATGGCTGCTGTCAGCACTAGCTGCAAAGCAAAATGCAAACCAAGGGGGAAATCTTGGGTTTCAGAAAAGCAGAAATGCATCCATGTTCCATATGCTTTTGATGCCGCACCTCGTTTTTCTTTCTAATTTTATTGCTCTACCCTTAGCTAATCTAAAGAATGGCACCACTTATGTACTGCATGTGTTCTTACCTTTCCTGGGATTCGGTTGTTACACCAGCAACAAGTGGTTGATGGCATGAACCAGCCTCCGTGTTCTGTGAGATTAACCACTATTTTGCCACTCTCTCGGCAGTATCAGCAGCTACAACCTAAGTGCAGTGGTTCTCAAAGTGTGACCTCCAGAAGCGATTTAGAACCTGGGGCTTTGCCTCTCGTCCAGTGTCTGCTACAGGCGTGAGACCCCCACCCCCCCCCCGTCCCACATGGCCTTTTAAATAGCTGCTGGACTCAGCTGAGCTGCCAACATCAAGGGCTGCGGTCAGATAAAAGGGCGTGAGGCACCCTTGGGGATCTCGAGCAGTTAGTAGCGATGGCCTGAACAAAAAGAGTGGCTGAAAAGTGTTGCAGGAAAAGCAGCAGGAAACGCAAGAAGTAAAATAGATAGAGACACGCCAGCAAGTGTGACGCTGTATAAGCAGCCCTGCTTCGGTCGTCAGGGGATGCCGGGTTTGGAACAAGGATCGTCTATTAAGCGCTTTCTCCAAGGCGTGAAAAACTTGAGAACCTCTGATCTAGGTTGTTAGTTTCTGAAGCTTCTCATTCATCCATGGAGTGGTAAAATTTTTTCATGCTTTAACAGCTACATTTCAAAGACAATGTTCTTATTTTCCACGGAAAATATTCCCGAACTGGAAGAGTGGGGTAAGGGACGGGAGGAAGTTGCTTTGCAGCTTGGGGGCGTAGGGACAGAACAGTTTTTCTTTGGGATCCTAGCTTAAATCAAAGATAGGAGCAGGCAAGCTTCTTTACTTCTAATTTGCTGTCCCACAAGTATTTTGATTTGATCATGTGGCACAGTTCTGATTATGCTAGCACTTTTTTCCATTTCCTGGTAGGTAGGATAGGAATCAAATTAAAAAAAAATAAAATCGTTAACTTGTTCAGTTTGTAGGTTGCATGTGTGAAACCAAGATGAGGCATTAATTGCCTAAGTACGGGGAAGTATCCATTGCAATTTTCTCAGACTGATTTTTTTTTTGTTGTTGAAAATTTAACACAAGTCTTGGTTATCTGAAACCCCTGCTTGAACCCTTGGTCCGCCCCTAATACTGTTCATCATCCTGTTTTGTGTCACAACACCCTGCTACCTTGATTCACTCTTCGTCGTTGGCTAGGTTTTGGATTTATTACTTTCGAGGACGAACAATCAGTGGACCAGGCTGTCAACATGCATTTTCACGACATCATGGGCAAAAAAGTGTGTAGTTGTAGTTTTATTTTACCTTAAGAAAGAACCAAGTCTTGGGCAACTAGCAATTTCACTGGTGAACAAACCTAGGTACCGATCCAGCTAGGTGGGAGAGCGTGCAAGTCCAAATTCAAGGCTTTATCCATGAAGGTGGGGAAAGTCTTCTGAGTTTGCTTAAAGGGGTGAGAGAGGCAGTTAGCGTGGGTCTTAGCCCGTAGAAGAGACGTAGATCCTGAAAGCCTCAGAACTTAGGCTGCGGGTTGTTTTCTTGTTATTTTTTATTTTTATTTTGGGTAAGGCCTTGTGCTACAGACCTGGGGGGTTGCTCTGGCTGAATGGAGCTTATGTTGGGTGGAATCGATGGCGACTGCCCATCTTCTGAGCACTGCTTTCCTAGGTGCGAGGGTAGAAGGTAGGTGTTTCCAGCCGTTTGAGATCGAGAATCCCAATGAAATCTGAGTTGTTCAAGGCTTGGTTTAAGATACCACTCCTTCAGATGTGTATTTGATACTCAAATTTTAGATGGTGTGAGAAAATCTGCTTTGTATAACCTTAAACTAAAAGAGACAAAACAAAACAAAAAAAACATCATGAAGGATTGGTTTTTTAAAAAATTGGGTCACTTACTGTGAAACTTTGATACAAACCCACGTACTCTATATAGTATTTAACCACAATGCAGTTAAGTGACCTCTGGTTGTTTCATCTTCATACTGTGTTGTCAGCAAGTGGATGTTTGATAGGGAGGAATTTTTTATGCTCGCTTTGATGTTACTCAGCAAGGAACATGCTTGTACCTGTGGAAAAAATGAAAAGCAGAGAAAATTGTTCAGGACACCCCAGTTTTAGACAGGGAAAATCATAACTTCTGAAAGGAAAATTAACCACAGGAAATTCTGGTAAAATTAAGTCCTTGCAGCTTTTCTCTCTATCCGCAGTTTTTAAAGTAAACCTTAGAACTGCCAACCTTAGAGTGAATATATTTCAAGGAAACCCGAGAATGCTGTCACCTTAAGTTATTGCATTTTAAAATTTTGCATTGTCTTTTAAAGTCTTTCTATAGCCCGAGATTTTATAAACATTTACCTAGCTAGCAGGGGCTATATTCTTGCAAATCAGTGGAATTTTGTTTGGTTAATTAGGCAGTACAGAATGCTTTTTATTCCTGTGAACTTGTTTTGGGGTTGAGGGGTGGGTTGATTTCCTAATTAATGGAAATGCAGCAAATGAAGAAATGTGTTTGTGTAATCAAGAACGTTAGTGTGCTTGATTACCAGTATTTTCCTCCTGTGAGCAGTTGAGCACTCCCATTTGTGAGCAAAGGCACTGACAGCCCTAAATTTATTTACGTCGGTATGTGTATGAATCTGTGTCCTGCATCCAGCCTCTGATCTTTTCTTGAAATTGCCTTAAACTCACCCGAACCACTTCAACGAGAGGTCGTATCACAAAGCAGCACGTGCTAAATATAAACATGAACAAAGGGTGGTTCATCTGCTGTAATGGGTCTGGGAAAGAATGGAGAACCCTGTGTGAGCCTTCAAAATGTCACCTCTTGTGCTGCCAGCTTGCGGAATATTGTCAGTGCTAATTCAGAGTTCTCCCTTGTTTCTCAAACAATTTCAGTATGAAAATGAAATCTTTTTCTTTTTTTTTTTTTCCCTTTCAATGACACAAAAGGCAGAAATCTGCAGCATTTCTTCAGATACAACCGGTGGAGCTGCCTCATTTACTGGTGTAAACTGGGCTTGAGGCAGGTGCAGAATTTTAACTTGGTTGTTGAGAATGTTGCACGAGCATTTTTCAGCCCTCACTTTGGCAGTTTGCTGCTTGTAAATGCGCACTGAAAAATTAATGGAATTCTTCCACACAGAGGAACGAGCAGCAGAACACTCCGCTCCCTTCATTGACTAATAATGCCTGCTTTAAAAATGGTATCTCTCTCTTTCTGGTAATTAAAAAGGTATTGCTGAAATGAATCCATATGTTGTTGAAAGGGAAAAAAAAATTAAAATTGCAAGAAGGACTCTGCTTTTGTAAGCAATAACCGAATTCCCTCAAGGCAAATGTGTTAAGACTCATTAATTTGAGTCCTTTGAAAAACTCCCTTGGTTCCTCTCTGGAAGGGCCTTCAGCTGACAGAGATTTGGTTACTGTCATGTATAATGTCCTTGGGGCATCTGCAGTGGGCTGGGGGTGGGGGGCTTTGTCCTTGCCTTGTGCCTATTTCCTGTTTGTTCTCTGACATGAATGGTTTTTAAGACATGGCAGGAAGAATTCTGAATACTTTATTTTCCATACTACTCAGGCCCATTGATGATTGCGATTTATTTTCTTTGTACTCTGGCACCCATTAAAATTAATCATAAAATAAAAAAGGCTTTAATTCAGCATGCATGAGTGCTGAGAGTGTTTCATTAAATCAGAAACTGGATTTTTTTTTTTGAGAGGTTTATATTGAATGTGCAGCTTATTTTAAGTAGGTCAAATGCACTTATTCGATGGCTTGGAACACTAGGACATTTTATCTTTGAATAAAATAAGTTAAGCGCTGTGGCTTACTAATTTTAAAAACAGGAGGGCTTTTGTCACTGACTTAACACAGTATGAAGATTTGCTTCTTATTGACTCAACTGTCCATTTTTATTACTTGCATGTTTGTTTACTTTTTTGTTAGATGTAATGTAAGATTCTCTTATCACATCCATTCCCTCTGACATTGTTTGAGTTAATTGAGATTCTTTAAGCGTTAGCCTGGGGAAGGTAAGTCTTTATCTTCCATTAGACATTTAAATAAATTCTAAGTTTAAAAAACAAACAAACAAGCAAACAAAAAACAAAACAAACGTACGTGTGTTTCTCAGGTATGAGCCGAGCTGAAATTGCAGTTAGATGGGGTGGGTTTAAACTGTAACTTTCAAATGAACCCCAAACGCTTGGAATGGTTAAAGCATTAGTACCCTTTTTCAGAGTGTACTCTTTACTCGATTTTTTTCTGAAAATACCGTCTTTGTAACTCCTATCTTAAGTATTAAAATAGTCTATGAACAATTTAAAAGATTACGCTTTTTTTTAAGTGAAGAGTTGTTGTAAGAGGGTACTGCTGTTTTAAGATTAAAGCAAATGAATATTGTACTATGATAAAACATAAATGATTTGTAGGATGTGTTTTGCTTGAAATACCTCAATAGCTGGACTTGTAACGTCTTACCATCACACATACTGTACCTGAGAAACATTTTAAATTACCGGCCTTAAGTTTAATAATTAAGTACTTAGACATAAGTCATAAGATGCTAAGTGTAGTCTTAAGTGTTAATTAAGGGTGTGTGTGAAGGGAAGGGGGGTAGATTGACCTGCACCATCTCTCCTAAATGGCGACTCTGTTTGTTTAGGTGGAGGTGAAACGCGCGGAACCTCGGGATAGCAAAAGCCAAACTCCAGGGCCGCCCGGTGCCAGTCAGTGGGGAAGCAGGATCATGCCGAGCGCTGCCAATGGCTGGGCGGGTCAGCCCCCTCCTACCTGGCAGCAAGGCTACGGCCCTCAAGGTACTTCTCTGGATGTCTTATCGCTGTCGCGAGCGAGTCTTGTCCTTAAAGCTTGCCGATAACTTGGTAAGACTGGCACATGGCAGAATTTGCAGGTTCATCAACGCTATCTCCGTGCTGGATTGTCGATAGCAGAACTAAAACTGCATCAGTCCTTCCCAAGTCTTCTGAGAGCAGTCCTTCATCTCCTTTTCCCCAAACACGCTGCTGCATAGGGCAGAGGTCAGTGGGTTGTGCTGAGCCTCGCGTGCATTCTTAGAGGGTGCTTGGCCTCTTCTGTTTGGCTCTGCCTCTCCCTGGATAGAACGAGCATGGTTTTTGGTAATGTGGAGAAGGTGCTGAGAAAGCTCAAGTTGGGACTCCAGCTGTGGGAGCGTGACCTGCTTGAGACCCGAATGAAAAATGTTGTTAAAATAGGCATTTTCAAGGATGAGGCAGTTTCAGAGGAAGTTATAAGTAAAATTTGCAAGGGATGAGAGAAAAACAGATGGTCTTGTCTCTGGATTTTATTGCTTAATGTAGCCTGGAAAAATAACAAGCAGCTATGGGGCCAGCAGTGGTGCAGGGGAGCACTTACTGCTTATAATGGTCTTGATTTAGCTTGAACCCTTAAGGGCTGAAAGGAGCAGCCATGTGTTTTGGTTTTGATGGCTCTAACCCCACCAGATTTTAAAGATGGGATAAATATGCTGAGTTCATCCAAAGACAGTTTTGATAACTTATGGAGAAATACAGTGGCATAATTGAGTTGCATTTGACAGAACAGAACTTGCTTGCTCCGATATGAGAAATTTTCACCTGGGGGGCTAGAGGGAGTGTCAGTGCTTCATCTCTTGCTACAATAGATGATACCTCAGCGGAGGGATTGCTTGTTTCCCCATGGTGCTTATTAACTTGAAAGCTGCAGCTGAGGCTTTGACATTCTGCACAGATGTGCTAATCTGCAACTGCACAAATTGAGAAACGAGATTATTTTCAGTGTGGTTATTTGTACAGAAAATGATAGCTGATCTACTGGAAAGATTAGTGTAAAGCATAAATGCATTTATCTTTCTATCTTAATGCTGCAACGAACGCGGAAGATGTTTTTATGGTTGAAAAACTTCAAAAATAAATAGGATAAACCTGATAATGTATTAAAATACCTTGGATGTGTAGTCTGCTGTGATTCTCAGTATGTCGGTGCTTTTTATACTAATGCAGTTTCTTGGCTGGGTGTGCTCAGTTTTTGAGCACTCCATCTGACTTCAGTTTGAGGACTGCTGCATGTTTCTGCATTATTTGCTGAATAATTCAGAGCCTTTTAAGACTTCTTGGACCATAAAAAAAAAAATCTTTGACCATAAGAAACGTAAGGGACACTGGGAGGATATCTAGTCTATTCCAGAGCCTAAATCAAGATAAACTTTCTCTAAATCATTCCCGTTTCATAGTAAACAGCTTCAATAAGTGTATAACTTGCTTTTTTTGCTTTGTTTTAGGGATGTGGGTGCCAGCTGGACAGGCGATTGGTAAGTACGTTATATGGGACTGATTTTAATAGAAAAATCCTGCTGAGTGGGGTTGTAATTTCTTTAAGAATCCACAGTGATTTGTGGATTTCTGTAGTATTTAACAGCCTGTATGTTTAAAAGCCTGATTGAATTTGTCCTTAAAGAATGAAGACGACAGTGCGTTGTTAACAAATCCGTAAAGGGAGCTGACATGCATCCCGGTGCTGCCAACTCCACTAATGCGGTATCAAGGAATTACGTTCTCAAATGCAATTTACTGCAGGGATACTTGGAGGACAAGTATTTCCCAAAGTAAGAATTCGAAGAAGGCTGAGGCTGCATCTGAAATTGAGGAAACAGCTCTACCCCACCTAGAGAACGCAGACTTTGCGTTACTGAGCCACTTCAGTTCTTTGTTTCTGTTAATTTTCTAGGTGGATACGGACCACCTCCTCCAGGCAGAGGAGCTCCTCCACCGCCACCACCATTTACCTCATACATAGTCTCTACGCCTCCTGGGGGATTCCCACCTCCACAAGGATTTCCACAGGGCTATGGCACCCCTCCACCATTTAGTAAGTGACGTTCAGGAGTCTGAGTGCAATCCATCACCAAATTCAGTGTTTGGCTTCTGCTCATCTTTCTCTGGACTTGGAGCTTCCCCTACGCTTTTTAAATCCATCCTTAAATGCTCTGCCGAGATTGTATATTCTGAGTTGTCATCAACTATTTTTGTCAGGTAGCTGGGTTGCTTTCTCTTGGGTGCTGTAATAGCCTGTTCTCTAGTTTAAATATCTGTTGCTAAACAAATCTAGTTTCATTGTGTACCTCTATTATGACATCTGTGAGAAAACTTAAGAGATTATTGCACGGTGACCTGGGCTAGACGCAGGCTGGGATTTTTCGAGAAGCTTAAGGAATTAAGGTCACAAGTGGCATTGGAAATGTAAATAGGATTTGAACATCTACGCCCTCGGGCCGCCTTTTGAAAAGTCTAGTCACAAACTTGCTTTAAAAAAGGTAGGAAATGCCACACAGTGACCCAGAGTTGGTTCTTCTCCAAAGAAGAAACCATTTGCTTGAGATACCTTCGCACCTTCTCCCCCCACCCCCAAGATCTTGAATGTGGTAACATGGCTTCCTTCTCACATCGGGTCGTGCACACAAACACAAAGAACTTGCTGCCTAGTCCTACTCCATCACACATTCTCTTTGTTGGTTGCTGATGTGGCTGCCATCTTCCTTTGGGGTGAGATTTTCTGTGTTACAATGTAAGTTGTTTTTACTGTCTGCCAGCTACAAGTAGAAAACATTTTGACTTAAATTCTTACAAGTCTGTTACTGGAAAAAAAAAGTGCATTGTACTAAATCCAAGCAAGAATTCAGGGAGGTGTTGACCCTTGTCTTCACATACATTGCACTTTGCTTGTGTTTCAGGTTTTGGTTATGGTGCTCCTCCTCCTCCACCTGACCAGTTTGCCCCACCTGGAGTACCCCCTCCACCTGCCACCCCGGGGGCAGCACCACTAGCTTTTCCACCACCACCACCACCATCTCAGGCAACTCAGGACATGAGCAAACCCCCAACTGCTCAGCCAGAATTCCCTTACAGTCAATTTGGTAAGTAACTGCATGTAAAATAAACTCAGCTTGATCCTTCTTCCCGTCCTGCTTTGCTTTTCTACTTGGGTGCAAAGTCAGTGTTCAGAAGCTGTTCGCTAACACCGATGGCACTTCTGTCAAGGGGGGGAATGCCAGCCACCAGCTCTCAAGGGATCCTTAAATCATCCAGCAGGTATTCTAGCCAGCGGGTATTTTCTTAACCAGCTCTAGACATCGTTTGTATCCTGTGAGATAGTCTTCAGAGACCTCTGCAGTAGCAGGATAAGTCACTGATTTGCTCTCTCCCTGAATCCGCAGTTAAAACTTTTTTTTCCTCCCTAATAGCTTCATGCAGCTTGTAGACAACTGTTTTGTTTAACTGACTTTGATCAGATCGGAGAATAGACTTTAAGAATAGCATTGAGATGCAAGCAGTATGGGGTATTAAAATCCAATCTGCATGCTTTTTCCTCCCATCCCCTGTTCCTTCCCTGCCTTACCACGAGCTGTAGTTTTGTCAGAAGCACGTAATGCCTACGCAGTGCTAATCTGTGCTGTAGGATAAGTAACTGCTTGAGATAGCTGATGAAAGACATTGGTGTAACAGGTTTTAAGCCAGTCAGACAGTACTACCAAACAAAATAAAAACAAAACTACACCTGGATAAGCGCTTGTGCTCCTCTCTGTGGAAACTAAGATGGAGTTTTCGCGTTGCTCTTCCACGCAGCCCTACTTTTAATCAGTGTCGTCCCCAAGACCTGTCCGTGGCATACTCCTTTTTCTGAAGATGAAGGAATTGGTGGTCTTCCACTTCTGCAGTCAGTTTTTTGCATGCAGTAGGTCCATGGATTAAGGCTACTGCTCCACTCTTGGACAGATTCTCCATGTGTTAGCGTATGCCTGACTGTTTTATTTAAAGTGCCTGCGGAAACTTTTATGTAATAAACAGTTCATAAAGTTATTTGAATAGATACTATTTGAAGTTCCAAAAATGCAAAATGTGTTTAAAAAAAACACGGAAGATTAGCCTTCCAGGTGCATTTGTAAAGCAAGCAGATGTTCTCATGTTGATGAACTTGAAATGTTTTAAATTTGTTCTAAACACAGTTGCTGTCAGAGAAAGCTTTGCCCTTGTGACTCAAGAGGAAGGTTTTCTTGTCTTGCAAGAACTTGTCTCTTTGCAGATCCCTTTTGAGAGGGGGTGGACCCTACTAAATAAAATACAGAGCCACGCATAATCATTTACATTCTGCGGGAAGCCAACATTTGTGGTGTTTCAGAAGTCTAGGAAGAATCTGTTTTCCAACGTTGTGGGGGTTCCTCTATTTGGTGTGTGTGGTGCCACTCGCCTCTTGTATATTCTAGGAAGCCTATTTCCCAGGGAAATATTTAAAGTGCTTCTAATTAGTCTCTAAGAGTGTCGGGTGGGGAGGGAGGAGGGAGGAAAAGGTGTGTGGTACTGCGGTTTGAGGAAGGAGGCTAAGAAGGTTGGTTTAAGGCACAACTGAAGGTGGTCTCTCACCTTGAGTGGTTTCTTAGCTTGAAATCTGTTACGAGCACAAGTGCTAACAGAGAAAGAGGTGTTTAATGTGCAGCAGTCATCCACCTGTCCGTAAAGCTACCTGTAAAATCTTTTAAACTTTTAAAAAGAGCTTCGGCTCTTCTTGTGTTTGCAAATTAGCGAGCAGCACTGCTGTACAATAGGCAGCCTCGCTGATCTGCATGTATTTACGTAAATGCATAAGGCTTATGGGCTTTAAAGAGGCGCTGAGTTATCTAATCGTTGTGGCATTTTCAGATTTGTCCTGGCTTGACAGCATCTTAAATGCTGCGATGTTTACAGCCGGGGTGAATGTAAACACGAGTAAATTAAACGCTAACACGGGTGTGTCTCCCTCACCCTGAAAAATTATCTCTGCACAGGGCTCTCTCGGGGTTCGTCACCCTGGTCTCCTCATTTCTTACTAGGGCTGGGTACCTATTCTCAAGACCCTTCAGGCTACGCGCCAATACTTTGTTTACACTCTTATGGTCAGGCTGAGCAGTGAGAGATCTAGGTAGGTGGTGCCTATTTACAACCAATGCTCTTGATATGTCTGCCTCGGGGAAACTAACTTTTGTTTCTTGCAGGGTCTCTCCTAAGGGGGTGGGGGGAACAACGTGGCTCAAATGTTTACTTGGGCAAGTAAGGGCAAAACACTTCTGGTAGCTCGGAGGGAGGACTCACGACTGAAACACGAATGACGCTGCTGATTGCTTCCCAAGCTGCTGCGCTGGCGACACTTTATCTCGTGTAACCGAACAGAGCTCAGGTTCCGCAAGCCAGAGATTGAGACCATAAAGCTTGGCACGGCTCGTTTAGAAAGCAGAGCCCTCTGGAAGGGCAGGTGAGCTGTGTGTTTCTTCACGGTGAGGTGCTGGTGCAAGCTGGGAGCTGCAGCAGGAGCCACAGCGAGGGAAGACAACGCGCACTTCCGTGTCTGGCTGCTCAGCTGCGTGCTGGAGGCTTCCTTTTTGATAAACAAATGGAGAGCTGTGGTTTCCCCCACTGAATGCTCTGACACTGCGCTGTACAGTGAGAGTAACTTCATTTTCTTTCCTTCTGAGCCTCGCCCCTTGGCAAACAATTAAATTGTATTTTTGGTAGTCTGCTTATCTCGGTATGAAAAAAAGCCTGGATTAGCATTTTTAGCTAATAGAAGCCTTGTGATAGATGTGTTTTAAGGCTCATTAGCAGTTGCAAGTCCTGAGAGACAGGCAGAGCTTGAAATTGAAATACTGAAGACATGCTAAGAGACTTTGTTTGGGATTAAGAGAGTTAAACCTGCTTTAAGCCTGCACAGGGAGAAGCAGAACTGCAGAAATGTACCGAGCAATTAGGGTTCTTAATACCATCTTTTATAGCTGAGGCTTGCGCTGATGCCGCTGTTATGATTGAGTTGTATTTAATTAAGGGAACTTTTATTAAATTTCTTAGTTTCTCAGCGTTCTTAATTCACATCTAGTTCTCCCTCGCACTGGCAGCAAGAATTCCAGCAAGGCTTTTCATCTCCGCCCTTTGTCCCTATTCCCAGTTTCTGCCCAGCCCAAATCTGGGCTTTGGTGCGGGCGCTGTGCAGGGCGGTGGTCGTAGCCTCGCTGAGCAGCAGGAGGGGAGCGTTGGGTTCTGCAGGCTGAGGAAGAACAGGATAAATATTAATATAAATACTAATTTCCTGCACGCTTTCGTGTGTGCTGCAGTTGAGCGGCCTTTCAGGCTTAAACCTCCCCAAGCTGTGATGCAGGTGGTGGTTAGGGGACGTGGGGACCTGCTGTGTCGTTGTTCGCTGCTGCTGATCTTCAGCTGGGTGAAAGCGTTCATCAGCATCTGCAGCAGCAAGCACTGGGGGGCAGGTTTTGAAGTGGAACTGGATTTTTGAACTTGCAACAAGCAGACGTCAGCCTGTTCGTGTGATGAGCCTTAGGGGAAGCATGTCAGTTGTTTCTGAGTTAGGTTCCCTTACGCAGTCTGTAACGGGTGGAGCGGTCGCAGCCTTTGGGATCCTGCTCTGCTAGCTTTGCCCCCTCGTGTTTCAGTCTCAATTTTAGGAACTGAGCATTTCTTGAAAGAGGCCAGTTAACTAAAACACACATTCAGGCAGCAGTGCTTTTTTTTTTTTTTTGAAGCATCTTCTCCAGCGTGTCTTTTCAGCAGCAGAAGTTTTTGACTGTTCAGGGAAGATGAAGTTGCCTTTGCAAAGCGAGGCTCTAAAAGCTCTCCGCCATCAGTCAGAGGTGCTGCCGTTTAATAGCCGTGAGATGCCGGGAAGACTTCCTCGCTGCATCTTCATCTCTGCTGAACCTGACAGCGCTAGCTTTTAGCAAAACAAAAACGAAATTTAAAAAAAAACGCTACTCAGAATGAACTGCCAGCCTGCCAGCGAGCCACGTGAAGCTTCTGAACAGCGGCAGTGTGAGAGCCTTACCTGCTGGCTGGGCAGGATTACCTCAAAAGTGAAACCTGCCACCTCTGCGCGCCTCCTCGGTTCTGCTTTAACCTGGTCCTTCTGTACCGGGAGGCAGATAACGTGAAGAACTGAAAGCAGCTGCTTATCTCACCGTGTTAGATCGAAGGGCTCGTGTTCCAGGGGCTGCGTGGGGGGAGGGAGCGGCGTCAGGTTTTGAATTTGCACCTCTGCTGCTCCGCGCGCGTGAACGACGCTGGAAGCTGACTGCTGCCTTTTCCCCTTCTCCCCAGGGTATGGACAAGACTTGAGTGGTTTTGGACAAGGTTTCTCTGATCCCAGCCAGCAACCCCCTCCCTACGGAGGCCCCTCGGTGCAACCATCCAGTGGCCCACCTGCAGGAGGAAGCGGGTTCGGACGAGGACAGAACCACAACGTGCAAGGATTTCACCCCTACAGGCGCTAGCGTGGGCTGGCAATCAGGGAGTTCTGTCCCCACGGGGGGCCTGGGACCAGCCGAGCCCAGGAGCCCCAGACTTCTGAACTTGTGACAATCACATACTTGATGGAAGAAAAACCTAACAACATTTTTTTGGGGGGTGGGGGAGATGGCTTCTGAAGGCAACGCTGTGGGTGTTTGGACTGCAGTTTTTAAATATTTTCCTTTCTCTAACCCATCAGCACAAATAAAGAAAATGTCACTGGTTCAAACTACAGGGTTTTAAAAATGTCTTCAGCTTTAATTCAAAAACTTCAGGTTTCTTTTTTTTGAAATTATTTTTCCTGAGCCTTTGTTTTACCGTATATTGTAAACTTTTATGTTTAAAAGAAAAAAAAATATATACATTTACAGATTGTGAAATTTTTAAGAGAAATTTTCTACTATGTATGCTGGCTTATTTTTTAATTTAAAACAGGGTTTCCGTTAGCACTGTTGGAAGTGAGGGTGAGCTGCAACCCCCTTACTCCTGACATTAGCGGTGGGGCGGATGGTTCAGAAACTCTGGGAGTTAAAAAGAAATCTACTGAGTGTATTTTGCTGTTGTTACCTGACGGTGTAGAACTGGTAACAAGGCAGGTGCAGACTTGTTGACGCACAGAGTCACTTAGGAAGCGCAGCGTTAGGTCTGTGCTTCAAACTCTTTCAAATCCTCTGTGGATTTCATTAGGGGTTAACGGAGGCCTTGTTAAGATGTAGATTTCCCTCAGGCAAAAGGTTTAGGTGCATTTTGCACTAACCAGTGATTACCCCTGGTTTGAATAAAGAGAAGTACATTTGGATTAGAAACACAAGCCTGTCTCCATTTTTTTTTTCTTTTTACAAAAAAGTTTCTTGTGAATTTGTGTTTTCATGAGAAATCAATTGGCGGCCTTGAAAAATCTTGCCTTGACATCGGCATACAGGCTTACGCTGTGCCTCAAGGGACTGTTACACTACCAGCAGTGGGATGTGAGCAGTAATCCTTCGTGCCACACAACTTTTACCCTGGTCAGAAGAGAATCAGCTGTGCGTGTTCGCTCATTCGCGTGTTTGTAGCGGCGATAGGCTTCGGCTGAATGCGGCTGTCCCTCCGACCTTGAGTTGCAAGGCACCATTTAAAAAAAAAAAAAAAACATCCTTACAAGCTGCGAGCAGCATGAGGAGGTGTCTGGATTTGTCCACCTCCAGGAAAATGCCCCTCAGCTGAAATGTGGAGGTAACTGGGGCAAAATGCCCTCTTGGTGCTGACTCAGAGGTCACGTTCTCAGTTTCTTTGTTGACACAGCGAGAGGCCTGCTCTCGGTGCTCCTGCTGCCTCCAGTTGCTGGTCTCCTTTGGAAATCTTTTCACCAGGGACGTCCTCCCTTGGGATTTGCTCTGCAGCTGCTGAGCCCAGCACCAAGTGGGTAAAATCTGGGTTTGCGGCCATCTCTGCGGGTTGGTGTCCCTAACTGGTCTGGGTCTTCAGGAGTAGCGCTGCAATGAGCCCGTGAGCCTTCCCCGTGAGCCTAACCCCATTTAAATGAACTGCCCTAACAGGCCAAATGAGCATCGTGTTGTGAAATTAGTTGTAGGTACAAGCAGGAAACATCCTCGCTGCCATCTGCACTTCCACACGTGGGGCTGAGGCACGCTGCGCTGTCCAAACCAGCCGTGTCCAAATCAGATGGGGCTTTCCAAGGGCCTCTTCCCAAATGCTAGCTTAGGTCCCTGGTGCTCATCCTGTCCAGGTGCTCATCGCTTGGGGCTTTTTTTTTTTATTTTTTTTTGGCAGCTCTGTTGAATGCACCTCTGTCCGAAGAACCCTGGCACAGGGTCTGTGCACTGCTGGGCGTGTGCCTGCTCGTTAGTCCTCTCTGCCCAAAATCGCTGTTTTTGGGGTTTAACTCCTCGGGAGCGGACAGTGCTCTGCTGTGAGCTCAGAGGCCGCTTCTGCTCCTGCCGAAAAGCCTTCGCTCAGCACCGGCTGAAATGCAGGGCCCGTTGGGGTGCAGCAGCGTGGCACTGGGGTGCCCCGGGAAGGATTTCGATGAGCTCAGCGGTTTTTCTTTCATAGCTGCGAGCTTCCCTGGCTTGTCCCCGTTCCACGCGCTGTGACTCCTGCTGGCTCGGCTCCTTGCTCAGCTGCTCCCACGCCAGCCCAGAAGTGGTTTTAGGGTCCCTGCGCCCATAACCCCGTGCTCTGCCTTCGCTGCGGCGGGGCTGCTTTGACTTCTCAGCGCCCGGCTTGCAGCGCTGCTGGGCCAAACGCACCGCGGACAATGGCGCGAGGCGAACCGCGCCGCTTCGGAACAGGAAGGAGACCTCGAATGGCTGCTCAGCCTGCCCGGATAAAGCTTTTGGGTGCCGGTGCTGCCTTCTGCCCCGAGCCGGCTTCTGCAGGTGAGCGTAAATCCTTACACCGCCGGTAACCACAGGCCCTCGCGCCCCGCGTAACGCTTCCGCCCAGCGCCGAGCTGAATGCGGGCAAGGAACCGGCGCTTGTCCACGGACCCGTGGGTGAATGCTGCTGAATTTGGGGTGGTGTTGCCCTCCCTGCTGCCGGCCTCGCTGGGAGCGTCCCAGCCCCTCCAGCTGGGGCAGGCCAGCAGCAAGAGGACCCTCCCCTGACGGCCCCCGGGGGCTGCGGCCCCTTTAAGGGCAGTAAGGGCGGAAGCGCCGCGCGGGGCGGGGCTCGGCGCCCTTCCGCCCTTCCCCGCCGCTCTCGCGAGATCCGCCGCTTCCGGCGCGCGGCCGGCCCTTTCCGCGGCGACCAGGCCAAGATGGTGGGTGTGGGCCGAGGGGCGGACGGTGCTATCCGCCGCCATCCTCCGCGGGGACGGCCTCGGGGGGGCTCGGGACGCTGCTACCGGACAGGGCGGACCCGGCCTCGTCTCCAGCGGGCGGGATGGCGCCGGGCCGGGCCTCCCAGAGCCTGTCGGGACCCGGATTCCCCGGGCTGGGCCTAGGGCCCGCCATGGCGGGGCAGGGGTGGGGGTGTGTGGGGAGGACCGGGGGGGGGAGGGGGGGCGGTGAGGGGGAGTTCCCGCGGCGCTGACCCCCGGCCCGTTCCCGGCTGCAGGCGGAGGTGGAGCAGAAGAAGAAGCGGACCTTCAGGAAGTTCACCTACAGGGGGGTGGACCTGGACCAGCTCCTCGACATGTCCTAGTGAGTGCGGGGCTGGGGGCGGGGGGGGGCTGCGGTGGGGTGTGGTGGCCGAGCTAACTGTCTGCCTGTCTGTCTGTCTGCCTGTCCGTCCGTCCAGCGAGCAGCTGATGCAGCTGTACAGCGCCCGCCAGCGCCGCCGCCTCAACCGGGGGCTGCGCCGCAAGCAGCACTCCCTGCTGAAGCGCCTGCGCAAGGCCAAGAAGGAGGCGCCGCCCATGGAGAAGCCCGAGGTGGTGAAGACCCACCTGCGGGACATGATCATCCTCCCCGAGATGGTGGGCAGCATGGTCGGCGTCTACAACGGCAAAACCTTCAACCAGGTGGAGATCAAGGTGAGCCTCGCTGCCACGTCCGTGCTCTGCTCTCCGGTCCTGGCCCAGCACCATAAACGTACCCGTTCGCTGCGTTACTCAGAACCTCACACGATTGTAGTCCTGCCCTGTGTTTGAGGGCGGTGGTGAGGTTCTGCTGGGGTTTCCCAGCGCGGCTTGGCCTGGAGGAGGGTCCCGGAGCAGCGTGCAGCACTTCTGGGGGTGTGCTGCTGAGAGGAGCCTCGTCTGAGCCTTGTCTGAGCCTCACAAGGCGTTGGTGCAGCTTCGAAGTAGTGAAATACCGTGGCTGCTGCACCCGGCCTGGTTCCCTGCCTGCCGTGTGGATGAAGGGGGCTGGGATGGAATAACCTGCCGCACCAGCGTACACCTTGCGTTTTCTCTGGGAGCCCCGTTCCCGGTGTTAAAGCCGAGCTAAAAACACCCAGGAAAGATCCCACAGCCCGTGCACTGGGGCAGAGGGAGCTCCTTGCCTCGCTCAGCTCCGATCCTGCTCCCAGCAGCGCCTTGGGCAGAGCCCGTTCCCCACGCGGCGTTTCCAGAGCTCTGCGCCACGCTGGGGCCAGAAGACCCGGCTGCGTTCGGGGCGTCCGCCAGCGCAGCGGGAGGAGGGTCGCGGCTGTGCCCTGCCCGCTGTGTGGGGTGGCTGGGGGGAGATGCGGCTCCGAGCGCGCTTGGGGGGACGCAGGTGGCGGTGGTGGCGGTGCTGTGCGCCCGGCCCAGGTCCTCGCCTCTAACGCCCGCCTCTGCTTCTCTTGCAGCCCGAGATGATCGGTCACTACCTGGGGGAGTTCTCCATCACCTACAAGCCGGTGAAGCACGGCCGGCCCGGTATTGGTGCCACCCATTCCTCCAGGTTCATTCCGCTGAAATAAATGAGACCTTCGGGGAACTTTTTCTAGGTGTAAATAAAGAAATTCCTCCCAGCTGCCTCCGCTCTGCCGGCGGCCTCGCGGAGGATGCGTCCTGCGCCTTCCCCTCCTGGTGCAGCTCCCGGCTGAGCAGCGAAGCCCCCCTGCCCCCGCTGTGCCGTGCTGCTTTCCTGAAAACTGTTTTTTACGCAATTCTCCGGCCCTATTTCTGCTAAATGCGCGGCGCCCACCGCTCTTTACGTGGGTTCATCAGATTAATGACGTTCCCTAGGTGCTGAGCAGTGGTGAATGAAATGTCACCCGCCTGGCTGTGGCGTTTCAGGCTGCGCTCGAACAGCCCCAGGAGCGCGGTGACGTGCAGGAGAAGCTCCGTGGGGGGGCCCCGGTGCTCCCCTGCCTCCTGCTTTTCCTCTCCCCTGTGGGAAAAGGGCAGAGGGCACGTCCCGGGCTGCTGGGAGCCGGGCTGATTTGCTTTTCCTCTTAAATTTGGGGTGCCAAAGGCTTTTGGCAGCCTGTCTCAAGGCAGCGCCGCTGTGGCGGCCGCTTCAGTGGGCGTTTTGTAAGCGGGGCGGGGAGGCAGCGCCGGGTCCCTGCGGGGCCTGGGGTGGGAGGCAGCTCCCCGGCCCTTCGGGAGGGGCCCGAGCCTGCCTGGTCCTGGGGGAAACAGGCAAGGAGGGCAGAAAGGGGGGGCTGGAGGTGGCTGGGGGCTGCTTGGGATGGGGACAGAGCAGGCGGCGGGGATGTGACCCCAGAGCTGGGGCCTTCCTTTTGTCTTCGGGCTGGGGTTACGTGCACGCAGAGGGACAGCCGGACAGAAGGACAGCCGGACGCTGATGGAACGGGCACCGGCAGCCGGGCAGGAGCAGGACCGGGGAGCGGCCGGGCCCTACTCCGTCCCCGCCGCCCCCCGCCAGCCCTCGCCCCTCTGCCGGCCGCTGCCCGGGGAGCGCTCGCGGGCGGCTCCCCCGCGGCGCAGCCCCCCGGGGGCTTCGTTCTCGCCGCCGTACCCGCGGCACCGGGCGCTCCCTGCTCCTGCTCCCCGCCGGCCCTGCCGCTCGGGGCGCCGGGGCTTGGGGCGTTGGTCGGGGGGAGGCTCAGCACCGGCCCCGCCGCTCGGCGCCTCGTGGCCGCCGGTGACAGCGGCACCGGCACCGGCAGCAGCACCGGCAGCGGGCAGAAGTGCCGCGGGCTCCTCCCGGTGTGCGGGGACCGAGCAGCCGCGGTTCTGCCCCGTAAGGCCTCGGCACCGCAGGGCTCGGAGCATCCCCGGGGGCAGGGCTGTGCCCCCACCCCCGGTGGGATCCGGAGCCCCCCCCTCCAGCACCGTGACACCTGCCCGGGGGACCCTGCCCAGGGGACGGGGGGGGGGGGGGGGCGCTTCAGCTCGTCCCCGCCGCTCGTCCGGAGCCGGGGCGGGTTGTGGGGTCCCCCCGGAGCCGCCCAGGACCCTTCGTCCTTGGGGAGGGGGCAGGCACCGGGCTGCGCACCCCCCGTGTTGGGCAGCTCCCGCCGGGGGGGGGGGGGGGGCGCGGGTCGGGGTCTCCCCGCCACCAGCCCCGCTCCCGGGCGCGGGGATCCCGCAGGGGTTGGGGTGGGCTGCGAAGGCCGGGGGGGGGGGGGCACATTTGGGGGGGGGGGGATGAGACCACCGTGGGGGTGTTGGGGTGTGCGTGTGCCTCCCGCGGGGGGCGGGGGGGGCTCGCTGGGCGCCTCCCCGGCTGCTGCCATCTAACGGCGGCGTGCGCTGGAAAATCCCGGCCCGGGGGGGGGGGGGGGCGCGGGGGCGGCGCAGCCGCGGCGGGCGCGGGGCCGGGATGCGGCTGGATGGGGCTGCGGGGGCTCCTCGCCCTGCTCCGCGCCGCCTTCTCCTCCGCCGGGGATGAGGTAGGGGGGGCACCTGCTACCGACCCCCCCCCCCCCCCCACACACACACCTCGGGGGGGGAGGGGGGGGCTCGGCTCCATCCCGGGGGGGGGTCTCGGAGCCGGGGGGGGGGCGGGGGGGGGGTGTCGGGGCTGCGGGGACAAAGCGCGGACAATGCCGCTTTCATCTCCCCCCCCCCCCCCCGCGGATAATTTGGGGGGGCACCGACCGGCTTCATCACCGGGCGGGGGGGGGTCTCAGCATCGCCCCCCCCCCCCCATATCTCCCAATATCAGCCCACGGAGCCCCACGATCGGCTCGCCCCCATCCCCAAACCTATCCCCCCCCCCCCAGGTCCCCCCCCCGCAATCCTACCCTTAAAATCCTCACCCTCAACCCCCCCCCCCCCCAAAAAAAAATCCCTGCCCCTCCCTGGGCGCCCTGCAGCCCCCAGCGCCCACCCCCAGCCCCTACGCGCTGGCTGGGTGGGGGTCCGGCCCTGGGGGGGTCCCTGCCCTGGGGGGGTCCCTGCCCTGGGGGGGTCCCTGCCCTGGGGTGTCTCCTGGGGGGGGGCACAAGGGGGGGGCAGAGCTCGGCGTTTGACGGTGACGTGTGTGCATGCAGCAGACGTGTGCGGGGGGGGTGCATGCGTGTGCACACGGGTGGGAGCATCCGGGGGGGGCGATGCTGTGCGTGGGCAGGGACACCCATGGGTGACCCCCCCCCCCCCCATGAGCCCCTGCCCCCCCCTATGCCCAAGGCCCCCCCTTGGAGCCGGGCAGGACGCAGCGTGCGAGGGGCAGGCCTGGCCCCCGGGGGGGTGTTTGCTGTGGCTGGGGGGGGGTCCCCTGGGCCGTGCTCGCAGCGCGGTCGATCAGCGGGTGACAACAGCGCGGTTTGGTTAACGTCCCGGGGGGGCTCGGCCGGGGGCCGCAGCTGCTGGGGGGCTCAGATGTGGCTTCTGCTGGGGGGGGGCGGCTGCTGCAGCGCTGGGGCGGCCGCGCTCCTGGCCCTGGGCATGGCAGGGCCGGGACCCCCCCCCTTGTATCCCCCACCCCGTGTCCTCTGGTGCTGCCGCTGGGCTGGAGGGTACAGGGGTAAAGGGGGGGGGTACGGGGGGGGTACAGGGGGGGGTACCCAGACTGCCGTGCCCGGCTCTGCCCAGGCCAAGGATGCGCGGCACGGTGAGCGGCACGGTGCCATGGGCAATGCGGGGCGGTGCTGTGTGGGGCGGTGCTGTGCAATGGACAATGCGCTGCAGTGCGGTGCTGTGCGGTGCTGTGCGGTGCTGTGTGGTGCTGTGCGGTGCGGCGTGGTGCTGTGCAGTGCAGTGCAATGGGCAGTGTGGTGCTGTGCAATGGACAATGCGCTGCAGTGCGGTGCTGTGCGGTGCTGGGCGGTGCTGTGCGGTGCGGCGTGGTGCTGTGCGGTGCAGTGCAATGGGCAGTGTGGTGCTGTGCGGTGCTGTGCGGTGCTGTGCGCCGCGCTGCTGCTTCCCCCCCCCCCCCCCCCAGCTTCAGCCTTCGCCGACCAGATCCTGGCCCCGAGCACCCCGGGGGCTGCGGGGGGGACACCGGATCCGATCCGGGGGTACGGCGGCTGCCGCGGTGCCGGGCGTGGGTTGTGGGAGCAGAGCCGCAGCCCCGGCCCCCCCCCCCCCCCCAGACTCTGCAGCCCCGGCCCCCCCCCCGGTGTCTAGACGCTTCGCAAATGCAGGTGCCGCCAGCCCCACCCCGCAGGCTGCAGATCTCCAGCGCCGCCGCCAGCGGCTGCACCCAGCCGGCGCTGCTGGGGGCCCTGTGAGTCCAGGGCACAGACCCCCCCCCCTCCCCACATCAACCCCCCCTTGTCACCCCCCCAGTCCCCCCCCAGCTGGAGCAGGAGCTGGGACGGAGGCCGGTGGGGTGCCCCCGCCCTGTGGCTGCACCGCCAGCCCCCCCCTATAGCTGGGGGGGTCCCACAGGACGCCCCCCCCCACCCCGCTAAGGAGCCGCAGTGACCCCCAGGCTGCTGCGGCCCCCAGCAGCTCCCCCACCCCCCCTGCTCCAAGCCAAAGCTGTCGCCGCAGAGCTGGGGGGGTGCCGGGGAGGGGCCGCCCCGTGCCTCAGTTTCCCCGCTGTGCGGTGGGGGCGGTGCCCGCAGCCCCGGCTCCCAGCCCACCCCAAATGCAGCAGGACTCGGCACCCCGGCACCGCACGAGGCCCCCCCCCAACCCCGTCCCTGCCTGCTGGGTGCTGGGGAGGGACCCTGGAACACCCCCCCCCCGGCACCACCCCATCATCGCCGGTCACTGTGGCAACGGGAGGCTGAGCTGGGCCCGCAGCCTCCGCTCCGCATCCCGCAGCTCCCACCCCGCAGCTCCCACCCCGCAGTTCTCACCCCATGCCCCGCGCCCATCCCGCAGCCACCAGGCACCGTTTTCCATCCCGCCTTGTCCCACCTGCAGCCCAGGTCTGGCAGCTGCTCCTGCCTCCATCCTCCCCCTGCCTCCATCCTCCCCCTGCCTCCATCCTCCCCCTGCCTCCATCCTCCCCCTGCCTCCATCCTCCCCCTGCCTCCATCCTCCCCCTGCCTCCATCCTCCCCCTGCCTCCATCCTCCTCTTTCCTCCTTCATCCTCCTGCTGCCCTCATCCTCGTGCCTCCCTCATCCTCCTCCCTCCATCATCCTGCCTCTCTCCACCTTCCTCCTTCATCTTCCTGCCTCCATCTTCCCCCTGCCTCCCTCATCCCCCCATCTCCATCATCCTCCTCCCTCCTTCATCCCCCTCCCTCCCTCATCCTCCTCCCTCCTTCATCCCCCTGCCTCCCACCCCCGTCCTTCATCCGTCTCCCCCATCCCCTGCCCTCTCTCCCTCTCCCCACACCCCGCAGCCCCACGCCCAGCCCTCCCTGGGGGTTATTTCCCTCCCCAGGGGTTATTTGCCCCCCCAGGGGAGGCGTGGGGGGGGTCTTTGGGGCCTTTGTCTCCCGGTGGGATCCAGGGCAGCCCCAACACAGCGTGAGCAGGGTGCTGTGGGGTCCCCAGCGGCTTGGGGTGGCTTTTGCTGGAGACAAGGGAGGGGTGGGAACCGTCGGGGGTGCCCTGGGGAGGGCGCAGGGTCCCAGGGGTGCCTCGGTGCAGAGCGGGACCCCCCCCAAAATGTGCTCCGTGGAGGCAGAGGGGTCCTGGGGTGCCGGCGAGCTGCGGTACTGGGGGGGGGGGGCTCCGGGTGGGGAAGGACAAAGGCTGGGATCGATCCCAGCCACGGCCCCGGGCAGCCGCCGGCCCTGGCCCCGCAGCGGGACCGATCCTGCCCCAGTGCTGCGGGCTTGCGGGGGGGGGGGACAAGTGTGTGTGTGGGGGTGCAATGGGATGGATCCTCCCCCCCCCCCCCCCCATTCACCCCCTGTTTGCACACCCCCTTTGCGCACCCCCGTGCACACCCGTGGTGCTGATGAAGGCGGCGTGGGGCTGCCGCCAGCCGGACCCATGGGGTGGGTGGCGGGGTGGGGGGGGCCCATCCCTGTCCCCATCCCCGTCCCCACCCCCGTCCCCATCCCCCCCGTACCCACTTGCACCGGGTGTGCCCCCCCAGCAGGTGCGAGGGGCATCCCCAGCAGGGCAGGAGGAGGCTGGGGGGGGCCCAGCGTGGCCAAAGGGGCACGGATGGAGCCCGGGGGGGGGGCACGGCGGGGCCGGGGGTGCCGCTTGCTGGGGGGCCCGGGGCTGGCGGTGCCGCGGGTGGGAACAAAGCGGGGAAATCGGCAGAAAAGGAGAAGACAAAAGAGAGACAAAGGGAGCGGCGAGCTGGAGCTGCTGCGAGGGTGGAAATCAGGCAGGGGCTTTCGGGGGGGGGGGGGGGGGGCCGGGCTGGGTCCTTGCGCTGGGGACGTCCCCTGTGGGGAGATGGGGGGGGGGCACCAGGGGGGGTGGACCCTGCCCCACGGCACCGGCTCCAACCCGGGCACCGCAGGTGCCGGGGGGGCCGGGATCAGGGAGCACCCCTGGGGTGCTGCCCCAGCCCATTTTCACTGTCCCCCCCCCACCCCCCCCGGGCCCCCCAGGCGCTGGAGGAGCTGAAGATGTCCGGCTCCATCGCCTCGTACGACCAGCTGGTGCGGCAGGTGGAGGCGCTGCGCAAGGAGAACACCCACCTGCGGCGGGAGCTGGAGGACAACTCCCACCACCTCTCCAAGCTGGAGAATGAGACCTCGGACATGAAGGTGAGCCTGGGGGGGGGGCTTCAAGGTGGGGGGGGGGAGCTGGGGGCACCTGCACCACGGGAAGGGGCCCGTCGGTGGCTCCCCTGCGCCTCCCTCGTGTCCTTTAGGAGGTCCTGAAGCACCTGCAGGGGAAGCTGGAGCAGGAGGCGCGGGTGATGGTGTCCTCGGGGCAGACGGAGGTGCTGGAGCAGCTGAAAGGTGATTGGGGGTGCGGGGGGGCTACGGGGGGCTTCGGGGGGTTGGGGGCAGGGGGCCGAGCTGGCCGTCACGCCGCCGTCGCCGTCCCCAGCCCTGCAGCTGGACATCAGCAGCCTCTACAACCTCAAGTTCCCCGAGGCGGCGGGGGCCGGGGAGGAGAGCCCGCGGCACGCGGCGCCCTGCAGGGACAGCGACAGCGTCGGGGACCTCGGCCGGGCCACCCTGCGGCTGCTGGAGGAGCTCGACCGGGAGAGGTGAGGGCCCCGGGGGGGGGGGTCTGGGGGGGGCGTAGGGCCGGCCAGGGGCTGGGGGGAGGCTGTCCCCGCTGACCGGGGCTGTGCCCCCCCTCCCCAGATGTTTTTTGCTGGGCGAGATCGAGAAGGAGGAGAAGGAGAAGGTGTGGTACTACGCCCAGCTGCAGAGCCTCTCCAAGCGCCTGGACGAGCTGCCCCACGTGGAGACGGTGCGTGGGGACCCCCCCCACCCAACCAGGGGGTGCAGGGGGGGGTCCTCCCCCCCGAAAAAAAATAAAAAAAATAAAAACAATCCCCCACCCTTTGCTCCTTCCCCCCCCCCGCAGTTCTCCATGCAGATGGACCTCATCCGGCAGCAGCTGGAGTTCGAGGCGCAGCACATCCGCGCGCTGATGGAGGAGCGCTTCGGGACGGCCGATGAGATGGTGCAGCGGGCCCAGGTGGGGGCCTGGCCTCCTCCTACCTCCTGTCCTGCACCCGGGGGGGGGGCTTCACAAACCCCTGCCCACCCCACCCTGCCCACCCCTGCTCCGGGCACCCTTGACCCAAGCCTTGTAAAATCCCCCCCATCCCCGCAGCCTTGCACCTAGCCCTGGGCATTGTTGCCCCAGCCCCACGCATCCTGGTCCTGAGCCCCACGCGCCCTTGCACCAGCCCTATACGTCCTTACACCAAGCCCATGCACCCTGACACCCGGCCCCACGCACCCTCGTGCCCCCTCGCACCCCGCTTTTTGCACCCTTGCCCCCCCAGCTCTGGGCTCTCACCCAGCCCCATGCCTGCCCTCGGGGTGCCGGGGGGGGATCCGGGGTGGGGGGGGGGTCCCGGCCCTCGCTGACCCCCGCTTTGCCCCCCCAGATCCGCGCCTCCCGGCTGGAGCAGATCGACAAGGAGCTCATGGAGGCGCAGGACAAGGTGCAGCAGCCGGAGCCGCAGGTAGCGGGGACGGGGCTGGGGGGGGTCCGCAGCGGGGTCCGGCCCCGGTTCCCCGGGGCTGGGCGCTGGGGGGGGGCTGGGCGCAGCCTCCCCACCATTGTCCCCGTCCCTGTCCCCATCGGCGGCCGTGCGAAGGCACAGGCAGGGCTTTGTGCGACTCGGGCACCGAAATGGGCAGTTGCCATGGAGACGAGAAGTAGGCCACGAGCGGCGGCGGCGGGCGCCCGCCGAGCTCCCGCAGCGTCTGCCAGCGGCCGAGCCGCCGGGGCGGGCACAGGCACCCCGCCACCGCCACCGCCCCTGGCCCCCACCGCCCCCATCCCTCCGTCAGCCTCCATCCCTCCTCCATCAGCCTCCATCAGCCTCCCTTCCTCCATCACCTTCATCCCTCCATCAGCCCCATCCCTCCATCAGCCCCATCCCTCCACCGCCCCCATCCCTCCGTCAGCCTCCATCCCTCCTCCATCAGCCTCCATCAGCCTCCCTTCCTCCATCACCTTCATCCCTCCATCAGCCCCATCCCTCCACCGCCCCCATCCCTCCATCAGCCCCATCCCACCACTGCCCCCAGTCCCACCACTGCCCCCAGTCCCTCCACCGCCCCATCCAGCCCCACTTGGACACCCCCCCCCCCATCGCCAGCCCCCGCCGCCCGCCCGCTCTCCTCGCCCACCCTTTTCCCCTCCCCGAGCCCCTTCTCGTGGCAGCGCTCCCCGCTCAGCCCCGATCCCAGCTCAGAAAATCCACCCGTGGCGCTGAAGAAGGTGCCGTGTCCTGGCAATGCTGCCGGATCTAACGGCACAATTCGGGTCCTGAAGAGCACCCAGCCCACAGGGAGGGTGGCACGGGTGGGTGGGGGCTGCGGGGGGGGTGAGGGCAGCGCTGAACCCCCCCCCTCACCCCCCCCGGCCTCTGCAGCTCTGCGGGAAGCTGCCGGGCACGGAGGGGGACGGCACCATGGAGATCCCGACCCACCCCGAGGACGGGGGCAGCAGCAAGGTGAGGGGCGGCCGTGCTGGGGGGAGCTGGGGGGGGGCCGTGGCAGCTCCTGACCTGACACCCCCCCCCCCCCATGCACACGCAGGTGGAGGTGGTCTTCTGGCTCCTGTCCATGCTGGCCACGCGGGACAAGGACGACATGTCCCGCACGCTGCTGGCCATGTCCAGCTCGCAGGAGAGCTGCCTGGCCATGCGCAAATCGGGCTGCCTGCCCCTGCTCATCCAGATCCTGCACGACACCGACCGCGAGCCGGGCCCCCCCGAGAGCCCCGCCGGCGCCAAGGACGCCCGCATGCGCGCCAACGCCGCCCTGCACAACATCGTCTTCTCGCAGCCCGACGAGGGGCAGGCCAAGAAGGAGATGCGGGTGCTGCACGTGCTGGAGCAGATCCGCTCCTACTCGGAGACCTGCTGGGACTGGCTGCAGATGCAGAGCAGGGACGGGGGCAAGGGGCCGGAGGGCAGCGCGGGTACGGGGCTGCGCGGGGCCGGATGGGGGTGGGTGCAGGTGTACGGGTGTGAACAGGCGTGTGGTGCACGCAGCCACACGTGTCGGTGTGTGCCGGGGGAGGAGGGGATGGAGGCGGCTGTCGGTGTGTGTCGGCCCCCCCCAGGCAGCCCCCCCCGGCTCACCCCTGCTCTCCCCGCAGCGCCGGTGCCCATCGAGCCCCAGATCTGCCAGGCCACCTGTGCCATCATGAAGCTGTCCTTCGACGAGGAGTACCGGCGGGCCATGAACGAGCTGGGTGAGCGCGGGGCGGGACGGGGGTAAAAGCAGCAGTGCTGGGGAGGGGGGAGTCCGGGGGGGGGGGCTGGCTTGGCTCACCCCGTGTCCCATCCATCCCCCAGGCGGGCTGCAGGCGGTGGCCGAGCTGCTGCAGGTGGACTACGAGATGCACAAGATGACGAGCGACCCCCTGAACCTGGCGCTGCGGCGCTACGCGGGCATGGCGCTCACCAACCTCACCTTCGGGGACGTGGTCAACAAGGTCTGCGGGGGGGCAGCGGGGCGGGGAGTGGGGCCGGGGCAGCATGGCACTCACCGCGCTCATCCTCACCGCAGGCAACGCTCTGCGCCCGCCGGGGCTGCATGGAGGCCATCGTGGCCCAGCTGGCCTCCGACAGCGAGGAGCTGCACCAGGTGGGTGCCGCCGGCGGGGACGCCTCGGGGCACGGGGATGGTGCCCACTCTGGGGATGGTGCCCATGCCCACGGACCCCGCTCTGCCCTCCCAGGTGGTCTCGAGCATCCTGAGGAACCTCTCCTGGAGGGCCGACATCAACAGCAAGAAGGTGCTGCGGGAGGTGGGCAGCGTGGCGGGGCTGACGCAGTGCGCGCTGCACGCGGCCAAGGTGAGAAGCGGCACGGGTGGGAGCGGGCACCGCGGCACGGCCGGGGCTGACGCCGCCTCCCCGGGCAGGAGTCCACGCTGAAGAGCGTCCTGAGCGCGCTCTGGAACCTGTCGGCGCACAGCACGGAGAACAAAGCCGCCATCTGCGGGGTGGAGGGGGCCCTGGGCTTCCTGGTGAGCACCCTCACCTACAAGTGCCAGAGCAACTCGCTGGCCATCATCGAGAGCGGCGGCGGCATCCTCCGCAACGTCTCCAGCCTCATCGCCACGCGGGAGGACTACAGGTGAGGGGCCGGGAGGGAGGCACGGGGTGGGATGGGGGGGGTCACGCTCACCGTCCTGATATCCGGAACCCCCATCCCACAGGCAGGTGCTCCGGGACCACAACTGCCTGCAGACGCTGCTGCAGCACCTGCGCTCGCACAGCCTCACCATCGTCAGCAACGCCTGCGGCACGCTCTGGAACCTGTCCGCCCGCAGCCCCCGCGACCAGGAGCTGCTGTGGGACCTGGGGGCGGTCAGCATGCTGCGCAACCTCATCCACTCCAAGCACAAGATGATCGCCATGGGCAGCGCGGCCGCCCTCCGCAACCTGCTCACCAACCGGCCCCCCAAGTACAAGGACGCCGCCGTCGTCTCGCCGGGCTCCTGCATGCCGTCCCTCTACATGCGCAAGCAGAAGGCCCTGGAGGCCGAGCTGGATGCCAAGCACCTGGCTGAGACCTTCGACACCATGGAGAAGCAGAGCCTGAAGAGCCAGAGCGCGAAGAAGCCGATGCGGCACATGGAGAGCCTGGTGAAGGACTACGCCTCCGATTCCGGCTGCTTTGACGATGATGAGGTGCCCAACATCTCCACCGGCGTGGAGACGGCCAGCGCCTCCGTGCTCTCCATGTTCCTGGGCTCCTCCTTCCTCCAAGGGCAGGCGCTGCCCCGGGCTTTGGCGCAGAGGCGCTGCCCGGAGCCAGAGAAGGACGACAGCGGCAAGCCGGCCGAGCCCAAGAAGCTGCCGCTGCCGGAGGACGACGTCTCGCTGGCCGCCGAGAAGCTGGCCAACAAGATCTCCAGCACGGTGGCCAAGATCGACAAGCTGGTGGAAGACATCTCCACCATGCACACGTCGTCGGACGACAGCTTCAGCCTCAGCTCCGAGGACCACTGCCTGGACTGGCAGTACGGCCCCGAGGAGGCGCAGGAGGCGCGGGCCCAATCCTGCTCGCCCTGCCGCCTCTCCGACACCAGCGGCTTCGCCAAGCGCGAGAGCCTGAGCCGGGCACGCGCGCTGCTGCGGCTGAAGACGGCGTACACCAGCCTGTCCAACGACAGCCTCAACAGCGGCAGCACCAGCGACGGCTACTGCACCAAGGAGCACATGAAGCCCTGCACCAGGGCATCCTTCCTGGACTACCGGGACGAGCTGCAGCGCTACCAGAAGCGGCCCAGCAGGCTCGACCTCAAGAGCATCCTGGGCGGCAAGCCCGAGCCCCCTGCGCTCAAGGCTGAGACGGATAAGCCCGAGCAGAGGGAGCTGCCCGAACGGGGCAAGAAGACGGTGACTTTCCCCAGCCCCAAGGCGCTGGACAGGGAGCCAGAGAGGAAGAAGGAAGCGGGCAGCAAGCTCTCCCCCGACCCGCAGGTCCACACCATCAAGCTCTCGCCCTCGTACCAGCACGTGCCCCTGCTCGAGAGCCTGGCCAAGAGCAGCTCGGCTGCTGGCCACCACTCCTCGCTCCTGGGCCGAAAGCAAGCCTGGCTGCCGCCCGCGCTCCTGCAGACAGCCGAGACCCTCAGCAAGATCCCCGAGAAGCTGTCGGCCCAGCCGCCGGCCGCGGCGGAGCAGGAGTCGGTGCAGAAGTACTCGGTGGAGGACACCCCCATCTGCTTCTCCCGCTGCAGCTCCCTCTCCTCCCTCTCCTCGGCCGACA
This sequence comes from Anser anser, assembly GCF_964211835.1. Taxonomy (NCBI): domain Eukaryota; kingdom Metazoa; phylum Chordata; class Aves; order Anseriformes; family Anatidae; genus Anser; species Anser anser. The sequence goes on from NC_139746.1 coordinate 1,382,406, forward strand.
ACGTGCTGGACGGGCAGAGCCACAGCGAGAATGACCTCGACAGCGACTCCTCGCTGGAGATCCTGGAGATGGAGGATGGGGACGGGGAAGCTGAGGATGAGAGGCAGGAGAAGGAGAAGGCAGATCTGGGTCCGGCCGCGGCAGTGGGGATGTCCCAGCCCATCACCATCCCCTTCCCGAAAAGAGACAAGGTCTTCCTGCGGGAGTCGTCCCCCTCGCGCCAGGAGGACCACACGCCCTCCAGCTCCTCGGAGAACTACATCCAGGAGACGCCGCTGGTCATGAGCCGCTGCAGCTCCGTCAGCTCCCTGGGCAGCTTCGAGAGCCCGTCCATCGCCAGCTCCATCCAGAGCGACCCCTGCAGCGAGATGATCAGCGGCACCATCAGTCCCAGCGAGCTGCCCGACAGCCCCGGGCAGACCATGCCGCCCAGCCGCAGCAAGACGCCGCTCTTCGAGCTGGGCTGCCAGCCGGAGAAAGAGACCAGCCAGTTCAACATCCAGTGGGAGAACAACGTCAAGAAGTTCATGGAGATCACCGACTTCAAGGAGCGCTTCCAGCTGCCCCAGGACCTGGACTCCATGGTCTATTTCACAGTGGAGAAACCCAACGAGAACTTCTCCTGCGCCTCCAGCCTGAGCGCCCTGCCCCTCCACGAGCACTACGTGCAGAAGGACGTGGAGCTCAAGCTGATGCCCACCTTCCCGGAGAAGAACAGCCTGAACTTCGTGGCGCACGAGAAGCGGGAGGAGCGGCGGGAGGAGCGCTACCTGGAGGGCAGGCGGCGGGCCGAGCGCCCCGAGCCCGCTTCCGACGACGACATCGAGATCCTGAAGGAGTGCATCAACTCCGCCATGCCCTCCCGCTTCCGCAAGGTGAAGACCTCCCTGCTCTCCAGCCAGGTCCTGCACCCGCAGACCAAGAAGCCCGTCCACGTCCCCGTCTACATGCTGGTGCCCGCCCCAACCCACCCGGCCGTCCCCAAGCACCTGCGTGCCTCCACCCGGGACCTCTACAAGGACGACGACTCCTTCACCGACTCGGCGGAAGGGACCCCCGTCAACTTCTCCAGCGCCGCCTCGCTGAGCGACGAGACCCTGCGCTGCCCCAAGGAGGAGGCTGAGCCTCCCCGGGGCACGGGGAGGAGGCGAGAGGCCGGGGCCGTGGCCTCGCCAGCCCGCAGATCCACCTCGGGCAGCTCGGCGCCCACCCGGGCGAGCTCAGCCTGCAAGGGCAGAGCGGGCTCAAGCAGGACCGGCCCCGTGCAGCCGAGCAGAGGCCAAGGTGTGGAGGGGAAGCGGGGCCAGCCTCCACCCAGGACGGAGCTGGAGGTGGAGAGGAGCAGCAGCCCCAGTGCCCGGCCCCGCAGCCTGCCCGGGAGGAAGGATGCGCCACGGGAGGACGGGGACCGTGGCGGGGTGGCCTTCCAGTCGCTGTGCCACACCACGCCGACAGAGGAGGCCGTCTACTGCTTCTATGAGCACGACTCAGACGAGCCCCAGGCGGGCAGGGAGGTGCCTGGCAGCAGAACCCAGCCCAGCCGGGCACCCCGCAGGGAGCGCTGCGGCGGCTCCGTGCCCAGGAAGGAGCCCGAGCCCGGCGCCCGGCTGGCCAAGGCGAAGGCCAAGCTGCAGAACAACCTGATCGCCGACGAGACGCCGCCGTGCTACTCGCTCAGCTCCTCCATGAGCTCCCTGAGCGACGCCAACCCCTCCGAAGGCGAGGAACGAGGCCAGCCCTGCGGCACGGCCCCCCGGCAGCGCCCTGCAGTGGCAGCGGGCAGGGTGCGGGGCAGCTCCCCCAGCCTCAACTCGGAGGACGACCTGCTGCAGAAGTGCATCGGCTCGGCCATGCCGAAGCGCCGGCGGCCCTCGGCGCGCCGGAGGACGGCGGAGCGCAAGCTGAAGCTGAAGGGCAGCAGCGGGAGGGAGCGCAAGGCGGAGGCCAGGCATCGCCCCGAGGATGGGGGCTCGGATGGGGGCTCGGACCTGGACAGCGTGGAGTGGGAGGCCATCCAGGAGGGTGCCAACTCCATCGTCACCTGGCTGCACCAGGCTGCGGCGTCGCTGTCGCGGGAGCCATCCTCGGAGTCTGACTCCATCCTCTCCTTCGTCTCGGGGCTCTCGGTCGGGTCCACACTGCAGCTCTCTCTGGACAGGACGGAGAAGAAACGGGCCGGGAGTGCGGCCGGACGGGAAGCGGAGAGGAGGGAGCACGCCAAGAGCTGCGGGGAGGGGAAGAAGGCTCCGGGCGCGCGTCCCGTGGGCAGCGGCAGTGCCAGGGTGGAGAGGAGCTCGGCCCCGACAAAGCCTGTGCCCAACCTGCCCGTGGTCTTCCGCGGCAGGACCGTGATCTACATGCCCAGCCTGGCCAAGGACGCCCCCAGCCCACGCGCCACCCCGAAAAAAGCCCCCGCGGCCAAGCCCCAGGCGCCGGCAGCCAAGAACCTGACCCTGAGCCAGCAGCGCTCGCGCAGCCTGCACCGGCTGGGGAAGCCACCCGAAACGGGGGACCTGGCGCTGCCCAAGCGCAGCACCACGCCGCCCGCCCGCATCGGCAAGGGGCCGCCCTCCTCGGGCTCGTCCCGCACCTCCACCCCTTCACAGCACGCCCCCAAGAAGCTGCCGTCGCCCTCCCAGCTCGCCAAGCAGGGCCCCTCGCTGGCGGGCAAGGCAGGCGGCTCGCCCTCCCCGCCCGGCCCCCCCAGCAAAGCCCCAGCCCCCAAATCCGCAGCCCCCAAGCAGCACAAGACACAGAAGTCGCCCGTCCGCATCCCCTTCATGCAGAAGCCCAGCAAGAAGGTGCTGCCGAGCCGCGCGGCCATGCCGGTGCTGGAGGAGCAGGAGGGCAGCAGCAAGGCCAAGGGCGGGGGGCCGGGGGGGCCGGGGGGCGGCCGGCTCAACCTGGTGCGGATGTCGTCCGCCCGCTCCAGCGGCAGCGACTCGGACCGCTCCGGCTTCCTGCGGCAGCTCACCTTCATCAAGGAGTCCTCCAGCCTGCTGCTGCGGCACCGTGCCGAGCTCTCCCCGGCCGCCTCGGTGGCCTCACTGGCCCGCGGCGCGTCCCCGCAGCGCAGCCGGGCCGCCCTCCCCGCCGTCTTCCTCTGCTCGTCCCGCTGCGAGGAGCTGAAGGCGGCCAAGCCGGCGGCACCCGGACCGCGACCGCAGGTCCCCAGGGCGCAGCCCGGCTGCAAAGCCCCCCCCGCGCCCAAGCCCCCGCGCAGGACCAGCTCCGAGAGCCCGTCGCGGCTGCCGGTGAAGACGGGCGTCCCCGAACCCTTCAAGAGGTACTCGTCCTCGCCCAACATCAGCGTGGCGCGCAGGACCGGCAGCCCGTCCTCCGTCCTCTCCGCCTGCTCCGAGGCCTCGGCGCGGCGGCGGAAGCCCAGCGAGGTGCCCGGGGGGACGGCAGAGAAGCCGCCGATGATGATGATGAAGGGCACCTGGCGCCGCATCCGGGACGAGGACATCCCGCACATCCTCAAGAGCACGCTGCCGTCCTCCGCCCTGCCGCTGGTGAGCGCCGCGGAGGAGCAGCGCCCCGGCCCCAGGAAGACCAGCGACGCCGTGGTGCAGACCGAGGACTTCTCCACCACCAAGACCAACTCCAGCACCTCGCCCACGCTGGAGAGCCGCGAGGGGCCCCAGCGCGCCCGAGATGGCGAAGCCCCGGCCCCCGCCAAGGCCACCGTGCCCATCTCCTTCGGCCACGAGGCGCCGGCTGGGACCTTCCCCGCCAGCCGGCACGGTTCCCCGAGCCGCGCCGCCCGCGTCACCCCCTTCAACTACGTCCCCAGCCCCATGGTGGTGACGGCGGTGGCCGACAAGGCGGTGGAGAAGATCCAGGCGTAGGCAGCCGCTGCAGGTGGAGCCTCGGCACGGTCCCATGCCGGGGCAGGATGGACCCCGTGGAGCCGCAGCGCCGACACCCACCCATGGGTGCTGCTGCCCGTGGGGACGGAGACGTGGGACAAGTGGAGAGCAGCGAGCGTCACCCCGACCCTCCCAGCTGCGGGTTTATTTCAATGCAGCCCCACGGGATCCCCTGCTGAAGACCTGGCAAAGCCTGGGGGAACCCATGGGTGGGTGGGGGGGCCGGGGCTGATGGCTGCACTCAGGCGCTTCTCGGTGCTGTCTCCTCCTGCCAACAAGTTCCCGGCGTGCTGCAGCCCCAGGGTGAGCGGGGGCCGCGTCCCCCACCCCGCACACGCACCCCGGGAGCACACCAAGCCAAGCCTTAATGCCAGGCCCCCGCTGCACGCTTGCGCTCGCACACCAGCACCGGCTCTGCCAGGCATCGCAGCGCCTTTATTGCCGGGGACGGGGATGTCCGCCCCCGCAGGGACACTGCCGGGGCAACGCAGGGACAGACGGGGCTGGGACACCATTTGTGCTGCTTGAGGCTGCTAATTAGGGTGCCGGCTGATTGCTATCGGGCGACGCACAGCTGTGGTGCTGGCGGGGGTTGTGGCGATGCGGTGGGTGGCGGCAGGGGACGCGGTGCAGGAGCTGGTGCTGGCGATGGTCAGGGCTGGGCGCTTGTTGTGGTCCCGGCTGGCTCGTCCTGGGGGGTTCCTGGGGTCCTGTCACCAGGCTGGGGGGTGCCCTGGGAGGGGACGGGGTGCTGAGGCGGCACTGGGACACCCAGCCCCGAGGGAAGGGTCTGGACCCCCCCCTGCAGCCCCCAGCCCCCCGGTGCGGCTGGCAGCGAGGAGCCCGCGCGTCCCCGCGGCCGTGGACACGAGTCCATCCAGGACTGGATTACGCCCACGAGCAGGGGTCTGCTGGCCCCAAAGCACCGGGGACGCCCATGTCCCGCTGCCAGCCCGCCCCATGCACCCAGGGGTGGGCTGTGGCAAGCCCCCCCCCCCCCCCCCAGTCTGGGTACCCCCGAGCCCCCCAAGGTGCCCCCAGGCCTCCCACCCCACTGCCCACTCATGCCTTTGGACGGGGTGCCTTTGGACGGGGGGGGTGCCTTTGGCCCTGGGTACCAGCAAGATGTGGGGTCCCATGGGGGTCCCTGGCCCACAAGGACAGGAGAGAGGGCTGCGGGGCCACATGTAGGGCTCTCAGGGATGGACACAGGGGGCGTGGGGGCCACATGGGGTCTACAATGAAAGGCACTGAGAAGGGCTGCAATAGGGGCGTGGGGACGGGCAGCAGGGCCGCAGGAACAAGCACCCACAGACATGGGAGAAAACGGGGGGGCCACAGTCCCCGGGGACACCCCGTCCGCCCCCGACTGCCATCACCATGCGCAGCACCCCCGTGCGGGGACGCCAGCACCACCCCACGGCTCCGGGTTCAAGTGCCACCGCCCCGGCCCCGCTCTCCCCCGTCCGCCCCGTGCGCGCCCCTCGGCTTCGTCCCCGCGTGCGCAGAATCGCGCCGGGTTTGCGGTGTTCCCCCCCCCCCCCCCCCGCTGTATGTATGTACCAAGGATGTTATTTTACCAGGACTCTCCGGACAGTATTAAAAATGAAATCAAACCCGTGTCGATGGCGAGGGCAGCTCCGGCCGTGCCGCGCAGCCCCGGCGCAGCGTCCGCTGGATCCACTTCTTGTGGCCCACCGCCGAGGTGGCCACCGGCGGCTTGAGGGGGTCGCCGGGGCGGGGGCCGCTGAAGGACATCACCCCGGCCACCGCCGCCGGCTGTCCGCACACCAAGGGGCTCCCGGAGTCACCCTGGGTGGAGGTGGCGGTGGGGGCCTGGCCTCCCGCAGACCCCCGGGCACCGAGGGGGTGACGCTTGGCGTCCCCTCGCCCCCCGCACAAAGCCCCCCCAGCCCCTCACCTTGGTGGGAGCGGCGCCGCGGTGTCGGCCCTGGAAGCAGATCATGGTGGGGGCGATGCCGCCGTGCCAGAAGCGGCTGTTGTTGCACATCCTCGCGTCCAGCACCGCCACCTCCAGCTCCTGCAGCGCGGCCTCCGGCTCCCTGCGCCCGCCCCAGCCCGCCAGGCTGCACGCCGTGCCGGCCGCCGGCTCCCGCCGCAGCAGCGCGATGGGGCGCCGCGTCCTGCTCCGTGCCACCGTCCCCGACAGCTGCGGGCAGCGTCGGCGCCGGGTCACCCACCGGCTGGGGGGGGGGCTGGGGGGGGGGAGGTAGCAAAGCCAGCGCAGCACCCATGGGTGCGCGGAGACGTCACCGAGATGTGAAAGTGCTCCGAGGTGAGGAAAGGAAATGGCACCCAGCGCGGCGCAGCGTGACAGCCCCGCCGCCGGCGGTGCTTCCCGGCACCAACCGTCCCGCGGGGACCCTCCCCAGCCCCGCAGCTGCCCCGCGGCCGGCGCGAAGCCCACCTGGAGCAGGAGGAGGTCGTTCTCCATCGTCTTACGGTTGTAGTCGGGGTGGGGGCAGGCTGCCCGGATGGCGAAGCTCTGCGTGGCCGCCCCGTGGTCCCAGAGGTGATGCAGCCCCACCACCACCTTCCCGGGGCCCTGGAGCCTGTGGAACCCACGGGACGTCCACGCGGGTGTCCCGACAACCCCCCGTCCCCCCCCCGTCCCCGCAGCGGGGCAGGATGCGGCCGCTCCCCGCTCACCTCTTTGGGATGCAGTGCGCGGCCGTCAGCACCCAGCGCCGGTTCAGCAGGGCTCCCCCGCAGGCGTGGACGCCCCCAAACTGCACCGACACCATGTAGGGCCGGGAGTGGGGTTTGGCCTCGCGCCCCCCGATGATCCCCAGCCGTGACCGGCCCCGGGCTGACGGGGGAAGGAGAGCTCCCAGTGCTGCCGCTGGGGAGCGGGGATGGCCGCTCTGCTTCTCCACCGATCCCTGTGGCGATGAGACCCCGCTGGCCCCCCCGGCCCCCCCGTGGTGCTCACCCAGCCCGCCCGAGGGCAGGGGCAGCAGCAGCAGCAGCAGCCCCAGGCTCGCCCTCGCCTCCATGCTGCTCCCTCGGGCTCCCCGTGCTCGCGGCAGAGGCGACGCGAGGCTCAGGTGCGCGGTGCTGAGCCGGGGCAGAGGAGGGCTCTGATGATGTGCGAGGTGGGAGCACGGGCCCCCTGCTCTCACAGGAAGGGGAGAAGCAGAGCGAGCGCCTGAAGGTGTGAAAAAAACACCCGCAGAGACGCAGCCCCAACCGTCCCATGGAGACAGCGGCACTGAGCCGCCCCCGTGCACCACCACCTCGCACCCCGAGCCCCCGGGGTGCCGGCGCCCCTGCTGCCACCCTGCCCCAGCAGCCCCGTCCCCGTCCCTGCCTTTCAGCCGAGCCAAGGAAGCCCCATCCACAGCTTTCCCAGGAGGGTTTTTAATGAGAATTTTTCCCGATTTGCGATCACCGCAGCCCCAGGCGCACCCGGCGCAGCGCGGCACCCCGCTCCCACCACCGCACCCACCCTTACTCGCAGCCTAAAAACCACCCCGAGGCTGCACAGCCGGACCCCGACCCGCAGCCCCCGGCTCCCCCCTCAGCTCGTGGCCTTGGGGGCAGTCCCGGTTCGGGCCAGGCTCCTCAGCAGCCTCTCGAAGAAGAACTCGGTGCGGTACTCGAGCTGGTTGAGGTGCTGCAGGAAGAGGGGCACCTCGCCCCTCCTCACCCCCACGCGCACCGGGATCACCCTGGTGCCGCCGCGCTGGACGCCGTGCTGCAGGCTCCACTCGGAAAACGTGCTGGCACCACGGGGCCCCCAGGGCCTCGGCGGAGAGGAGGAGGAGGATGGCCACGCGGCTGGCGCGGCTGGCCTCGGCGGCGCTCCGCACGGCGCATGTCCCGGCCACGCGGTCCTGGTGCTCGGCGTAGCCCTGGAAGCCCCGCGCCCTCAGGTACTCCGCGATGCCGGAGGCGACGCGGTCGTCGGCGGGGCAGTACCAGATGGAGAAGTCGTAGGCGAAGCCGCGGCGCGCCAACATGCTCGGGGGGGGGGGCCGCGGGCTGGTTCCCCCCGCCGGGCTCGGAGCCCACGGTGCCGCCGGCCGCTCCCCGGGGAAAGGTCAGGCGCCGAGTCCTCCCGGAACCAAGCGCCGCCGCCGGTGCCGTGGGGGCACCCCAAAGCGCTCGGGGGCGTCCCGGGGGGAGCCGGCGAACACCCCCGGGATGCTCAGACTCGCCTCCTCCTCCTCCCCGGGCGGCCTCAGAAGGCCTTCTGCCTCGTCTCGGCCATGTCCCGCTCCAGCGCCGCGCCCGCCCGCCGCAGCTCCTCGCACTTCTCCGCCAGCTGCCCGCGGGCCTCCCGCAGCCGCCGGTTCATCTCCACGTAGCCGCGGCTCTGCCGGTACAGGCGCTCCCGCTCCTCCGCCGCCGCCTCCTGCCCTGCGGGGCCGTGGGGGCGGCTCAGCGGGGAACGAGGGGGGACGCAGGGGTCCCCGGTGCCCGTCCCGCTGCCCCCAGCACCCCCCCGGGGGGCTCTCACCTGGCGCGGGGCCGTCGTGGTCGCCGGAGGCCCGGGGGGGCTCCGCGGGCAGCAGGAGGACGGGGTCGGCCGGGCGCGTGCCCCCCACGTCGGCCAGCACCTGCTCGATGGTGGGCGGCTCGGGGCGCGTGGGCAGCACCCGCTTGGCCTTGGAGCTCATGGCGGGGGGGGTGGGCCTGAGGGGGGGGTGGGGGGGTTGTGAGGGGGCTGATGGCAGGACAGACAGACGTCGCCCACCCCAGGACAGACGGACAGCCCACCCTGCCCCAGGACGGACGGACGCTGCCGACCCCAGGACAGACGGACACCCCTCCCTGTCCCCTGCCTCGAGACAGACAGACGCCCCTCCCTGCCCTAGGACAGACGGACACAGATGGGTGCCCTCCCCTCCTGGCCCCCCCCAGACAGACAGACAGACGGACCCCCTCTCCCCCCCCCGTCAGACAGACAACCCTGACCCCCCCGGACAGACAGACAGGCCCAGCAGAGCTGCCCCGGGTCAGTTTGAGCCCCCCCCTCCCCGACAGACAGACAGACAGACAGACACAGACCCCTCTGGAGGGACACACGGACACCCCCCCCCCCCCCCGACAGACAGACTCTGTCCCCCCGGACGGACACACGGCCCCCTTCCCCCCCCCCCCCGGACAGACGGACCCACTCGCTCCTCGGGGACGGATCCCACCGCCCCTGCCCTCCCCCCAGACGGACAGACAGACCCCCCCCGCCCCAGGACAGACGGACAGACCCCTCCTTCCCCTGCCCCCCCACCCCCCCCCCCCCCCGCGCCCTCCCCGCGGCCGCCGTACCGCCACGCCGCGCCCCTCCCCCTCCGGCCACGCCCCCTCCCGTGACGTCACCGCCCAGGCCCCGCCCCCAGCGGAGCCGCGGCGCCCCCCCCCGGCGGCGGACGGAGCAGGCGGCTGGGGGGGGGGTGGTTTATTGGGGGGGGGGGGGGAGGAACGGGGGGCACCGGGGGGAGGGATCCGGGCCGGTGGTGTCCTGGTGCTACCCCAGAGCCCTCCCAGTATCATCCCAGTGCCCTCCCAGTATCATCCCAGTATCATCCCAGTGCCGTCCCGGTGTCATCCCAGTATGGTTCCAGTGCCGTCCCAGTGCCTCAGTCGCTCTTCGCGTCCCGCGCCAGCTTCACGGCTGCCCTGGAGGCTGCGGGGCAGAACCGGGGCCGGGTGAGGGCCACGAGAGCCCCGGGGAGCCGCAGCCCCCCGGGGGTGGGGGGTGGGGGGGGTGCAGACGGGGCTGAGCCCGGCCGCTGCTCCCCGGGGGGGCTTCGCGTGGGGGGCTGCGAGCGGGGCCGTGAGCTACGGGACGGCCCCCAGGGGGGCTTCAAGCAGGGACATGAGCTATAGGACGGCTCCACGGGGGCTGCAGGGAGGGGGGCATGCGCTACAGGATGGCTCCTGGGGGGGGCTCCAAGCAGGGAGGGGGGCATGTGCTACAGGATGGTCCCCTGGGGGGCTTTGTGCGGGGACATGTGCTATGGGATGCCCCCGCGGGGGGGCTTCTAGCAGGGACATGTGCCATGGGATGCACCCCCCAGGGGGGCTTCTAGCAGGGACATGTGCTATGGGATGCCCTGCTGGGGGGGCTTCTAGCAGGGACATGTGCTATGGGATGCCCCCCCGGGGGGGCTTCTAACAGGGACATGTGCTATGGGATGCACCCCCGGGGGGGCTTCTAGCAGGGACATGTGCCATGGGATGCACCCCCCGGGGGGGCTTCTAACAGGGACATGTGCTATGGGATGCACCCCCGGGGGGGCTTCTAGCAGGGACATGTGCCATGGGATGCACCCCCCAGGGGGGCTTCTAACAGGGACATGTGCCATGGGATGCACCCCCCAGGGGGGCTTCTAGCAGGGACATGTGCCATGGGATGCACCCCCCAGGGGGGCTTCTAGCAGGGACATGTGCTATGGGATGCCCTGCTGGGGGGGCTTCTAGCAGGGACATGTGCTATGGGATGCCCCCCCGGGGGGGCTTCTAGCAGGGACATGTGCCATGGGATGCCCCCCCGGGGGGGCTTCTAGCAGGGACATGTGCTATGGGACGGCTCCACGGGGGCTGCACCCGCTCTACGTGGGGTCAGGGGCGGTTGTGTGCGACCCCCCCTCCCCCCCCGCTGATTTCTGCAAGAGCAGGAGCTCGGCACAGCCGGCACCGGGGGGTCACCGGGTGGGGGGGTCACACAGAACGGCACCCCGTGCGTCGGCGGGAGCCGCGGGCGTTACGTACGGACAGGCTGAGCTGCGGGGCCACCTCGGCCGCCAGCCGGGCTCTGCTGCTGAGCAGCGTCTGCAGGACTGGACCGGGAGGCGCAGAGAGAAGAGAGAGGGTTACGGGGCTGGGCCGACGGCGGGGGACGGGGGCTGCGAGGGCGCAGCCTGCTCCTTGGGCTGGGGTGGGCTCCCGGTGGGAAGGCAGAGCTGCCCCCGAGGCCCCTCGGGGCGAGGAGCTGCCCCAGGAAGGGGCAGGACTGGGGGGAGGACAGGGGGAGGACGGGGACGCCCGGCCCGCGCTACCTTCTCGGGTGACGGTGGAGGCCGCATCCAGCGCCTTGGTGCTGAGGTCGCCGAGCACGGAGTCCACCGCCTGGTGGTGCTTGAGGAAGCAGGGCCGGATGACGTTGTGGTACAGCACCTGCGAGCCGTTCCAGGACACGGGGGCCATGCACCACACCAGGAACAGGCACTGCGGGGTTGGGGGGAGAGACGCTGCAGGGCTGGGGACGGGAGGGCGAGGCAGCCGCTGGGGTGCTCCGGTCCCATCCTGCCCAAGACTGGAGCTCCTGGAGGCCCCGGGAGCTCGGCTGAGCTGTGCCACCGCCTCTCCCGAGCAGGACAGCGCCAGCTCGGCTATGTGGCCCTGCCAACAGGCGCACGCGATCCCTGCGAGCTCGGCCATCGGGTGAGGGGACTCCGGTAACCACAGCCCCCTCGCTCCCCCACGAAGCCGTTACCTTCCCGACGTAGTAGAAGGGGAACCAGTAGAGGAAAGTGTCGGAGAAGAACTCGGCCACGCTGAAGACGCCGTACACCACCCAGTACGTCAGCCACGTGGTGTCGTCCTCCTTGCTGGAGCTCTCGATGGCTTTGATGCTGCGGGTGGCAGGGGACGGATCGCTGCTTCTGCGGGCTCCCAGACCCCAGACCCCGCAGCACGCCTGCCCCACGAGCTGGGTGCTGCTGGCTCGCGCTGGGACCTTGCCAGGCCCTGGTGTTTTCGGGACCACGCTCTCGGGAGCTTCCTACTCACAGCGAGCACCCGGGGCAGGGAGACCCCCAGCCAAGGGCAGGGAACGCCGTGAACCCGGTACTTACGAGACATACGCGGGGTAGACGAAGCCGATGAGGTTGCAGAGCAGCGAGGCGCCGTAGCCGAACACCAGGTAGAGCCCCAGGAACGCCACGGAGCCTGCGGGGGCGGAAAGGAGAGATGGGGGTTTGTGGAGGGGCAGCTGAGGGGAGCCACAGCGGGGGGCTTGCACCGTTTGCTCTGGTCACCATTTGTCCCCTCCCTGGCCTGGGGGGGACGGTCCCACGGCAAGCACACGGCACTTTGAGTCCACAGCCACTCCGAGTCCACCTCAAGCCAGCCTGCCCGAAGGAAAGGAGGGACCCAAGCCCCAGGGCTCATCCCAACCTGCCTCCCCGCAGCTCTCTGCACGCGCTTGTGCTGAACGCGTTGGGAACTCAGCCCCCCGAGAAACAGCAACCCAGTCCCGCTTCCCCGGCATTGAATTAAATCGTTGAATTAAACACAAGCCAAAGCGTCGCCTGCTTGGCACCTCCCCAGCCCCAGACACCGGCAGAGGCTGGACCAGAGGAGCCAGGGAAGCACCCCTGGGACCCGCAGAGCCCGGGTCAAGGGCATTTTGTGTCACCCCAGCGGGGTCTCAGCTCCTTCTCGCCCTGCTTACAACGCTCCGTCGGTGTAAGCGCCTTACCCTGCAGCAGGCAGAAAGCCGGGACTTAACGTCTGCGGCAGCGAATTAGGGGAGAGGGGCACGGAGGACGGATCACCTCCGAGCTGCTCACGGCAGCGTTTCTGCCCCGCGCGGGCACCCCGGGGTGCTGGGGCTTTGCAAGCAGGGGGGCAGGAGCAGCACCCCCACGGCAGCGGGGGCAGCTCCCCGCACGCAGGACTAACAGGCAGGTTCGGGCAGCTCTGGGTTTCGTTCCCTAAGGAGCCTTAGGATGGATTTCACAGGCTAAGTTTAGCCCCCCGGAGGGATTTACGTAACGGCAAGGCACACAGGGGGAGGCTCGGCTTGCACAGAGGAGCCTTGTGTGTCAGGGGGCAGGGAGGGACGGGCCCGGGGCACGAAACCCACAGTGCGAGCAGAGAATTAGGAAAAAATCAGGCAGAGGAAGGGGTTCTCTCTCCCCTTGTGGATCCAGACAAGGATCCACCCCATGAAGCTGCCCCCAGGCACCCGTCCTGTGCCCGAGAGCCCCCCAGAGCCCCAGCCCCGTCTCCCAGGGGAGACGTCGGAGGTTCCTAAAGCCTCAATTTTCGCAGCACTGAAAAGAGAGCGAGGCTTTGCCACGCAGCTTGGCAGAGAGGAGCCTTCCCCAACCACGGGCACGAGCAGCTGGTGTGTCCGTCCCGGCCGGCGGGCACGGTGCCTCGGCGAAGGGGACACCGTCCTCCTCCGAGGTGACTTCCACCCGGCCGAAGGCACCGCAGCGGCCGCGCTGCCCAGAGCGAGCACTGGGCTCGTACCGGTTCCAAAGGTGCTGAGCTGCCCCCGATGGGTTCAAACACAGATTAGGGACCGCTGCAGAGCCGGGGAAGGCGAGAAAGAAATCCGGTATTTGTTGTTTGGCACCAGCTTCGCCTTTCAAGACTTCGGAGCTCTCTGCAGGAGCCAAGTCCCCTCTCTCCCCCCGACACCCCAAAAACCCCCGCGTGCCGCCGCAGCCCCGGCAGCGTTTTGCTCGGAGGGCTCCTGGTGTCCTTCCCGACACGTGCCGGCTCCCACATCCCTTCCCGAAGGAAGAAAGCAGACAAAAACGAGCTTTACAGCCGGGAGGCGGAGGGGAAGCGCACGGCGGGGTAACCCAGACCCCCCCCCCCCGGGAAGGTTTCGCACTGAAATATGAAATATTTGCAGCCGTAAGCCATAAAGCGGCACAAAGCTCCACGTGGCCAAGGCCAGGGGCACGGCCACGCCGGGGGCGATAGGCGGGGGGGGTCAAGTGGGGCCGAGGAGCCGTTCCCGGGGGAGATATCTCTGGTTTCTCATTAATGAGCAAACAGCATCTGGTTAACGAGCGGACCTCTGCCCTCCTGCCTGGGGGGGGGGAGGACAGGTCCCTGCTGTAGCTTGGCGTCCAAAATTGGGGGGGGAAACACAAAACTGGGGGGGAAACACAAAATTGGGGGGGAAACACAAAATTGAGGGGGACACACAGAAAGCGGGGGGACACCCAAGAACGAGGGGGGTCACCCAAAAATCGGGGGGGCACCCAAGATTGAGGGGGGACACACAAAAATCGGGGGGGTACCCAAGATTGAGGGGGGGCCCCACAAAAATCGGGGGAAGACCCAAAAATCGGGGTGAGACCCCAAAATCGGGGGGAGACCCCAAATTCGGGGGGAGACCCCAAATTCGGGGGGAGACCCCAAAATCGGGGGGAGACCCCAAAATCGGGGGGAGACCCCAAAATCGGAGGACTGGGGGGGGCTGCAGGGAAGGACGGGGGGGGGGGCAGCACAGCCCGGCAGCAGAGCCTTGAGGAGCTGAGGGGTCCCTGTGGGTCCGGGGAGCCCCCGTGGGGCTGGGGGTCCCGGGGGAACCGGAGGGATCCCGGGGGAACCGGGGGGCGCGGGGGGGGGGGGGGTGTCCCGGTCGCACCTGAGGCCAGGTAGAGCCGCCGGACTCCGGTGCGGGCCTCCAGGCGGCCCAGGAGGTCTGCGAGCGGCCCGGGGCGGTCGAGGAGGCGCTGGAGGCGCTGCAGCACCGTGCCCATGGCTGCGGGCCCCGCTCCCCGCCGCCCGGTGCCGGCCCCGGGGCCCAAAGCGGCGGCGGAGCGGAGCGGGGCGGGCAGGTGGCGCCGCCGTCGCCATGGCAACGCCCGCTCGGCCATGGCGGCGAGGCCGGGCCTGGGCCTGGGCCTGGGCCTGGGCCTGGTGCTGGGGCTGGGGCTGGGGTCGCTGCTGGCCGCCGCCGAGCCCCGCGTCTACCTGGGCAGCTGGGCCGTGAGGGTGGCGGCCGGGCCCCGGGAGGCCGCCGGGCTGGCTCACCGCCATGGGCTGCTCTGCCTCGGCCAGGTGGGGCTGCGGGGTCTGGGACCCCCCGGTCCCCGCAGCCCCCGCCTCGTCCCCCGTGCACCGGCACCGGTGTGGTGGCGGAGGTGTTACCACCGGTGTGGTGGCGGAGGCAGGGGCTCGGTTAGGGGGGTTTTAAGCCGCCTACGGTGGGCTGACGTGGGGAGGGGAATGTGAGGAGGAAAGCAGCGCGATAGGGCTGCGTGGGTGCTGGTGGGAGTGCATGGGTACCTATGGGGCTGGACAGGAACCCATAGGGCTGTATGGGTACCTGTAGGGCTGTACAGGAACCTATAAGGCTCTATGGGTACCTGTAGGGCTGCACAGGTACCTATAGGGCTACACAGGTACTGGTAGAAGAGCACAGGTACCTATAGGGCTGCATAGGTACTGGTGGGAGTGCATAGGTACCTATAGGGCTGTACAGGTACCTTTAGGACTGCACAGGTACTGATAGAAATGCACAGATACCTATAGGGCTGCACAAGAACCTGTAGGGCTGTGCAGGTACCTGTAGGGCTGCACAGGTACTGACAGCCTCTACACCACAGGTGGGGGAGCCCAAAGGCGCGCACAGCCCCAGCCTGCACAGCACCCCTCTCCTAACAGCACCCCTGCCATACCCTCAGCTGCATCCTCCCTGTCTCTGCAGCCCGGGCAGGGCCGGCACGCACATCCCCGGCCCGGCAGCCCGCTCCAAATGACCTCACGGCAGCTTTTTGCGCCTGCAGGTGCTGGAGGGAGAGCCCTACTACCACTTCAGGCACCGCGGCACCAGGCAGAAGTCCTTAAGCAAGCACTGGGGCTGGAACCAGCGCCTGACCAGGGAGCCAAAGGTAGAGGGGGGGCTGCTGGGCTGCCTGGGGGCACCGCCGACACATCCCAGTTCGTGCACTGCTCTTGGATGCAGCCGTACCAGCAGCACCCTGAGCTGCGAGGGGAGCGCGTGTGGCCGTGCCCATCTGGGGCTGACGACGCTGCCTCACCCCCAGGTTCTCTGGTTTGAGCAGCAAACAGCAAAGAGGCGCGTGAAGAGAAGCGTCAGCGTGGTGCCGACGGATCCCTGGTTCCCTAAGCAGTGGTACATGGTGAGGTTTTGCCTCTCTCTCGCCTAATCCCAATACTCTTAAGCAAAGCACCTGCCCTGCGCAGAAACAGGACTAATACTGGTGGTGATGAGACAGCAGGAGAGTCCCTGAAGGACATTCACAGCCTGTGCGGGCCTGGTTGATCAATCCTAATCCGTTTTCCAGAACAACGACATCAACCCTGATCTAAACGTCCTCGCTGCCTGGAGCAAAGGCTACACCGGGCTGGGGGTTGTGCTGTCCATCCTGGACGATGGCATTGAGAAGGATCATCCCGACCTGTCCGCCAACTACGTAACTACAGCTCGCTGGGGCGAAGCAGCAAGGGCTTGGGGAAGCTCGGGGTGTTGTCTGCAGGGGTGGGAGGGAGCTGGCACCTTTCTCCAGCCCGTGGGACTCCGCAGGGGGAATTCAGCCTCTCCGCGGCTGGATCAAAAGCCTTGGTGTCTCCACAATGAATTCTTACATCAAGGAAATGTTAGAATGCGTACGTGCTCAAGCCCCCAGAATAGGCAGATGTAATTACAGCAAGCTGCAAAGCAAGTAAAGCTTGTAAGCCCTCACACGCTGGGAGAGCAAAGAGAAAAGAACAGGTGATTCGTAATCAGCTATTGTTCACAACAGCACGGTTTCGGTGCCCTGTGGTTCCTCCTGCCCAGCTCCGCTGCAGGTGAGACTCACCCGTGGCATGCCAGGGGACTCCAAGCTGTTTTCTCACTGCCTGTGAACGCACACTGAAGCAGTCCAGTGATGCACAAAGTTACCCTCTTTTAGTGAAATCCCGCTCCCAACAGGTTCAGGAGAAGCCAAAACAGTTGCTGGGTGTGTGGGGGCTTCCTTGGTGCTCTGGGCGGGGTGACCCTCATGGCCCAAAAATGCCAGGTGTTTGCTCTGAGCTGGCACAGCCACATTTTGCATGAGGTATTCTCACACTTTTTGCAATAGGATCCCCTCGCGAGTTACGACTTCAACAGCAACGACCCCGACCCCCAGCCCAGGTACAATGCCTGGGACGAGAACCGGTGAGTTTTCTCCACTGGCTGCCCGAGGAAATCGTTTCTCGTGCTGGCAATTTTACATCTCCCAGGGCTGAGCCTACGCCAGCCCCTCGGCTCCTCACCGAGGGTGGCTCGTGCCATCACTCTGCCCCCAGGCACGGGACGCGCTGCGCAGGAGAGGTGGCAGCTGTAGCCAACAACCAGATCTGCGGCGCGGGCATCGCGTACAACGCAAAAGTTGGAGGTGAGCAGCTCCTGCTGGCGCTGCGCCGTGCGGGAGGGGATCACGAGCCAGCTCCCGCACCCAGGAGGAGTGTGAGCCTCACAGCCTGCTGTCCTCGGGCTGACACCGACCTCACCGCCATCCAAATTCTGCAGAACCAGGGGGGCTGTGGGACTGGGGGCTTTCTGAGGCATCGGCTGCTTGCAGCAGCGCTTTGGGCATTATCAGTGAACCCCTGGATGATGTTTCCCAGCTGTAAAAGCCCCGAGGGCTTCCTGCAGCGGCTGGGCTGCACTGAGGGGAGCTGAAGGCTTGCACAGCACTAGAGGGTGCTGCGGATTTGCAGCAAGGCCAGCAGCAGCGCAGGGCTCTTCCTCCACATGCCCTGGGGCTTAATGCCCTGCACGAAGCGCTGCTGGGCAGCACCAACCACGCGCTGGCTCGGTTCCCTGCAGAATCGACTGCACCAAATGGGGTTAAAAGCTGGGAGAACTTGCTGGGCTTAACAAGGAGCTCTGGGTCATGCTCAGACCCCCAGGAGCCTGATGCTGTGGGGCAGGGTTAGGTGCAAGGTGCCCGAGGGAACCCAGGAGTGGGGCTGGGGGTCAGCCCGAACCCGCTGAGCCCTCGCTGCTGGGCCCCGCAGGCGTGCGGATGCTGGACGGTCCCATCATGGACATCGTGGAGGCTCAGGCCCTCGGCCTGCGCCCGCAGCACATCCACATCTACAGCGCCAGCTGGGGCCCCACGGACGACGGGCGGACCGTGGACGGGCCGGGCGTGCTGGCTGCGGAAGCTTTCTACAGGGGGGTGACAAAAGTAAGCGCAGCGTTGGCCTTGGGGTCCTCGGGGGTGCTGGATCCGGAGCAGAGCTGCTGCCTGCAGGGGGCTGGGTCCTCATGGGGGTGCAGGAAAGCTCCAGGCTGGATGGGATAAGTGCAAGGAGCCCTGCTCAGCCCCCTCTGCCTCTCCCTCTGCCAGGGGCGCGGGGGCCTTGGCTCCATCTTCGTCTGGGCCTCGGGCAACGGCGGCATCAACTACGACAACTGCAACTGCGACGGGTACACCAACAGCATCTACACCCTGTCGGTGGGCAGCGTCTTGGCCAGCGGCCGGCGGCCCTGGTACAGCGAAGCCTGCTCCTCCATCCTCACCACCACCTACAGCAGCAGCACCAGGAGCGAGGTGCAGATCGTGAGTGCCCCCCCGGCAAGGCGCCGGGTGCCACGGCTCGTCTGAGCCTGCCTCGTACCTGGGGAGGGAGAGGGAGCCTTTATTCGAGTGCCTGCCTTAAAGGCATGGAGGGACCAGGAGAGCAGAGCCTGCGGGAGCGTTTATTGGGGTTACCCCACTCCAGCCAGCCCTGCCCTCTGCTCCAGGAGCACGGTGCCAGGAGCCCCCTGTCCCCCCCAGGTGACCACCGACCTGCGCCACCGCTGCACCAACAAGCACGCGGGCACCTCCGCCTCGGCCCCGCTGGCTGCAGGAATGGTCGCCCTCGCTCTGGAGGCCAAGTAGGTGCCGGGGTGGCCACGGGGCTGTCCCCAGGGTGTCCCCAAGGAGCGCCCGGTGCTCGCCAGGACCCTGTGGGGACAAAGAGGAGGGACTTTGCTCTGCTAGCAGGGTGGTTTGGGGTGCAGAGCTGAGGTCTCCTTGGGCTGTGGGGCAGCCTCTTCTCCCGGGGCACTGGAGGAGAAGGGTCAGGGACAGGAGGAGATGTTGCTCCCATTTAGGCAATTAAGGCTTTGGGGGAGGAGCTTGGGCCAGGCCAGCTAACTTTCCCAAATCTCACCCTCAAAAGCTAACCCAGAGCGGAGACCTCTGCCCCAAAGTTCCTCTTGCTTCCAGCCCGGCGCTGAGCTGGCGGGACGTGCAGCACCTCGTGGTCAGGGCCTCCAAACCTGCCCACCTGCAGGCGGAAGACTGGGCTGTGAACGGGGTCGGACGCAAGGGTGAGCTCGTGGCTCAGGCGCTGCCTGCCCCGCACGCTGCTCGCCCCGGGCTGGCCCCGTTCCCTCGCAGAGCAGCTCACGAACCCTCTTCTCTCGGCTGGCCTCCGCTTCGCAGTGAGCCACCACTACGGCTACGGGCTGCTGGACGCTGGGCTGCTGGTGGAGCTGGCCAAGGCGTGGACAGGGACTCGGCCCCAGAGGAGGTGCTCGGTCAGAGCTCTTCGCGCCCCCCGGTAAGGAACAGGATCCCCTGGGTCTGACCACACGCGGGTTCGTGCAGGAGCTTTGTTGGAGCAAAGCTGTGCTGTGCCCTGTGCAGGAACAGGCATTGCTCCCAAGAATTGGCTTCTGCTGTCACTGCAGGGCTGTGTTTAGAGGTCATGGTGGAGGAAAGGATGCCCATGGAGGGGGGAGAGACGCCCTTACCCTGTCTTGTACCTGGCAGGAACATCGGCTCCAAGCTCACCGTCTCCACAGACACCTCCTCCTGCTCGGGGAGGACCAAGCGCATCCGCTCGCTGGAGCACGTCCAGGTCCAGCTCTCCCTGAGCTACAGCCGCAGGGGGGACCTGGTGCTCGCCCTGACCAGCCCCATGGGGACCACATCCACGCTGGTGACCGTGCGGTGAGGGCGCTCCGCAGGGAGCATTTCGTGATGGGAATGCTGCAGTGCAGAGACTTAGCAGCTGCTGGGGATCTCCTCCTCTCACAGCCTCTCCTGGGGCCTGAAGACGTCCCCACACTGCAATAGCTCCTTCTGGCACCCACGGGGATCGGGCTCAGCATGCCTAGGGCATGCGCCAAGTCTTGGCAATGCCCCATTACACCAAAACCAGGGTGACGGAGAGCCCCTTTGGTCTGCAGCCTCCATCCAGCCTCTCACCCATGACTCTCCTCTCCCCCAGCCCGTACGACACCAGCCAGCAGGGCTACAAGGACTGGACCTTCATGTCCACGCACTTCTGGGATGAAGACCCCAATGGGACCTGGACGCTGCTGCTAGAGAACAAGGGCGATGCCTATAACACAGGTGGGCCCCAGGGGATGAACCCCATTCACCAGTGTCACCCAGTGCCCCATTGTTCTCCCCCTTTGGTTAGCACCTGGCTGGCCTCCTCCTCTCCCTGCTCCCTCCTAGACACAGGATCTGGCCAGAGCCCCCTCTGCAGGGCCACATATCCTCACAGTTTGAGGGTCTCCCTGCTCAGCGCAGGGCCTGGAGGAGAGCATTGCTTTCCCCAGATCTTCCAGCCCCACGCCCACCGCTTTGCGCACCCCAAATCCTGGAGGGTGGGAACACGCAGCCGCCCTCCAGCATCACATCCTCTCCTCCTGCCCCAGGCGTGCTGAGCACCTTCATCCTGCACCTGCACGGCACGGACGAGGACATGACGGCCAGGCGCTTCGCAGCCTCCCCCGTGGACAAGTGCCTCAAGCGGGACGCGCAGGGGGCATGCGAGGGTGAGCGCGCCCCTCGCCACACCTTTGGGCAGGAGGGGACAGTGCCCCCGGCTCCTGGCGGCCCCATGCCCCAGCTCATGGCCCCATCCTTTTGCAGAGTGTGGCAGTTCCTTCTACGCCTACCAGCAGCTGTGCCTGCCCTACTGCCCGCCGCGTTCCTACGGCCGGACCCAGGGAGCCGCCTCCACCAACGCAGCCCGGGTCTGCGCCGGCTGCCACCCCTCCTGCTACACGTGCCAGGGCGCCTCGGCCAACAACTGCACCGCCTGCCCCCCTGCCCGCGTCTTCGACGAGCTCTCCCGCTCCTGCCCCCCTCTGCCGGGTTTCTCCCCCGAGGACAGGCAGCACGGGGACCTCCTCCCAGTCCTCCTGATCTGCGGGAGCCTGGTCCTCTTGGCCATCCTCTGCGTCACGTACCGCAAGGTCGTGCATGCTGGCTGGCTCCACAGCTAGCACCTGCTGGCCCTGGGCTGGAGGGACGGAAGGACACCAGCCCGGGACAGAGCTGTCCTTGCCCCCCTTTCTGAATAAATGTTTTGTTGCCCTTCTGGGCTGCCCTTTCTGAAGGGTGACTTTCCTCGCCGGCAGCTGTGCGCTGACCCCGCTCCATATCCAGCTCCGTGCATGGGTACGGACGCAGCGGTGGCTTCCCCACCCCCCGCCTGGCTTGTCCCCTGAGTCCCCCGGGGATTTGCATGGCGCTGGGGACCCAGCCCCTGGCTGGCTGCTGCGAGGGAGCTATTTCCAGCTGGGCCGGGCTGCGTGGCCGAGCACGGAGCCCCGCGCCCTTTCCCAGGCGCAGAGGAGGAGGAGGAGATGTGACTTCCCTCCAAACAGCTGCGCCCGAGTAAACACGTCCAGCGCCTCCAGCGCTGGCTGAGCCGCGAGCCCACGCAGATTTCGGCAGGGGAGAGGGAGCTGGACTGGGAGCCGCCGCTCCGCGGTGCTGGCACAGCGGGGCCCTGCTTGTCAGCAGCCTTCAGAAACGTGCCCGGGGCTGGCTGCTGCACCCCGTGTTCGCCCCACGCTGCGGAGCCAAACGCCCTCGGCCCTGGCTGCCCCAGCAGGGCCGGCAGCAGCACGGCAGCAGCTGCGCCCCGGCACGCAGCGCGGCACCGGGTAGGGCTGGGGCGGGCGCGGGGAGCGCTGCCAGCTGGGGCCCTCCCGAGGGCATCGCTGCTGCGTGGGGCCCGGCCACCGAACGGCAGCAGCGGGGCCGCTGCGGGCAGCCCTGCCCAGGGCACGGACCCGAACCCGCGTGGCATCGCGGGGTGGCAGCGGGCTGAGCCACCCATCCCCGGGCTCAGCGTGTTTGCACAGCTGAGGCGGACTTGGGAGGCAACGAAGAGAGCAAGACCTTTGTCCAAGCACGTAATCATCCGCGAAAGCACCCCTTGGCGGGACATTACAGAGCTCTGGGCAACGGCCAAGCGCTGCTCGCGCTGCAGCAAGGCTTCCCCACAGCAGCGTTGGCCCCCCAAGCCAGAGTCCCTCCCGGGGGGGGTTTCCCCATCCCGCTCCCCTCCTCGCGGGCTGTCCTAGTCCTCAGCGGGCAGCCTGCAGCGTGGGAGCCGCTGCTGCGCCTCGGTGCGCACGTCGTCCTAGGGGAGAGACGGGGATGGGGAGGTCTGTGCCCCAAAGCTCGCACCACCCCATCCCGGACCCCAGCCCCGTCCTCACCGCCTGGCAGAGCTGTCCCAGCAGCGGGACGAGGCGCAGCAGCTCCTCGTCCCCGGGGTCCCCAAACCACCTCGGCACCGGGATCCAGTTGGCGGCCTGGGGAGAGAGGGCGAGCGCTGGCCACGGGGCAGCCGTTGCGGCCACAGGGCAAGTGAACCCCCAGACACGAGAGCCAGCGCTGCCGGTACCTGGGAGGGGAAGCCCTGGATGGTGTGGTCCAGGGCCACCGTCTTGGCCAGGTCCCTGCCCAGCAGGGAGAGATCCTTCCAGTAGCAGCCGTGGGCGCAGAGGCAGTCCCGCTGGGAGAGGCAGCGCCTGCAGGGGGATGCAAAACCCATGGGGAGCAGCCCCGGCCACAGGAGTGCCCCCAGCAGGGTTTCTGTAAGGCCATCACCTGATCAGCTTCTTTTTGGGGTCCAGCACATCCAGGATCTTCTCAGCGTAGTCCTGCTTCGCTGTAGTGAAGATGAAGATCTGGGGAGAGCAGATGAAAGCCCCTGTGCAGGCTGCCCGAGCCCTCCCCACCCCGGTGCAGCAGCGCCCCCCGCCTGGCTCCACGCAGACCCCCGGGGAATTTGGGGCTCCAGGTACCTCGTAGGTCTTGGAAAGGCTCTCGAGGAACTGCTGCACGTGGGGACGCAGCTGCACGTGGACCTGCGAGGGAACAGCGTCTGCAGGCAGCCCCGAGCAGCCGCCGGCACCCAAGTCCTGACACCCAGCTCCCCGCTAAGAGCAGCGCCCCAGGGGACCCCGGCCACCCTCTCCCCTGGGATTTCAGCCCCTGGGGCTACAAGGGGAGGACGCGGGACCCAAACCCCCAGCCCCCTGCGGCCCCCACCCCAGCGCAAGGACGCCCACCTTGTAGGCATCGCCCTGGAAGGAGGTGGTGAAGGAGGCCACGGCACCCGGCAGCCGCCCGGCGAGCACGGAGGAGCAGACCAGGGTCCCCTCCTGCGGGACAGGAGGCAGCGTCAGGCCCAGCCCCAGCACCGTGACCCCCCCCCACAACCCCCCAGCTCACCAGCTCCAGGACCAAGGTGTGCTCCGGGGTGCTGCGGGTCCTGCGGGGGCCGGGCGTAGGGGGCGCGGGGAGCGGCCTGGCTGAAGGAAGGCAGAGCTTGGGCAATGCAGGGGGGCCACAGAGACCCCCCCCCAAACATACTCACAGGCTGGGGACAGCGGGGTCCTGGCACTCATCCGCGGGGAGCCCCGAGAAGTAGGCTCCCTTATAGCAGGGCTGCGATGGGGGGCTCTGGGGGGCTCCCAGCTCTGCGGCCCAGGGCTGCCCCCCTCCCCACGCAGGGACTACCCCACGGTGGAGGGGCTCACCCCTTTCCCCTGGGCAGAGGGAAGGGGACGCCAGGCTGCCACGCTCCCCACAGAACTGCAGCCTGGTCAGCCGCCGCCTCCCAGGGGTCACAGGCTCCGGGGGGGGACCTGGCACACGCTTGCCCCCATCCCCTCCTCTCTGCCGGCGAGCCCGGGGTTTGGTGGCCGAGAGCCCCAGGTCCCCGCTGCTCTCCCTGCGGGGCCTCTTTGCCCGGGGGGTGGCCATCCCCAGGACAGACGGACAGACAAATGGGGTGGGGGGGACCTTCAGGGTGCCCGAAGCTGCCAGCGCAGAGCCCCCAGGCACTGATTAACGCTTGGGGACCCCCCAAGGACAAAGCAGCCCCCACCCAGGAATCTAGGTGGGATGGGGCACTTTTATAGGGCACCTTTCTGCCCCCAATCACCCCAGCGTGCCCCTGCCCACGGTCGGAGCACCTGGCGCCACTCAGGCTGTACTGGGACCAGCTGGGGGAGCCCAGCCCTGCCCCAGTCCCCCCCCCAGCTCAGCTCTGGCTCTCGGCCATCAACCACTGCCCCCCCTGGGGAGCCCCCGGCTTTTTTGGGAGAGCTCCAAAGGCCCCCTGGGGCACACGGCACGGCGCAGGGGGTGGCTGAGCCTGCGGTGCCCCCACCCCATCCCCGCACGGGCCCCGCGGGGCGCAGCCAGCCCCGGGTTGGGTTACGGCCGGGGAAGGACCCGCGCGCCTCCAACGGAAGAGAGATAAGCGGCAGGTCCCCGGCCTGGAGAGGCACAGGCTGGCGGGATTCCATCGCGGGGACGGGGACAGGATGGGGACGGGGATGGGGACAGGGATGGGGACAGGGATGGGGACTGGTTGCTCCTGGGGCTCAGCACGGGGACACGGATGGCACCCCGGAGTGGGGAGCGCAAGGGACACCCCCTCTGCTTCTAGCCAGGAAAGGGATACACGGCACCTGAGGGATATATAGGTTTATTTTCTGCAAAAAAAAAATAAATTACCACCCTCCTCCTCCCCCCCCCCTGCAGCCAAATCACCCCTGAGGACAGCGAGGTGCCCAGCACGGGGCTCCGGGGGGTGCTGGCCCCTCCATGGCCTCGCAAAGGGCCGCAGAGGGACCCGCTGCGTGGCGGGAGGGGTCCCGGCCCCCCCGTGGCCCCCGGGATCCCGCTGCCACCCCCCGGGTGATGGGGCCGGGGGCTCAGGGCGGCCGGGGCTGTGCGCAGTGCCGCGCTGCCTCCCGCACCAGCCGGTCCTCGCGGGGCGACCACGGGCGCGCGTAGCCGTCGCGCTGCAGCAGGATGCGGTTCAGCGTGTGCTCGTAGTTGACGTGGCGCCGCGCCATCAGCAGGTACTCGCGGCCCTCCAGGAGCTGGGGGCAGCCGCAGGCGTCGGGCACCCAGACGTACTCGCGCGGCACCAGCGGGAAGCGGTGCCGGTACGGCGTCTTCACCTGCACCTCGTAGCGCGTCTCCTGCCCCACCGAGCGCCGCGCCAGGATCCGGGCTTGGAAGACTGCAGGGCCGGCGTGGGGCGGCCTGAGCTGGGCACGACCCCTGGCATCGCGCCCCCCCCAGCCCGCCCGGACCCCCCCCCGGTGCTCACCGAAGTCGCTCTGGCAGAAGTGCCGGATGCGCTGGGAGCGTCCCTTGGGCGGCCGGCACCTCCCGCATCGCCCTGCGGCGGTAAAACTGCAGCAGCTTAGTGGGGAGAGGGGACGTGGCACCCCCAAACCTCCCCCTTCAATGGTGGGGGGGCCTTGTCCCATAAGGAGAGAGGGAGAACGCCAAGCTCTGGATGTTCAGGCCCCCCCCCAGGCTCCCCAGGTCCCTCCCCACAGCAGCGCCCGCGGCTGCAGGAGGGCACGGGGGACCCCGGGGGGGGGTGGTGCAGGCACCTGCGGCAGCCCCGCCGCGGCCAGGGAGGTTTCTCGGTGGCAGCGGCTCTGTGGTGTGGCCCTGGGTCCTGGGGGGCGGTGTGGGGGCCGGGGGCTCTGCAGGCGGGGGGCTGCCGGCCCCCCGGGGCTGGGGCTGCCGCAGGGGGCTGGTGTCACCGGGCTGGGGGTGCCCACGGGGCAGCCAGAACTCGTACTCGATGCCGGGGTTGGGCTCCTGCAGCAGGACCTGCGTGAGGCAGGGGCAGAGCTCAGGGGACCGGCGGGGCCGGGGCCGGCTGCCTGCAGCCCCACGTCACCCCTGGGGTTCACCAGCACGTGGAGATCCTCGTCCGTGGGCCCCGCCGCCTCCAGGCTCTCGGTGCCGTCGGGGGTCCGGGCGTAGAGCAGCCGGGTGCCGGCCGCCTCGTACGGCCCCGGCCAGGCGATGGACCAGTCCCCGTTGAGCACGTAGCGCCCGTCGCTGGTCATCAGGGCTGCGGGAAGGAGCGCGTCCAGGAGCCGAGCACGGCCCCGGGACCCCCGCCCTGGGACGGGCAGGGTGGGGGCTGCCCGGGTGCTGGAGGCCCCCGGGAAGGCAGTGTGGGCCGGGGAGAAATCTGCTTTCATGTGAGGCTTGGCCTCGGTCCCGAGCTGGAGCCGAACCCTGATGTGCAAAATTCCCCAGGCCCCCAGGGAACGGGGTCCCGGCCGCACCGGGGACGGGGTTCTGGGGACGGGGACCTGGTGCTGGTCCCATGGCAGCCGGCCCAGCCCCATTGCACCGGCCCCACTCCAGCTCAGCCCTTCCCAAAACCCGTGTCTGTGCCCCAGGCCTGTTCCCAGCACCAACCGGGACGGACTGGGACGGACTGGGAGGGGACGGGACGCGTCCTACCGAGGTAGTTGCGGCTCTTGTCTGTCACCCTGATGTTGGTGGCCCCAGCCGGGATCTTGGTCACGTTCACGTACCCAAAATAACCTGGTGGCGGGCGGGGAGTCAGGGCAGAGCCCGGGCACGGCCGAGGGGACGTCGTGGGGATGGGGGTGCCAGGGCTGGGACCCCCGCACGGGTGAACAATGGGGTGGTGGGAGGGGACTGGGCCCATTCGCTGGGACATGTGGGGCACCCTCATGGGTGTCGTCGTCTCCACAGCCTGGCCAGGCACCCCATGGGCACTGGACGTGGACTAAGGGGTCCTGGGCGCACCCAGGGACCCCCAAACACCCATGGGGACCCCACGGACCATAGGGACACCCCAGAGATCCCCCCAGATGTGACTGGGGAGAGCTGGAAAAGGTCCTGAGGGACCCAGGCGATGCTTTGGGGACACAGACGGGACGGGGGGACAGGGGAGCCAAGAGCCAAAGCATTCACCCATGGAGGGGGCCGGGGCAATGGTTCATTCACCGGAGGGGGGCTCCGTGCCCTGGAAGAGCCGGTGCACCAAGAGGCACCCGTCCTGGCCGCCGCCGCACCGGCCGCAGGCGTGGGGCCGCGCGCCTGAGCCCAGGATCCCGTCGCAGCCGACGCTCTGAGGAGCCGAGAGGCGGCGTCAGGGCAGGGACCAGGGGTCCCGGGGGTCCCGGTGGTCCCGGGGGTCCCGTCCCCTCGCACACCCACCAGGCAGCGCCCGCCGACGCACAGCTCCGGGGAGTCGGGGCCGCAGCGGGTGCCGTCCAGCACCCGGCCGAAGGTGTAGTAGAAATTGTGCCCCACGGCCAGGCAGTTGAGGTCGCAGGCGTTGGGGGCTGCCGGAGCCAGAAGGGAAGGAGGGGACGCTGGTTTTGGGGGTGGCAGCAGCCCCCGGTCCCGGCTGCACCACGGCCGGGGCATCCCGGTGGTGCTGCGCCCGCTGCCCCGGGGCTCACCTCCGTAGAAGGGCACCCAGCGGTACCGGGCCTGCGTGCCCGGGATGGGCTTGTCGTCGTAGAGGGAGCACTGCATGGCGCGGAAAGGCACCGAGCCCCCGGGGCAGCCCTGCGGGAGCGGCAGGATGGAGCCCACGGGGCCAGGAGCACGGAGCCCGCGGGGTTGTGCCGCGCCGCGGCACGCTCACCTGGAGCTGGCAGAGCCGGTACTGCCGCGGGTCTCCCGTGCACGGCTCCTCTGTGGTGGATCTGCGGCCACAGCATCAGCAGGGCCGGGGCACAGCCACCCCGAGCAGCCCCGTGTCCCCCTGGGGACGTTCTGCGGGGCCGCGATGCCGAGCCATGGCCTGGCTGGGAGCACGGCCGGGAGCGGGGACCGCGATGTCCCGCATGGGGCCGTCTGGGGACGACCGGAGCCGGCACCTGCCTGCCTTCCCCGTCCCTCCCGCCCTACGACGAGGCTGAAACGGGGCCAGGGCCCCGCGTGGGGACGGGAGCTGCAGGAGCACGCCTGGAAGCGGTGGCAGAGCTGCGCCCCGATGGCACCCGGGCGCGCGGGGACACCGCGGGGACCACTCACCGCAGGCACCTCCGGGCGCGGAAGGCGACGCCGTCCCCGCAGGAGCTGGAGCAGGCGCTCCAGGGACCCCAGGGCCCCCAGGCACCCCGAGCCAGCTGCCGGCGAGGCCGAGCATGGGCAGGGGGCTCGGGGCCCCACACCAGCACCTCCGGGGCTGAGCCCTGTGTGAAGGAAGGGGATATTTGGGGTCGGGGCTGGGGTGGCACGGTCGGACCAGCCCGGGGGTGCCCCCGCGCCCTCACCTGCGCGGTGCCGATGCCGCAGCCCAGGCTGAGCCAGGCCAGGAGCAGCACCCGCCACGGCCACCGGTGCCTGCGGGAGCGGAGAGCCTGAGCCCCTGGCTCTGGGGGCCAGCAGCAGCGTGTGGGGTGCCCCACGTCCCGGCAGCGGGGCCGCTGGTGCCACCGAGGGGGGCGGCCACCACCGTGCGCCCCGCGGGGACCCCGAGGCGAGGGAGAAGGAGGCAGGAGGGAGTCAAGACGCAGCAGCCGGTGCAGGAGGGTCCCGGGGGCGCAGGGTGCGGTGCCTCCATCCCCTGAATGGCGCCGCCGAGGTGGGCGCAGCCGCGTGGGCGACGCCGTGCTCGCTACAGCAGCGGGCTCGGCGCAGCCCCACGGCAGCCACGGGGCCGTGCCGTGCCTCCCGGCCCCACGCGGCCCCGCTGCCTGCCGGGGCTGGCGGCGGCAGGATGAGACCTGCGCCGCGGAGGCGGCGGCGGGGCCGTGACTCAGTGTCGCGCCCTGGGCAGGATCCGGATCCGGCCCGGCGTGGGCAGGGCGAGGGGTACCGGGGGCCTGCCCCATGCCCTCCCCCCCCCCCAAAACGCCTGACCCCGAGCACCCCCAGTCCTGCCAGCTCCCCATAGCCCCACACCCCCCATAGCAGCCCCCAAGCGCCCCGGTTTCCCCGAGCACCCCGTGGCCCCAAACGACCCCATGGCCTCAAACCGCCCCGTGGCCCCGAAGCACCCCATAGGCTCGGGACCACCCCGTGGCCCCAGCGTTGCCCAGCACAGGGGTGCGGGGGGCCCCAGCCCCGCGGCGGGGAAGGGGCCGTGTCTGGGAATCCCCCCGCCGAGCCGGTTTCCTCCTGCTGAGCTGCGCCCACGGGGACCGGGGGGGCCGCGAAGCTGCCGCGGGGGCACAAATCCCCTCCTGCCCCCCAAGCACCCACAGGGCTGGGAGCAGCACGGCGGGGCCCCCGAGCCCCCCAAATCTTTTGGCAGGGCTGGGGGGCGGCTCATGGCTCTGGGGGGGGATCGGAGCCCAGCGAGGGGCTGGTGACGCCGCGGGACCGGGTGGGCGCCACGTGCCTCAGTTTCCCCGGGGCAAAGCAGAGCTCTGGGTGCCCGTGGGGCAGCGGGGGGCTCCCACAGCCCTCCCCCCCCCCCCAGCCCCCCCAGGCAGAGCAGGGAAGAGGCCACGAGGGGTGAAGCAGAACGCGGGGGCTTACCCAGCGCCGTGGGGTCCCCCGAGGTGGGCACGGGGTGCCAAGCCGCCCCGGCTCCCCGGCACGGCCATGCCTCGCCCTGCTCTGGCACCCAAGGGTGCCGGCGGCTCAGTCCCGGCCCGGTGGCCCCGCGGTGGGGCTGGGAGGGTGGGCGGCAGCGCGGGGCCCCCCCGGACGAGCGGGCATCGCGTGCGCAGCTCCCTGGGGCGGCCGGCCGGGGCTCCCCTCCCGCTCGCCTCCCGTCCCTCCCCGCCGCGTTATTAATATCCAGCCCCAAAGGTGCGCCCAGCCCTCCCCAATCTCACGCTTAACCCTTGGGGGCCCACGGCGCACGAGGCTGCCGGGGGGGGGGACACGACGAGACGAGCCGGGGGGGCACCCAGGCTCGGTGGGGCTGCGGGGTGGGGGCGGACGTGACCCCGATCCTGGGGGCTGCGGGAGGCGACGCGGGGTCCGGTGCACGGCGGGGTTGGCGTGAGCCGGGGGACGCGAGCGGGACACGTTCCCAGCACCCAGACACCCCCCCCCCCCCCCATAAACACCGAGACCCCAACCCAGCAATCTGGGGGCGGGGGGGGCCCCGTGGCTCCATGGGGCAAGGCGCCAGCAGCCCCCGTGCCGGGAAGGGGACCCGGCCGTCCCCGCGGGCACCGAAGGGGATGCGCACGGGGGAGCAGCCTCAGCCCCCCCCCCCCAATACGCAGCCGCGAGCTGAGCCCCCCCCCCCTGCAGCACGATGGCCCTTGGGTGGCCTTGTCCCCCCCGTCCCCCCCCCCCTCCAGGGTGACCCCTCTCGGGCTGCGCAGCGCCGCGCGCACCGGCACGGCTCGGCACGCAGGGAGTTAAGGGCTGGGGATGTCCCTGGGGGGGCCACAGCTGCTGGCAGCCCCCGTGCTGGCCGCACGCCAGCCCCCCCCCGAACACCCCCCCCAGCCGAGGCCCAGCTGCAGGCGCCGGGCAGGGAGCCCTGTGCTGGGGGGGGGGGGGGGGGGAAGGACTGGGTGCAGCCCCCCCACGGTGCAAGCAGGACCCCAGGACCCCCATCCTCCCCATGGTGGGGGGGGGGGGAAGAAGCAGATGGGACCCCCCCCGCCCCTGGCGTCATCCTGCTCCAGGACCCTCCCGATACGTGGGAGGGGGGCTCCTGGGGGTTGGGTCCCCGCTCAGCACCCAGCAGCTGCCGTGGGACCTGTTGGAGAGGTCTGGGTGGGTCTGGGGTGTTGGGGGGGGGGGTTACCAAGGACCCTGGGGGGGTCTTGGGGTGCTGGGGGGGGGGGGGGGCACCGGCCACAGCTGGGAAAGGGGCAGACGGAGAGGGGCCGCATCCAGCCCACGGCATCCCCAAATCCCCGGGCGCGAGCCGTCCCCAGGGGCTCTGTCCCAGCCTGGTGGCCCGAGCCGGGTCCCGCTGGGGTGGCAGAGCCCAGGGTGCTGGGTGCCCCCCCCCCAAAGGGCCGTGCCCCCCCCCCCCCGGGTCCTGCAGCATCCCCGCACCCCACGGGGCAGCCCCAGGTGAGGCCAGCCCGGAGCCGAAGCGGTTACGGTGGCGCAGGAGGAGGGCGGCCGGGCTCGGGCGTCCCTGGGGGTGTCCCCGGGGTCGTCCCTGGGGGTGTCCCTGCGGCAGGGATGAGCGCAGGATGGCGGGGGGCGAGCTGCCTGGCCGCTACGTCGCCGACAAGGGCAGCGGGAGGCTCTTCAGGCAGGGACGGCTCCTGGGGGAGGTAAATGCCCGCCGGCCCCACGCCGGCACCATCCCGCTGCCCCCAGCAGCCCCCGGCCGCGGGCACAACGCCCCCACGTCCCCTGACCCCGCCGCGGGGAAGGGGAAACTGAGGCAGGGAGGGCGCTGGGACGGAGCCAGGGCAGAGCAGGAGCCCGCGACCACCGCCCAGGGGAAGGATGCCGCCACGGGGGGCACCCAACGCCCGCGTCCTCCCCGCTGCCCCCTCTCGCTCCTCGCTTCGCCCCCGGGGGGGTGCCCGGCCCCGTGCTCCGTGGTCCCGGTGTCCCCGCAGGGGGCTTTCGGGCGCTGCTACCGGCTGATGGAGGTGGCCAGCGGCAGGGTCTACGCCGCCAAGGTGATCCCACGGGCTCGGCTCGCGGCGCTGGGGATCGCGGAGAGGGTGAGTGCCGAGGGGAGCAGCCCCCAGGAGCCCCCCACACGCTGCCCCTGCTTCCCAACCCCACCTCCCCAAGGGCGCTGTGTGTGTGTGGGGGGGGGGGTCTCCCCGCATCCAGCCCCGAGCACAGGGGTCCCCGGGGTGCTGCAGGTGGAGCGGGAGCGGGAGCTGCAGGGCCGCCTGTGCCACCACCACGTCGTGCGCCTGCACGGGCACTTCGCCGACCGCGGCCACCTCTACCTGCTGCTGGAGCTCTGCGGCCGGGGGGTGAGCCAGAACCGGCCCCGAGGGTGGGTGGGTGGGGGGGAAAAACCCTGCTGGGGGGCAGCCCCAGGCCCCAAAGCAGCCCCTCGCTCTGTCCCCACAGTCCCTCGCCGACATCCTGCGGGCCCGGGGGAACGC
This sequence comes from Anser anser, assembly GCF_964211835.1. NCBI lineage: Eukaryota > Metazoa > Chordata > Aves > Anseriformes > Anatidae > Anser > Anser anser. The sequence continues at coordinate 1,414,065 of NC_139746.1, forward strand.
TGACGGAGCCGGAGGCGCGGTACTACCTGCGGCAGGGCATCGCGGGGCTGCGCTACCTCCACGGCCAGGGCGTCGTGCACCGGGACCTCAAGCCGAGTGCGTGGCGCTGAGCGGGGCCGGTGCCGAGCGGGGCCGGTGCTGGGCGAGCCGCGATCCCGCTCGGCTGACGTCCAAACCCCCCCCACCCCGCAGGTAACGTGCTGGTGACCGAGAGGATGCAGGTGAAGATCGGGGACCTGGGGCTGGCTCGGCAGGAGGCGGCGGGCGGCCGGTGCTGGGGGTGAGCGTGGCTCTGAGGCGGGCGGGGGTCCCGGCACAGCGCGGGGCTCATCCTGCCCTCCCGCAGGGCGCTCTGCGGGACGCCCAGCTACATGGCCCCGGAGGTGGTGGACCGCAAGGGCCACGGCGTGCCCTCGGACGTCTGGGCCCTGGGCTGCGTCATGTAAGGTGGGGGGACCCGGCGGGAGGGCAGGGGGTGCTCCTGGCCCCGCTGAGCACCTGGACGGACCCCCCCACACACCCAGGTACACGGTGCTGACGGGGAGCCCCCCGTTCCCGTTCGGGGCGGCCGGGCGGCAGGAGCTGTACGGGCGCATCCGCGCGGCGCAGTACCCGCTGCCCGCCCGCCTCTCGCCCCAAGCCCGAGCCCTCCTGGGGCGCCTGCTGGTCCCCGAGCCCGCGGCACGAGCCAGCCTCGGGGAGGTGCTGGACCACGGCTTCTTCACCCAGGTATAAGGCTGGGGGGGGCGGGGGGGGGGACACACGACAGCCCTGGTGGCCCCCGGAGATGAGGAGGCCGTGGGAAATGGCCGCCTCTCGCCCCCCAGGGCTTCACGCCGGACTCGCTGCCGCCCCACGCCTGCCGCGCGGTGCCCGTCTTCTGCCTGCTGCGGGGAGCTGCCGCGGCGCTGGCGCGGCGCTGGGTGCACTGGGAGCAACTGGGACGCAGCCACCCGGCCCCCAAGGAGCAGCTTCCTGGGCCGGGGCTCAGCCCCGCGGCGATCCGCTCGGGAAAACCTTTATTAGTGCTAGGAACCGTCTAAAATTCCAGTCATGGGAACAAGCAGGGCGGGACGGGACCAGTACGCACGGCACACACACACCAGTTTGCCCTTAGAAAAGGTTAACAGGAAAAAAATAAAACAGAAAAACAACCAACGGGACCTCTCTTCCCCGACGGGATGGGGACAGGGACGAGGGGACGGGGACGAGGTGCAGCTCCGGGAAGCCTGGTGCAGGACAGCTTCCGTTCCTCAGGCTGAGCCCCGAGAAGAGCAGCGCTTACCCCCTGGGGGGGGGCACAGAATTGGCCCCCCCTCTGCCTGCGAGCAGCTTTTGGCAGCACCTCTCCCTGCACGGGCACCAGCAGGAGTTACCGGGGGAGGGGGGGGGGAGGGACGGCGTTAGTGGGGGCCTGGGGGCAGGAGGGAGCAAAAAGTGCGCGGTCTCCCTCTCCAGTTCTCTCCCTGGAGAGAAGAGGGCTGAAAGAAAACCCTGAAAGCTCAGTAAAACGTGACATTTAAAACACCCACAGCGTGGCCCCGGCAGCGGCCAGCCCCCGGGACGCTCGCCTATGTCTAAAACGCAGAGGGGGGGGGAAAGACAAGATGCCTGCGGCAGCCCCGGCCGGCACCACGGAGCCGCTTCGCTGCTTAGGGCCCCGGCCACGTCAGCGCAGGGTGACCCCGGTGGCCCCGGCCTTGCCCCGTCACCCGGGGGGCCGGGGAGGGAGGTGACAGCGCGAGGTGCCTGGCACGGAGCGAGCCCGAGGCTGGAGGTGGGGTGGGAATGGGGAGAAAAATCACCTAAAAGGGGAGCCGGGGTGCCTGGCTGGAGGCAGGGAGGGTGAGGACCGCCCTCGGTGCCCACCACCTACGGCAGAGAGGAGAAACCCCTCACTGACGGGTGCTGGGAGCAACCCTGGGGGGGTCCTCAGCTCTCCGGGGAAGCTGCCCTCCTCCCCCTGCCCTAGAGGTGCGCCTTTCCCTGCAGTTCCTACGAAAAGCAGGAGCCCAGGCCCAGGAGCAAAGCCAGAAATCAGCCTCCGCCCCGGGGTTCAGCGCTGCGGACTCGCAGCCCCAGGAGCTTGGGCACCGCAGCGCCAGGAACGGCAGCGCTGGGGCTGTGAGCTCAGAGCAGGGGGGGGCTCGGCACGGGCCCTGCACCCCCGGGCACGGTTTTGGGGCCTTCTCGTGGCCGGGGCGGGGGGCAGGAAGCCCCCGGCTGCTCCCAAGGCCGGCGAAGGGGCTGGCTGCTGGCCCCCGGCTCGGCGCCGCACCCAGAGCCCGGCCGCTGGCGGTCCCTGCCCTGGCACGGCGCCCGCTCGGTATTTTTATCCCAGGCATCTGCCTTGTTTGAAGCCGCCTGCTTTTTTTTTCCTTTTTTTTCCACGGCCCACCCCTGTCCCACCCTGGCTTAGGGGTGACAGCAATAGCTGCACGCCCTGCTGCCGTGGCCTGAGCCCAGAAGGCGTCCGTCAGCTGCCCTAAGACGGCCCCGGGGGCCCAGCGGCTCCGAAGGCAAGAGCCACACACACCGGACCCCTTGTTCAGGAGGCGTTTGAGGGGCTCAGGGCAGGACGTTCCGGTAAATGCAACCATTTTTAAGGTCTCCCCTTCTTTATTCCACAGCCGCCCAAAGACGGGGAGAGCCAGGCTCCTAACACAGCTCCCTCCGGCCATTTGTTTTGTGCTCAAAGTCTGCCCTGGGCACAAAACAAGCCAAGCCCTGGGGGAAGCCTCGTTTGTTAAAAAGAAGGAATTTAAAACAAGGATTCTTAAAACAGGGATTCAGGTTTGCTACCTCCTCTCACCCTCCTCCCCGGCTAACGATGAGGCTGAAACTCACCCTTGTGCAGAAACCGGGTTCAAAGTTCAGCCAATTTTGGGGGGCTAGCGCCAGCCCCATCCCCTTTTTTGGGGGGTGGGTGGGTGACAAAGGGGATTTAATTCCCTTTGCAGAGCTGTCACTGCAGAGCCCTGGCCCTCGGAGCAGGATCCTGGAGGAACAGCTCCCGGCGGGGCTGGCCCTGGCCGCGTTGGGATGTACCGGGTGTCGTAGACAAGGAGCTGGCTCGACTCCGACGGGCCGGAGCAGTTTCTTAGCAGGCCGAAGGCAGCGAGTTGCTCTCCACCTTCAGTCCTTTGCTGGCCAGGAAGGCGTCCTGCTTGGGCTCGCGGCCCAGGAACTTCCTCAGCATGTCGGAAGCGTCCAGGGAGCCGCCGGGATGCAGGATGCAGTTCCTGTAGTCCATACCCACCTGCACGGAGAGACAGGGGCGCGTGTAGGACGCCCGCCCACCCGCCTCGCTGCTCCCCGCTCCCACCTCTCAGCCAGGGGAGGCAGCGCCCGCGGTGAGCCCCGAGCCCGGCCCCGCGGGACGTCCCCCCCCTACCTTGCAGTTCATGATCCCCTCCTGCTTGAAGCGCGTGTGGAACATGTCCATGGAGTACACCTCGCTCCAGAGGTAGCCGTAGTACTGGGCATCGTAGCCTCCAGCCAAGTGGCCAAAGGTGGCCGGCATGTTTGTACCTTCGCAGCAGAGGAAGGGAAGGGGGGCGTTAACCGGAAGGGCTGCTGGAACTGCTCGTGGAAAAAGCCCTCCGGGCTGTAAATGTGTCATGGCAGGCACTGTGTCGGCTTGCTCGCAGTGACGGGGGAAACAGGGAAGGACTTCCCAGTTATTTTCGTTTGGTTTTAGCCCTGCTCTTCCGGGAGTCAGCAAAACCCAGCCCCGCTGAGCCAGCCCGAGGCCCCGGCCTTGAAAGGGACCCGCTGCGTGAGCGGGACCCTCAGCAGAGCCCCACGTACCTGGGGTGGCGGGGATGCCCAGCACCTCCTCGCACAGCTGGGCGAACACCTCCACGGGGTCAGCCTTCGTCTGGGTGTGCAGCGCCTGGTCCACCTTGGCCAGGACGATCTGACGCAAGTTGAACAGCCCTGTTCCGGGAGGAGGAGGCGAGCTGAGGCCTGGGGGCCCGAGGGCTCCCAGTTCTCCCCACACCCGATTTCAGAACCACTTCCCCAGACCAGATTGTCCAGAAGCTCCCGCTCAGGCCGCAGCTGCACCTCCCTGGGCACCTCCTGTCACCTCACCTTTGGGCTTCCCAGGTTAACAGCGAGGAGATGTGGTTCCTTCCTCCCAGCCCTCTGTCCCCACAGACAAAGCCTTTACCCTAACCATCGTGACCAGCCAGGGCACTAAGGGTCCCCCTTCCTGTCCCCACAAGCAGGGGACACCAAGGCAAGGCTCTGTCCTTGCTGGGAACAGCGCGCAGCCTTTGCTCCCCAAAACCCTTCGTCACCGGCTCCCACCTGTGTTTGCCTGCCGGGATTTAATGAGCTTCTCCAGCAGCTCGTCGGGGATGGGGCTTCCAGTTTTGTAGTGCCTGGACATCCGCAGCAGCGGCTCCTTCTCCCACACCCAGTTCTCCAGCATCTGCGACGGTGCCTCGACAAAGTCCCGCTCCACGTGCGTCCCGCTGAACATGGCAAACTCCGCCTAGGAGACGTCAGACCGTCAGCAGAGCCGGTTCAGAGCAGGGCATCACTTAACCCCCAAAAGGGAGCACAACGGAGAAAGGTAACAAACCCTTCCCCCGCCGGGCCTCACCTGAGAGCACAGCTGGTGCATGACGTGCCCGAATTCGTGGAAATAGGTCTCCACCTCATCGTGCTGCAGCAGGGAGGGCGCGTCCGGCGTGGGCTTGGTGAAGTTGGCCACCATGGCAGCCACCGAGATCTGCCGGCTGGAGTCTGGCAGGAGGCAGCCCGGCTGCAGGCCGAAGCAGGCTGCGTGCCCGTACTTCCCTTCCCTGGGCCGGGAAGAAAGAGGTGGCTGTTCCGTGGATGATCCCAGGGAGCCAGCCCCGAGCTCCCGGGCAGGGCCCCGAGCTCTGCCCAGAGCAGCAGCCCCTGGCGGTGCCGTGACTCACGCAGAGCCAGCACTCCCAGGACAGCCCTGCCTGCGTCTGCAACCCTCCCTCCACCACAACCATGCAGCGGGGAGTGGGACATCCCCTTCTCTTCCCCAGGCGTGGCAGGCTCCTGTCCCACTGTCCCACCCCTCCTCCCTCCCTTGGCTGGCCCCAGGCCTCACCGCGGGTACAGATCCAGGTAGAATTTGCCGATGGTCTCCCCGGAGGAGGCGTCCTTCACCGTGTACAGCTGGACGTCCTCGTGCCACACCTGAGCCTTCTCTTCCAGGTGGAAGGTGAGCCCCAGCAGCTCCTGGTAAATGGCCAGCAGGCCCGTGGTGACCACCTGCATGGGGAAGTACTCCTTCAGCAGATTCTGGTCCACGCTGTACTTGGTCTCCTCCACCTGGTTCATGTAGTAGCGCATGTCCCAGGCATTGATGCGGTTGTCGAACTCCAGCCCTCGCTTCTCGCACTCTTTCTTCTTCAGGTCCAGGATCACGGCCCGCTCCTTCTCCCCGAGGGGTTTCAGCTTCTGGGCCAGCTCATCTGGAAGAGCACAGAGGGAAGGTTGGGGACCAGGTGTGAGAGCAGCCCCCCCAGCCCAACGGAGCCCACGTCTCCCCTCTGCAGCCAGGCGCCGTACCCAGGAACGTGGCCACCGTCCTGCTGCTTTTCGCCATGTTCATCTCCAGCACAAAGTCCGCGTGGGTGCTGAAGCCCAGCAGGCTGGCTTTCTGAGCCCGCAAGTCCACCAGCTCCTTGAGGATCAGGCAGTTCTCCTGCAACGTGAAGGAGCAAAGCTCAGCACGAAACGGGGCACACAAGAAAGCAAGCGCGAGCCCCGGCGTGGAAATCAGCACAAGTCCCAGAACAGCCCCCTTCAGCGCCTGGTAAATTCAGAGTCTTTCACAGGACCACAGCCAGGCAACCCCTTCCCGCATGTGCTGAGCGAGGCCCAGCTGTCACAGCTTGCCCTAACTCTTTATCTCCTCCCCAGCTCTGAAGACTCTACAAGCAGCCGGTCTCCGTCTCCCCGAGGATGCCATCGCCCTTCCCAGGGAGCTGGGGGCATTGAGGCTTCTCTCCACGGGACGAGATCTGCCCAGGGAAAAGTCCTGGCGGGCGTTCCTGCGGGCCCTGCTGGCAGGCAGCGAGGCCACCTACCTCTTTGCACCTGGAGTTGAACATTTCTTCCACCTTCCTCCTCGTCTCAGGCACGTAGCACTTCTTCAAGAGAGGGAAATAGTGCGGGTACTTCAAGGTGACCTTCAGCTTGCCGTCCTCTGTCTTCTCCAGGGAGTTGAGGAAGTCCTCGGGGAGCCCCCCTGAGAAAAGAGCACGCAGCTGACAGAGAGCCCAAGCCTCTCCCGAAATACCAGCTCTGGGCACAGAACGGGCTCTTGCTCCTTGGCCAGAGCAACCCCAGGGCTTAAATTCCTGCACAGCTGCAGGAATGCTGCAGGAACACCCTCTTTTACCTCCACCCTAGAGCAGAGAAAAGCCCCTGGGTGGCCTCGTCGGGCCCAAAACAGGGTGGGCTCAGCTGCAGCACAAACCAGGCCCCGAAGCCCAGGAGAAATGAGCCCGAGGGCTCCGTACCTAGTTCCTCCTTCGAGAAGGGCAAGTAGGTGGTGTCCTCGTTGAGGTTCTTGTTGAAGTCTATGCAGAGGACGCTCAGCTTTTTCTTAATAGCTTTGATTTTCTTTAAAGTATAGAAAAAAAGAAAAAGTCAGTCCAAATGGGAAAGTCAAGCGGCGCCGTTCATGGTCCCCAGCCAGCAGCCTGCCTGCTGAGTCGCCCCCTGGTCTGCACTTGGCTTTTCTTCAACTGCAACGCTGCAGAATTAACTGCATGCAGGCACGGAGCTCTCGGGCTGGAACAGGCTCCCTTTGATCCCACCTGGTGGGAACGCAGCCACCTCAGCACCGTCCCGAACACCTCCTGCCGGCTCAGGAGCTGCAGGTGTTTCAGCAGCGACCTCCCCTGCCCTCATTTCATCTCGCTTTCTCTTCTGTTTTTAATTCAGGCTCCTTCACTGAGCCACGATAAGAGGGAGACGCGAGGGGGATGCCCTCCCCGCTGCCCCCACGCCTGCTGCTGCAGCTTCTCGGGAGCCGGAGGCTCCCGATGTCAGCCCCGTGGCGTGACGTTATCCCCACCCAAGAGAAGGGAAAAAGAGGGGCAGGGAGGCATCGCCCGGCGTGCCCAAGGTCACACGGATCAGGAGCGAGCCTCAGGCCTCTCTGCTCCAAGGCTACGCTGCCCCACCAGCCCTGCGAGGCATCCTCCACACGCATTTACTTTGAGCTCTGTGGTCTCACCTCCTGCGTTTCCTCAGGGAGATGGAGCCCGTTCCTCTTGCCCAGTTTGATCAGCCTCTCCAGGTACCTCTTTGCTTCGGGCTTCAGCGAAGCGCTCTCCGCTTTCTCCTGGAAAACAAAACCCATGAGCACAAGAAGCCACGGGATGAGGTGCCCCCGCGCAGCTCTGCAGGGGGCTGGGGAGAGTCGTGGGCTGCAGAACCGGCCCGGAGCAGACAGAAACACACCACGCTAAGGCTTTGGTGCATTAATTCTATCGGGCTGCTTTAAACGTCTCACCTTTATGCCACGCTAAAGCCCCTTTTGGGGCATTACCCAGCCCCTCTCTGAGCAGGGCAGGCTGGGTCACTTCTGCCTTTTTACCAAAGGAAGAATCGAGACTTTGGGTGTGTGGGGGGGGGTCACAGCCCTCAAATCCCAACCCCCCAGCTCCCACAGCCCTCAAATCCCAACCCCAAAGTTCTCACTAAAAGCTGGAGCATACAACTATCCAATTCCAGACCCTGCGCCGTTTATTTCTAGGGCCTGGGACAAGGGAATAGGACTGCTTGTAATTCCAAGAGGCTTCTGATCCCCGCTTGGAGGCATCCTGCTCCCCAGCACGCACACCTGCAGCCAGACGATCCTCTGGTACACGTCCTGCCTCATGCTCATCTCCACGTCGAACTCCGAGAGCTTCTTGTCAGCCTCGGTGCTCGCTGCACGGATGTCTTTGCAGGGAGAGACGTGCTGCGGGAAGTCCAGCATGTTCCGGCGGACTGGAAAGAGAGCAGGCATTTCAGCAGAGGCAACGAGAGCCGCGCGATGCAGAACTGCCCACGGGTGGGAGCACACGCGGCGAAGGTGTTAATCAGGGGCTCGTGACAGCCCCGCAGCCTGAGCCAGCTGCCTGCGCGAGGGGAGAGCGAGGGAGCTGCCGCCCTCAGACAAACCCGGAGCCCCCCTCGCCGAGCCCGCGCCCCCCTCGTTCGCTGCCCTTGCTGCTGCCCAGCGGTTTCCCTCTACGCTCTGTCTTCCGCACGAAACTTGCATGAATTTCATGCGCGTGAGGCCCCGGCTCTCTCACTGCTACCAACTGCCTGGGGAACCACACGGCTTTTACGGCGCAGACGGCACCGCTGTGTCCCCATCCCTCAGGGAACCGGGGCGCGCCCTCGCTGCAGCCGCCTCTCGGACGCCGCCGTGCCCCAGGTGAGCTCTGCCCCGGCTGATTTCATCTCGGAAGCGAACAGAGCGAAACGCTCCCTGCCTCCAGGCCTCGAGCAAGACAACCGCAGCAGGCAGGCGCCGCCCTGCGGGCACCAGCTCCCTCCACGCAGCAGGAGGGGAGCGGGCGTCAGGTAGCTGAAGCCCGCATCACCGACCAAAAAAACCATCACGTTGCTTTACACACAATCCCTAAATTGACAGCAGCGTTCGGACAGACACGACGCAGATATTTATCCGCTGCCTTAGGGAAGGAGTTGGAGAAAAGCTGGAGATTTCTCAGATTTCTGCCAACGCACGACTCCTCCTTCCTGCTAATGCACTCGGACGTAAAAAGGAGCAGGCAGCCCTGAAAACCCAGCTGGAGCCCCGCAGACCTTCCTGCTGCCAAAGCAGCGGCGCTGCCAAGGCGCCGGCCTCATTTTAGATTCACGTTTCTGTTCCAGATCTCGTTTTTTTTTTTTTATTTGTACTCGTATCTAGCCGCGTAAACATTAACTGGAAGGAAAACACACCGCCGAGAGCGAGGGATTCACGGGGAGACAGAAAGAGACGACAGCGCGGAGCCCCCCTCCCAGAAAAAAACCAAAAAAAAAACGATTATTAAGACGCAGATTTCCAGAAAGCCAGCACGCGTCCTCCGGATACGTACCCGTGTACTCCACCTCCACGTCGGCCAGGGCCTTGAGGGTGTTCTCGTAGGACACCTCTCCCCGCTCCTGGGCGCCCACGCGGTCATACACCACCTTGGTCCTCTCGGTGAGCTCGGCGGCCATGCGCTCAATCTGCTCGGCGCTCAGGTCCCAGCGCAGCTGCTCGGCCACCAGCCGCGGGGCCTGGCTGTCCACCACGCTGCCTGGGGAAGCGCAGAGAGACCCCCCCCCCGGTGACACGGCCACCCGCGGCCCGGGACGAGAGCCGGGAGCAGGCCGGGCACAGAGACGGTGCCGGCAGCTTCCCGGGGGGAGCGGGGAGATCCCGGGGGGGGCACTGGGGACCCTCCCGGTTAGGAGGGCTCAGTGGTGGAAACCTGCCGCCTGCCCCGCTGAGACCGGGGGGTTGGGGGTGGCTGGAGCACGGCAGGGACCCCCCGTCCTCACCGGGATGTCCCTCCTTGACCTTACCGGGCTCCCCACACCGTCCTCACCAGGACCCCCCTCCCTCGCTGAGACCCTCCCCAGCCTCCCCCCGTCCTTACCAGCTCCCCCTCCCCGTCTTTACCGGGACGCTCCCGCCCATACCGGGCTCCCTCCCCTGTCCTCACCGGGACCCCCTGCCCGTCCTTCCCAGGACCCCCCCAGCCTCACCGGAACACCCCCCTCGTCCTTACCGGGGAACCCCCTCCCGGCCTCACCTCACTGCCCCCTCTCCCTCCGCCAGGCCTCAGCGGGACGCCCCCCCGTCCTTACCGGGAACCCCCCCCGAGCCTCACCGGGACCCCCCTGTCCTTACCGGGACCCCCCGGGACCTTCCCCGGGCCTCCCTCCGTCCATACCGGGACCTTCCCCCAACCTCACCGGGACCCTCCCGCCCATACCGGACCCCCCCACACACCCTGTCCTTACCGGGGACCCCCCCCCTCGGCCTTACCGGGACCCCTCCGGTGCCCCCAGCCCCGGTGCCCCCCGCCAGCCCCTAGCCCCAGCCCCCCAGCCCCGTGCCGTTACCGGTGGGGGGCGCCATGCCGCGCTCCGGGACCCCGCTGCCGCCGCCGAGGCCGCGAGGAGGCCGCGAGGACGCCGGGCCGGCCCCGCGCACCGAGCATGTGCCGCGGGCAGCGAGACGGGCGGCGGGGGGGGCAGAGCGGCCGCGCCAGGGGCATGCTGGGATCGCGGAGGACCGCGCCGCTCCCCCCCCGCGTCATTTCTCCCCACTCCGGGACCGGAGAAGGGCCGGGAAAAGGCCCCGGCCCCCCCCCTTCAGCCTTCCCCCGCCGCCCGGCCTCCAGCAGAGAGGCCTCGGCCCGGTGAGGCCGCCCGCCCGTTCCCATGGCGACAGCACACACCCCCCCCCCCCGCGTCTCTATGGTCAACCAGCAGGGAAAGAGCGGCGCCCCCACTTCCGGCCTCCAGCCCGTCCCAGCAGCTCCGCGCACCGCGCACGCGCAGCGCCCTCCGTGCTGGCGGGCGGGCGGGAGGGGGCGGTGGCGGCGCATGCGCAGTGCTGCGCCCGCCCTGGCCGAGGCGAGCGGCGCGGGGCCGGTGAGTGGGGGCGGGGCGGGGCCGGGGCCTCCGCTACCGGCACCGGGCCCGGCACCGGGCCCGCAGCCAGGCCGCTACGGGGCGGGGAGGCCCCGGCCTGGGCCTCCAGCGGGCTCCGGGACCGGTGCGGGCCCGCTGCCCGGTCCTTTTAGGCCGCCCCGGGGTGGGAGGGGGGCGGTGGCCGTGCCGGTAGCGCTGCCTTCGCCTCCCGTTACCGGCCGCGGCCTGGGCTCGGGAGGGGGGGGGGCGGCCCCGGCCCCGGCCCCGGCCCCGGCCCCGGCCCCGGCCCCGGCCCCGGCCCCGCCGCCGGGTCACGCAGCTCCGTTCCCCGCAGGGTGAGAGCCGCGAGGAGGCACCGAGCGCCCCCCGGGATGGCGGAGCAGAAGCGCCTGGCCTACGCCATCGTCCGGTTCCTGCACGAGCAGCTGCGGAGCGGGGGGCTGAGCCCCGACGCGCAGGAGAGCCTGGAAGGTCGGTGGGGGGCGGGGGGGTGCCCGCGGCCCCCGCCCGGGGCTGGCACCTGGGGAAGTCGGGGGGCTCGGTGGCTGTCCCCGGGCGCTCGGTCACTGCCCCCTGCCTCGTCCTCTCCCAAACGTCCTGGCTTGCTCCGGGTTTGGAAGGGGTTTTTCCTCTCGGAGACGTATCCGGGGCACTGGGGGTGCTGCTTCCTTGTCTGATTTCTGGTCGCCTCCTGCAAAAGAGGATTAGCCTGAGGAAGGAACGCGCCCGGCATCCAAAGCCTCCCTGAGCCCGGGTTTGAGCCCTAAAAAGTTTTATTTTAAGTGTGGAGGGGTCAGGAGCCTTGCAGCATGGTGCAAGATAAGAACTTTGGGGCTGTAAGGAGGCATCTTATACTCGCAGAGCGCTTTCCAGTTCTGCTATCAAAATGCTTTTCCCCAGCACGACCAGGAGAACTTACGCAGGTATTTCTCAGAGGGCTTCTTCCACTGGTAACGAGAGCGCACAGATCCTAAAAGATCTCCTTAAGGAGCTTGCGCTTTAGTCTTTGGCCTTTACGTTCACCCCCCTGGCACACACAGAGCTCGGGCACGTCCGCAGAAAGCGGTGGGCATGTTCCTGGGCGAGGCCGGGATGGAGACAGGGCAGGAGGAGGCCGTTGGCTGGCAGAGGCTTATTCCTGGTGCTCCCAGACCGAAAAGTGTGGCCCAAGAGTTCTGTGGCACCGGGCTCCGCTCCGCTGCTGGATTCCCCTGTCCGAGCTGGGAGCGGGTTCCTGCCCTGGTGGGGCAGGAGGTGGGGGCAGCTTCGGGAGCGCTAGTGAAGCCCTGGCTCTGCCAACTTCCACCCCAGCACCTCCTCTGAAGGTGCTGAGGGGATGGGGGTCGTGGCCGATGCCTTTTAGGAGCTTCCTGCCGAAGTTTGCCCAGCTCCAGGGTTTGGGCACAGCACCACGGCGCGTGGCACAGCACCATGGCGCGTGGCACAGCACCACGGCGCGTGGCAGGCCTGCTCCAGCTGGAGCAGCCGTTCCGACAGCTCTGCAGAAGGCCTGTGAAGGTGCTGAGCCCCCCGTGGTCAGGGCGTGAAAGCAGAGCAGGAGGCTGGAGCTGCCTTCTGGTGCCGGACTCGATGCGGAGGAGCAGCGTGGCTCAGTCGGTCCCTGCTCAGCTTTTAGTCCCTCTGCAGATTGCTTCTGAGTTCGGGCCAGGCACAGAGCTGAGCTGGGGCAAGCTGAGGTCGTGGTAAAAGCAAACCTTCATCCAGCTGCGCTAGGTGACGGCGAGCTGCAGCGCCACGAGCTCAAAAAGCGCTGCAGAGAATCTGAGGATTTGGGTCTCAGTCTGGGGTGTGGAAATATGTGGGTTGTGGGTTTTTCTTTTCTTTTTTTTTTTCTGGTATTTTCAACTGTAAGGAATTCAGGTACTGTGGAAGAGGGCTACGCAGGCAGAATGGGGAGAGCTAATGACCCGATTCTTCCTGTCCAGTGGCGATCCAGTGCCTGGAGACAGCTTTTGGGGTCTCCCTGGACGACCAAGACCTAGCTGTGTCCCAGACTCTTCCTGAAATATTTGAAGCTGCTGTAGGAAAGGTGAGCAGATACCCGAAACGCGCGCTGACTTTCAGTTCAGGCAGCCCGAGCGATGAGCTCCGCTTGGTTCCCGCGGTGGTGCTGCCCCCTCGGAGGCGCGTGGGAGGGAAATGGTTTGGGCTTGACGAGCCCGGTGCTCGGGGAGGGGGAGGCTGGGTTCTGCTCCGTGGGAGTCCTCATCTCGGCACAGCGCTCTCCCTTTCCTTGTAAGGAGCCTGAGCACGCCAGAACGAACTCGGAGCCCGTCACCCCCTCTGAAGATGACATAGCCGAAGCCGAAAGACTCAAGACTGAAGGTAGCCGCCTCTAGAGCCGGGCGTAACGAGGTGTAAACGAGGAAGGGGAGGAAGGCTTCGTTCGCTCCGCACCACGGGACCGCGCGGAACAGGAAGCGAGCAGAGGGGATCGAGCCTTTGTTCCTGCTCGTTCCTCCACGCGTGTGTGGGTTTGGTGTAACTCAGCTGCCGCAGAACCGGGGCAGACAGCTGGGTCAGCGGTTTCTTTCGCGTGCTGACAGGCCGGCGCTGCGTGGAACACGGCGCCTTTCCTGCCGAGGTCTCTGCGTGTTGCCTTTTCTGTGCCACGCAGGAGAGCGTGAATAGCGAAGCGCAGCGGAGAGCTCTCTCTGAGCCGCTGCACCGCAGCGCTTCTCGGGGCACGTGTAGCTCTGGGGAGGCCTCTTAGGTGGGAGAGCAGCTGAAGAAGCGCAGAGGAGCTTGCAGGATCCCTTCTGAAAGGGCGGTGCAGGACGCAGATCCCCTGCCTCACGCTCGCGTGCAGTTTGATCAGCAGGAGGTGCAAGCTCCTGGCTTCTCTCTCGTTCCGTTTTCTCAACCAGGACGGAGATCCAGGCCTGTTGCTTTTGTTGGCCCCCGGTTTTAACTTGCTGACGAGCCTTTTCTCCACCTCTTTAGGAAACGAACAAATGAAGGCAGAAAACTTCGAAGCTGCTGTGTCTTTCTATGGAAAAGCGATTGAGCTGAATCCATCCAATGCTGTGTACTTCTGCAACAGGTACGGATCTCTGTCTCCAGCCCTGTGCGCCTGTGGTTTTGGTCCTTACTTCTCACCTAGGACTCTTGCTTGGTCGAAATCCCACCTTCTGCTTGTTCTGTTCCTTGCTCTTTTAGATTATTTTTTCTTTCCGAGCTCAGTGACACACTTCCCCGTGCCTCTTGCCAGCTCTGTGCCCTGGCATCTCTAGATAGGATGTGGGTGTGGAAACAAACTGTCAGGCATTCAAGGAGATACAAGGATGCCAAGAAATACGGTCTGCTTTCACACAATTAACTCCTTAAGGAAGATAAAGGGCCCAGGTTTGAGAGGCTGGGTCGATAATAAACAAAAGAGTGAAGTGAGATGAGTTGAAGGCTTGGTTTTGAGAATTTTATACGTGTTGAGAGTTACATGCGTGCAAAATAGGCATGCAGGTGACCTTCCTGATTTCCAGTGGTGTTCTAAGCAGAAGTACGTGAAAACTGGTGGAAAAACAATCGAATTAAAATGGCTTTGAGTCAGGGTTTGATTTAGTTATCTGCTTGAGCAGAACAGGGAGCCAAGGTTTCAGTTACCTGCTTATCGTGAGCACAGGCCTGCAGCTGGCTGCATGATAACTCGTGTGCACGCGTGCCAGTGAGGCGGTGAGCTGCTTCTTGGGAGCTCGTTTTAGCTGCCTGAGGGTCATCCAGCGGGGTGCTGGGCGGGTGTCCTGGTGCCAGTAGGAGGTGTAAGACTGAGGCTTGAGCGAGCTTGGTGAGAGGAGAACTGATTTTGAAACTTTATGTGGAGATTGTCAGAAAATGGATGAAGCGGTCGTTGTGGCTAAGAAATGGAGGCATAAGGGAAGCTGAGGGGATGGTGCGAGCTAGCGAGAGAAAAACTTCCCTGCCTGCCTCCTCTTGGAGAGGCCGTGAGGAGGAGAAAGCCCGGATTTATTTGCAGTAGGAGCAGAGCACGAAGCCGGGTGTTTGGATAGCACCCTGCTCACGTAGGTACGGCCTGGATTGATGTCAAGTTTACACTTGACTTTGCCTTTGCAGCGGGACACCACAGAGAGGGAGCAGGGGTGACCTTGATCAGCGTAGTCGGGCTGATAAGTGTTTTCTGCACATCTTTCTCCATTCTCTCCAGAGCTGCTGCGTACAGTAAGTTAGGAAATTATGCTGGAGCAGTCCGAGACTGTGAACGAGCCATAGGCATCGATCCAAACTACAGCAAGGCGTATGGCAGGATGGGGTAAGTAAGGGAGCTTCTGGTGCCTGAATTCTAATCTCAAAGTGCCCGGTGGCACCGATACCATCGGCGGTGCTCTGCCCCGGAGTGCCGTGCAAAAACACCTAGGGCTTCGCCTCGGCTGGGGGTGGAGGAGGTCTGCAAGTGCTCATCTGCCTCTGTAACTTTTTCTTCTATTTCCACTTCGACAGCTTGGCCCTCTCCAGTTTAAATAAACACACAGAAGCTGTTGTTTACTACAAAAAAGCCCTAGAGCTCGATCCAGACAACGACACATACAAATCAAACCTTAAAATAGCCGAACAGAAGATGAAGGAGACTCCAAGTCCGGTAAGTTCTGAGGCTAACGCTTGCTGTATGTGGGTAAGATTAGAAAATTTCTTCATTATGCTACTGTAAGTGCTAGCAGGCGCTGTCTGGCAGAGGCTTGATGATCTGGGTTGTGTTTAGAATACAAATCTTGCATGCAGGCGGAGGGGAGATGGTTAATGAGCGCTGCCATGAACATTTCCACTGAAATCCAGAGAGAGTAACTGCTCTGCTCGAGCACAGTCACCTTGGGCTTATTTGAGAGAGCTGGGAAATGAGACTGATTAGAAGGAGCGTTTGCAAACAGCATTTTTTGCCTTAAGCACCTTTCTTAATTAAAGTCACTGCTCCTAAAATCCAGATATTTTTTTTCTAGTGACCTGTTAGCAATACCAAAAGGGCTTTTTAGTTTTTTTTTCTTTTTTTTTCCTTCCACAAGTGTTCTTTTTTGTTTTTTATTTGTTTTTTTTTTTTAATATGAAAAGAATCCTGGCGGTTTTCTAGTCCCAAAGCCAGTAACTGCCCCGCTGACGTGCTCAGGACCGTGTGTTAGTTCTCCGTTTTGAAGGGGCTTTCAGTCTTCTAAAGACTCCTCCAGCCCAAAGGTGACCGAGTGGATGTGTTTGACTCGGCAGGCGTGATGGGGTCGAGCAGTCCAGCACTGGCATGCCTCAGCTGCTGAGAGGGGTGCTCGGTGAATCACGCGGTGCCGTTACTGCTGCCACCAGCACGTGTCCCCCGCCTCCCTTAGCGAGCCTCGCCCCCAGGCTCCGACCTTAGTTGTGGTTTAAGGACCAGATGCTGGTAACGCTGAAGAACTGCAGTAACGTTCGTTTCACCGTGCTGTTTGTCGCATCAGAAGGCGAGAGGATGTCATCACCTGTGTGTGGTGTCTTTCTTCTTACAGACCGGAGGTCCCGGAGGATTTGATTTAGCTGGCTTGCTGAACAACCCTGGCTTCATGAGCATGGTAAATCTGGACAGGTCACAGCCAGGCTGTGTCTGGGCTGTGCAGTTCTGTGGTCAGGGTGAGATGTGTCAGTACACGGCTTGGGGAGTTCCTGTGTCTCGGTAGCAGTTTTGTTTTCGTTCCATTTCTTCGCTTTGGTGTCGCTGCGAGGAAGCCGTGCTTGTATTTTTCACTGAAGTCAAATAAAGAGCCAGTGACTTACTCACGGGCTTCGTATGCTGGCTGTGGAAAGGGCGCCTGCTCTGCATTACCAGCCTTGTCGTGTGCGTGGTGCTGTGCTTCTCTTTGCTATTTTTGTCCTATTGATCTCTTTCGAAGTATTTCTGTCTTCACTTTGTTCCTAGTTGAATGGCACAACATCTGCATATTTACCCAGGCATTTCTGACTAAATAGGGTGTCCTTTTTTTTCCCCCTCTTTAAATAGGCATCTAACCTAATGAACAACCCACAAGTACAACAGCTGTAAGTTTGATCCCGTCTTCTGTTTCCTCTGAGACGCTCGTTTGAAGCTCTGGGGGGAGGGAGCGGGTACCAGAAGCGTGGAGGGCAGCCTCGGGGCAGCCTGCTCCCCTCGGCTAACACGTGTTTGGAGAGCTCTGGCCTCGTTGAAGAGGAGCCTCAAAGGGAGGAAGGATAGATCGAGGCACTGGCATTGCCTTTGGGAAGTTGAAGTCAGTTTGGCTCAGTATTTACATGGTCTGGGGACAGGATTTTGCATCTCCGACTCGGTTAGAAGGAGAATATTTCCATCCTTTGTGCTGCAGAGCCATGAGGATCAATTCACAATGTTTGTCAGCTGCTTCGACAATACAAATCCATAAAATTAGTACGGCTCCTGCCTCACCTGACCGTGCTTTCAGAGCACAGGCAGTCAGTGAGTCAGAGACCTCCACGAGATCGTCCTTTGGTTACTGTTAGAGGCCACCTGCTTAAAGGGCTGCATGTCTGCTGCCACTTCCATTCGGTTCTTCTGCTCCTTCCGCCGCTGTTGCCAGCTGAGGTTCAGAGCAAGCAAATTACCCTGGGTGAGGAAGGGCGGTGTTTTAATCAGACATAGCACAGGGCTTGCAGAAAGAGGGGGGAGTATCTGGGGATACAGCAGCTGACACTGTTAGAAATATTTCTGTGTATTGTGCAGTTTAATGTTACGGTTGCTCTTCTGCAGTTAATGAATAAAGAGTTGTTGCAGAAGATTCCCTCACAGATAACTCCATAATCTGTGTTCCCGTTAGGCTGACGTTCCCTTCCTTGTGTAAAACAACCAATTCCTGTGTTTTGTGTCGTTTTCTGAGCGATGACTCTTGTTCCCACAGCATGTCTGGGATGATTTCTGGTGGCCATAACCCCATGGGAGCAGCAGGCACCAGCCCCTCCACGAACGATCTTGCCAGCCTCATACAAGCGTGAGTAGGGAGCTGGGTCGTTCCCAGTGAATTAATAAATGAATTTCAGGTTTTCTGACCAAAAGTGAAAGCTTAAGTTAAAAGCTGGGGAAAGTTTAAACGCTGGGTGAAGCCCTGCCCCTTGGTAACGCGAGCTGCCTGTTGGAGCCGGGTTTTGACAGTCAGCCGTGAAGAATTTCCTCGCAGCAGGCCGTGTCAGCGTGTGAGAGCGCCGACACAACCGCTGCTTGTTCTCCTGCAGGGGCCAGCAGTTTGCGCAGCAGATGCAGCAGCAGAACCCCGAGCTAATAGAGCAGCTACGAAGCCAGATCAGGAGTCGAACTCCAAGTGCCAGTAACGAAGATCAGCAGGAATGAGCGTTCCAGGTGAGGTTGCAGCCAGGAGTGCCGCCGTACCGTGGCCGGCTTAGCGGGGAAGATTTCAGTATTTTGCTGCAAAATTTCATGCCTAAATTAACAGTTTGGTGTCTCTTCCCTCCCCTCTGTATAGACTGGGTTCTGTGTCGGTACTGCTGGTGCCGTGCCTCAGAGGCACAAGGCTCAGCCCTGGGGAGCGATAAGAGCTCCCCTCGCGCGTTGTGTGACTGACAAATGAGTTTTGTTACCTAGCGTTCACGGTCGTTAAAGGGACGCTTTATTTTTCCCAAAAATTGAATTTGCCAATGTCTTGTCTCCCTGTCTCTGCAGCGCAGTCCGTGGGAACTATGTTCTTTGCTTTAAAAACTGGAAGCCATGTGCGTGTTGCCATTTCTTGAGTCGGAAGTGTCCAAGAGGGGGAAAAAAAAATGAAAAAAAAAAAAAAACACAAAATACTTTATATGACCTGCATGTTAAAGACAGATTCACGCTTTCTTTCCCTAGTCTTCGTCCCTGCTCCTCCCCCTCAGCCTTTCCATTAGTTTTTTTCTTCTGGAAGACCCAGCGAGCTGAACACAAACCAGCATCAACAGCCTTTCTAAAGAGACTCGGAAAATTACCTACACTGTTACATTTCTATGTTCTTTGCTACATGGGAATTTTTTAACCCGTTTTTGAAGAACGATGCACTCTTCACTACAGGATGTCTTCACTCTCCTGCCCACGTGCCACTTCAAAGAAGTGTTCCAGGCCCGCCCCGTCCTGCCCCCCGTCACCTTCGTGCCAGTCACGAGCTGGCAGCGTTCGAACGCTCTGGAGATCCCTGGATCTCGGGGTCTCCAGGAGCAGGGTTTCTGTTGATTAGATTCGCTGCGTTTCTCATTCGGGTCCGCAGCAGCATCGCCAGGGCTTTTAATAGGTGGGGTTTGGCCATCGCCTCTCCCAAGGTTAGCATAAATGTGTCGGGGGGGGGGGGGGGGGATTGGGACTACTTAGAGCGAGCGTTTCCAGACACACTTCTGGGGGTTCCTCCCCAGGCCTGGCAAAACTTGTCTAGTGTTTAGTAATTATGGCTATGTTGTCGGAATGATCCGATCTGTGAACTAGTCGGGTGGACAGTAAGAAAGATATGATGTTTTTGGTGTTTCAGAGGTTTCTCTTCTGCTTTTTAATTTGTCGTTTATGCATGTAAGTAATCAACCTGGTCGACTGTGCTGATGGTAGGAATAGAGGGCGCGTGAGTAGAGAGCAGAAGGAATAAAAAACGCTCCTGGGACAGCACGGTTTCAATGCGGGGGCCTGGCAAAGAGCGATTCTGTCCCCGCAGGTCACGGGTGGGACGAGGGGAATGGCTCCGGGGGCTGATGGAGCGACCCGCAGCCTTCCGCCCTCGGGACCTCCCCGTTGTCCTTCCCGGGGCAAGCGGGAGGCTCCGGCAAGTTCCCCTAGGAGTCAGTAGTTGAGGCTGGGGGTTTTTGTGTCGACCTCAGGACTGTTTTTAGGGTTGGTCACTCGGTCGTGGTGGGGAAGGCGTGTTCCTGGCCTTAGGTGGAAAAGGCCCCTTCAGGAGACCCGGTGGTATGGATGAGCAGGTGTATCTGACGACTGATATCAAGAAAAGGATGATTTGTAAATGCTCCATAAATACGTGGTTAATGTAACTTGTGAAGAATAAAATATTTGGACACTTGCTTTGCGATCCCTCTTGACCCCGTGAGCGAAGCAAGACCTGGGGCTGGGCCTGTTTGCAAGGCTGCTGCCTGCGGAGGTTTCTGTGTGGGGTCAGAGCCTCCTCGGTGTCCTGGCGGCTGTGAGGCACCACCTGGGTGTGTTTTATCCGCCTCGTCCGGGCTTTTTTGTTCCTTTCCTGCTGAAACACCGCGCTGTATTGATGCAGCACAGCGGAGATGAGCTGCTTCTTTCCCCTGCTGCCCCCTCTTCCTTTTAAGTGCGAACTGAGAGTTGGGACCAAGCAAAAGGAGAAGCTTTAGGACCATAGGACAGGGTGGAAAGAAAAAAATTTGTGAATGGTCTAAAATAATGAAACCTGGATGGTTTTTTCCCCTTCTTTTCGTATCTCCTCAGGGCTGCTCCCCCCTGCTCCTTACGCTGATCGCTCCGTTGTGCCCATAGCTCTCTTCCCTCACCTCTCTTGATGGTTTTTTTACACCTCTGTGTAAAAAAGCTGCTATTAGGATCCCAAAAAGCTGATTTTTTTATTTTTTAGACCCATTTTCCCCTCACCCTGCAGCCTCCTAGGCCCTGCATTTAGCACCATGCTTTAATGAAGGGATTTCTGCGGTTCTTTAACCAAAACCAGCCCAGGCCCTGCTGGAAGCCGAGGCCTCCCCGGTCCCGGTGCCGGTCCCGGTCCTGGTGCAGGCCCGGCCCCGTCAGCACCGGCCGCACCGGACAGCGCTGCGGGCCCGGCGCTGCCCCGGAACGCTCCGTCGCGGTCCCCGTTTCCAGCCGGGCTCCGTTCCGCGGCGCACCCGGGGGCGCTGGCAGCGTGCCCGCCTCAGGGCGTGGGCGGGCTGACGGGCGGCCCCCGCGGCCAATGAGCAGCCGCGCTGCCCCGCCGCAGCCAATAGGAGGGCGGCGGACGCGAGCGGGGGCGGGCGTTGTGCGGGGGCCGCCTGGACGGGGCGCGAGCGGGAGCCGGCGCGTGAGTGGGGGGGCGCCGGGGCCGTTGCCGGGGCAACGGGGAGCGGGCGGGGGGGGCGGTTGCCGGGGTAACGGCGGGGGGCGGGGCTGTTGGGGGGGAACTGGGGGACAGGGGTCTGTCACTGGGGGAACTGGGGCGGTCAGGGGTGGGGAACTGGGGGAACTGGGGCGGTTGGGGGGGGAACTGGGGGCCCGGGGTCCATCACTGGGGTAACTGGGGCAGACGGGAGGGGAACTGGGGTAACTGGGACGGTAGAGGGGTGTAACTGGGGACCGGGGGCTGTTACTGGGGGAACTGGGGCAGTTGGGGGGGGAACTGGAGCAGTCAGGGGTCTGTCACTAGGGTAACTGGGGTAACTGGGACGGTAGGGGGGTGTAACTGGGGACCAGGGGCTGTTACTGGGGTAACTGGGGCGGTCGAGGAGGGGTAACTGGGACAAATGGAACGGTCAGGAGGGGTTAACTGGGGCAACTGGGGCTGGTGGGTGGGTAAGTGGGGTTACTGGGTTGGTCAGGGGTGTGTCACTGGGGTAACTGGGGCAGCTGGGGGGGTTACTGGGGGCCAGGGGGTGTTCCTGGGGTAACTGGGACGGTCAGGGGTCTGTCACTGCGGTAACTGGGGGCTGTTATTGAGGTAACTGGGATAACTGGGGGCTGTTCCTGAGGTAACTGGGGGGGGCAGGGGGCTGCGGTAGGGTTTTGGGGTCTGGACACGCTCCTCCCACGGCCGCGCTCCTTTGGGGCGTCTCAGCAGCCCGTGCCCGTGTCCTGGGACAAAGCCCCCTCCCCAAAACCCCCCCTCCAGCGTCCCCTGCGTGGTCTCAGCGGGCTGGGGGGGGCTCAGGGTGGGCTTCTGGGGGGATCCAGGCCCGGTCCCGTGCCGGCGGGGGCACCCAGCTGAGGTTTTCGGGCTCACACCTAAGGAAATCTTTGTTTTTTTTCCACAGAGGCTCCCCCCTTCACGTAGCGTTTCTCACCGTTCGAGCGTTTCGAGGTGGGATGGTGAGCCAAGCAGCGCTGAGTTAATTCTCTTTTACACAATTTTCAGGCTGCTGAGGCCGTCCGGGCGTTAGAGGCACCGACTTCTGCACGTGGAGCCGCCAGGGAGAGCAGCCCGGGAGAAGCGCGAGGTATTGCCGGTGCTCGGCTCCGCTTGTCACTAAGCTGCTTTCCTCCGGAGGTCGCGGGGCACCAGAGGAGCTCGAGGCTTTACGCTTTGCTGGGGGCTTCGCTGGGCTAGGGGAAAAAAAAGGAAAAAGCTAAGGGTTTACTGAGCTTCTGAGCCAGGCTTCCTCCAGATGAGGTGGGAATTGTGGAGAAAAGCAGGTTTTTTCCTCCAGTGACGTCTCCAGGTGTCCCTCTCCGTCTCCAGGTGTCCCTCTCCGGGGAGCCGTGTGCCCACCTCACATACCAGGCGACCTCACTTCTGCTTTGTGACCCCACCAGGTGCCATTTTGGAGGGATTTCCCTTGAGAGGATTACCCTAACGCCCTGCCACGCCGTCGCCGTGCGAGGTGACCCCCTTGTTCTGTTGCTGCTGCAGCTGCGGCGTGATTTCCGAGGGCAGCGCCGCTCATCAGCCGTGTCGGCGCCGCGCCGACAGGCCCGGGGCCGACATCCCCGAGGGACCCCCCTCGTCAGCAGCAGTGCCAGCCACAGCCGCAGCGCGTGGGCTGCCTGCTGTGCGAGCCCTGTCAGCGTGCGCCACGATTTCAGGCTCGGGGCTTGTTCAGACCCGGCTCGTCTGCCGGGTTCAGCGGGAAGCGAGTCGATCGGCGCCACCCGAGCTGGGTTTTCTGCTGGTGAGCGTCGCTTTGCGTGGACGCCCAGCTGAGATCCGAGCCTGCCGCAGCCGGACAGGCTGCCGTGACCTCTCTGTTCGCTCCTGCTCCGACAGCAAACTCAGAAAGAGGCCTTCAGCTCCTTAAACTCCCTCAGCAGGCGTGGGGCCACACAGCCCCGATGTCCCTTGCGATCAAATCCCCGTTTACGCAGCCCGCTGCACAGAACCGCTGATAGTGATGAAAGCTGTCAGCCCTCGAGGGAGACTCGGGCCTCAGGAATCTTTTGTATCCGAGTTAATTTGCTGCTCCAGTGGCCGGGTATCCAATTAACTCACCTGGTCCACCGCCACCGGGGCGAGCGTCAGCGTGGCTGGAGACGTTCCCTGGCGGTTCGTTAGCTGTGGCACCTCGTCAGCGCTCGGGGCCGTCTGGCACCCTCGGCGAGGCGCGAGGCCCTCTGCGGGTGCCACCACTCTCACCCCGCGCGTTGATTCAGCCCCGGTACTGGCGGTGCCGTCTGCTCGTCCCTGCATCAGCAGAAAGACCTGCTCATGCCTTTAAAAATAGATCTAATTCTGGTATTTTTTTTTAAATGGCTCTAGGAGAACTCGCTTAACTGCTGCTGCACGCAACCTGGAGGAAAACGCGTTTCTGAGTGAGTCAGTTGCCATGACCTAGGCAGCTCAGACCTTGCGTTTTTCTCACCATCTGCCTCTCTTTTGTCACGCCCTGTGGACAGTAGAAACCCCCGCAGCGGGTTTCTCCAAAGGTTTTCCCTTTGGAGAGCTGCCTATCGACCAGTAACCAAAAATTCCTCTGGCTCCTGGTACAGAGCAAACAGCCACCCGCGGAGGCAGCGACCCACCCCGGCAAGAGGGCGGTGGTGGCTCAGGACTGAATCTGCTCCTCACGTTTGAAGGGAGACCTTTAATTTCACTTCTCAGTGAAACTGAGAGCCGCCAGCTCAAGCCCACGTTCATTTCTCGTGGTTAACATCAAAGCCTCGGTCCTGTGGCTGGGCTCGGGTGGATTTTAAGGCAAGATCCAGCGGTTTGTGCCTGGTGCCGTGTAGGTGTTTGCAAAGAGACCGAGGCTGTGCCAGTTCTGTGCAGTCGGTACAATTCTTGCAAGATTTTCAAGTCACTGTTTGCTGCAGTTAAATTCTCTTCCCTGCCTGTTCCTTTGCCCCGTGGCGTGAGAGCTTTGTGCCTCCTGATCTCTCCACCCACTGCCTCCGGGGCGTGAGGGGGGAGAGTTAAGGTAGGGAGGCTGGCACGCGGTTTGGGACGCGAGGTGCCCTTCTCCACAACAAATACCGACGCGGGGCAATCTCTCGTTTCCCTCCTGCCCACAGCTCTGCTCCAGGAGCCCCTCTCCCTCGCCGTTTGCCTGCCGGTGCCCGCCCAGGCAGCACAATGAAGATCGTGGTCGCCAAAGTGCTGTGTCTGCTGGGCATCTGCGTCCTCATGCTGACCGGCTCCCTCCTCCCCGTCAAGATAATCGAGGCGGATTACGAGAAGGCTCATCGCTCCAAGAAGGTCATCGCCCTCTGCAATTCCTTCGGAGGAGGGGTCTTCCTGGCCACCTGCTTCAACGCCTTGCTGCCGGCCGTGAGAGGAAAGGTAACTGCTCGCGGGCCTCCGGGGAGCTGTAGGGAGCCTGTGCCACCCTGTGTGAGGGAGCAGCAGCAGCCTGGGCTGCCAGAACCCTGCCCCTGGGCGAGAGGAGGTGTAGGGGCCATCCCCAGCCAGAGGGACCCCTTAAGCTCCCTCAGAAACCTCTGGTGTTTCAGGTCAGGGATTGCAGCCACTGCCTCCCCTTCAGCTCTCCCTGAGTCTGCTTGGAAAGCTTTTGTGATGCAGGAGGAGGCTGAGCATCACCTCTGGGGCTAGGCTCAAACTCCTGCCCTTGAGCCAGCGTTTGAAACACTTTCAGAGAGCCACCAACCCCCTGCTAGAGGGCAAATAGCTTCCCCCTTTCTTACGTTGAGGCCTGCATGCAAGGGTATTAAGGCATCACCGATGAGTTTAGTGTCACTGTGGGCACACAACAGGAATATTTCTTTGTTCATTGTTACGGAGCCCAGATTTTCCCCCCTCATATCTACCATCAGACACTTTCTTCCCGGAAGGGGCTTTGTAGGAAACTGTGAGAGCTTCCCAAGGGCTCCCTGGGTGCCTGTAGAGAGCCAAAGGCGATCGATTCACCGCGGGCTGTGTGCTTTGTCCTAGCTGGATGAAGTTCTTAAGCAGGGGAACGTGACCACGGACTACCCTGTGGCTGAGACCATCATGATGGTCGGCTTCTTCGTCACGGTCTTTGTGGAGCAGCTCGTCTTGACCTTCCAGAAGGAAAAGCCCTCCTTCATAGACCTGGAGACCTTCAACGCCGGTTCAGATGTCGGGAGCGACTCAGAATATGAGAGCCCTTTCATAGCCTCGTCCCGCGGGCGCACGCTGTACGGCGAGCACGGCCAGCACTCCCACGGCCTGAACGTCCAGGAGCTCTCCCGCTCCAGCCCCTTGCGGCTGGTCGGCCTGGTCTTTGCCTTGTGCACGCACTCCATCTTCGAGGGACTGGCCCTGGGCTTGCAGGAGGAAGGCGGCAAAGTCCTGGGCTTGTTCCTGGGCGTCGCCGTCCACGAGATGCTGGTGGCGGTGGCGCTGGGCGTCAGCATGGCCAAGGCCTCGCTGCCCATGAAGGACGCGGCGAAGGTGGCCGTGACGGTGAGCCTGATGATCCCCCTGGGCATCAGCATCGGGATGGGGATCGAGAGCGCCCAGAGCGCCGCCAGCAACATCGCCTCGCTGCTCCTGCAAGGCGTCGCGGGGGGAACTTTCCTCTTCATCACCTTCTTTGAGGTCCTGGCCAAGGAGCTGGAGGACAAGAACGATCGGCTGCTGAAGGTCCTCTCCCTGGTGCTGGGCTACGCCGCTCTGGCGGGGCTGGTCTTCTTCAAGTGGTGAGGACGGGAGCGGCGGGGAGCCAACCTCACCTCCTGCCCCCTGCGGCCGGCCCCGAGACGAGCCCGCCGTCAGCCAAGGGGGGACGCTGGAGCTCGGCAGCCACGTGAAACATCCCAGCCCAGGAGGTGTTTCGGCGCTGACCCGGAGGAGGAGGAGGATTTTCTCCTCTGCGCCCGGAGGGAGAGGAAAACGAGGAGTGTCACGAGGCGCCGTCCCTGCCCCTCGGCTCTGCGGGTGCAGCAGCCTGTGCAGAGATCACTGGAAACAAACACTGCGAGGCTGGTTCTGAGGCTGCCTTCCCAGAGCTCGTCAGGCACGTCGTTTCCTGTTGATCTGCACAGCCGGCCCCCTTCCTCCCTCCCCTCACGCCCCTCGCAAAAACTCCGGCCGAGCCTCGGCTTCCTTCACACCCAGGCTCTGAGGAGGTGAGAAACCGTAACCGAAATAAAGTCGGAGGCAGGTGGGGTCGCGGCTCGCACAGCTGCACTAAGCTGCTTTTGCTAGCTTGGTTTTGAGCAAAACCTGGTTGTAATAGCTGCCAAAAATAACATCCCTTCTGGGGCTGCTCGGTGTGACCGTTGCCACAGCTCCCGCTGAGCCGAGCTTCCATTTTAACCCGCAAATGGCTCCGGGAGCTTTTCTTTCTCGGAGTGATTAATGGCAGAAACGAGGCTGGGCCGTGCCCCGTCCCGTGCTTCCTTCTCCTCGCCTCATCCGTGCGTTGCGCGCTCCCTGAAGGAAACCTGCAGCCGCGTTAACGCATCGCTGGAGAGCTCTCGCGTCCGTACCTGAAGCCCGGGATCCATTAGCGCCTAAGAAACGGGCGGCAGCAATTTCCAGCGTTAATATTTCAGGGCAAGCGCTCGCGTTCGGATCGTCTGCAGTGAAATGGGTCGAGCGGCCTCCACCAGGCGCAGCCGCAGGGCTGCTCCCCGGCCCCAGCCCCGGCTGGCAGCGGGCTCCCGCGCCTGGGCGACGCGCGAGCCGCGTGGCGGCGGCTGTGCAGGGCGTTCTGCCGGGGTTTTCAAAGGAAAAAGAGGAGAAATCTCTTTCCCCCCCCCCCCCGGGGTTCGTGAGCCGCAGGGCTGATTAAGGCAGCCGCCATCTGACTGCGCACAAGCCGAGCTCGCTGCGCCTCCGAGGCGCGTCCCCGGGGGAGCTCGGTGTGCCTGGATCCCGTGGCGATCCCTCGTGTTCGGGAGCTCGGATCAGAGGCTGGCGGCAGGAGCGCGCCCCCTCCGCTCCCCCCCCTCGGCCACGCTGCTCCTCCTCGCAGGGGATGCATTTTAATTAGACGTGGCCATCGCTCCTGCCGCAGCTCCCCCAGGCAGAGCAGAGCTTCTGCAGGCGCTGATGGAATTATAACGACATGGAGCCGGCCGAGCCGCGGCGCAGCCCCTGCTGCAAGCGAGGAGGAGCGGGGAGGCTGTGAAACGGCATCTTGGAGCAGCGGTTGGCACCGCTGCAGCATATGGAAGCTGATGGGGATCATCCGACAGGGCCTGGTGCGCGGCGTGTTAATTGCTGCCACGTACCAAAGTCAATTAATCTTGCTTTGAAAAACCTGGAGCGGGAAGATGGGGGGGGTAGGGGGGAGGGAGGGTTATTTTGGGCCTCCGATGACACAAATTAGCAGGGCCTGACGAGAATGTAATTTGCCTCGACGTGGTGAACCTGTGTGTGTTATTTCACCTCCCCCAGCAGCCCGGGGCCTGCTGCTTTCTGCTGCTCACCGACCGCCGCTCGTCCCGGGCAGGGGGGGTGCTGGATCCTTTTTTTCTGCCTCCATCTCCCGTGCCGTTTTGTTTTCGCAGCTACTGGCTCTATTTGTAGGGGTCCTTCCCCCAGCTGGGGGGGCGGGGGGGTCTCACAGAGCATCACCGCTGCCCCCCATGGCAGGTGGGGCGGCTGTGGGCAGTGTGGTGGTTGGGGGGACGCGCTGGATCCCCAGTTTTCCACCTTTTTTTTGTCCCGATGGGGTGTGGGAGCAGGGAGCAGCCTGGCCGGGGGCCACGCGGCTGGGGGGGTCCCTGGCACCAGGGGGGGCTTTGCCTGTCACTGACAGTCAGCTCCTGCCTTTGGAGGAGGAAGAAACCTGATGTGCTGCTCCCAATAAACGCCCAGACCCTCTCCACGTCGGTGCCGCGTGTTTATTTACAGCCCCCCACCTCGCCACCATCTCTGGGTGCCCGGATCAGACCCGGATGCCCCTGCCCCAGCCCGGGGACGTGCCCGAGCTCCTGGGGGGAGCGGGGAAGGGCAGCAGCCCCCCCGTGCAGCCCCCCCGTGCAGCCCCCTTCCCCATCCCCACAGCCTCGTCCCTTTGCAGCCGCGCGTGCGCGGCCGCCCCGCAGCAGCCAGCAGAGCCCCCGTTGCGTAAAGGCGTCGCGGGGAGCTGGGGAGTGAATGAACGGAGGAGGAGCCGCAGCTAAAATGATCAAGGAAACTCATTCATTTCCTCTAACGAGTAGTACCCGGCCGGCTCATAACGCTGCGGGGCGGCTCGTCGGGGACAGGGGGCTGCGGCTGCCGGCCCCCCCGGGACGAGGCCGGTGTCCCCCCTGCGGGGGCTCGTGGCCTGGGGGGGGGGGTTCACGGTGGGGTGCGTGTCGCTGGGTGCCGTGGCCCCGCTGCTCCGCCGGCAGCTATTAATAGCAGCTGCGGATTTTAATTGCTGCCGCTCGTCAGGGAGCGGGAGTCACGAGGCCCCGGCCGTGCCACCCGGCAGCCCCCCGCCAGCACCGCTGCCCCCGGCCCCACGCGGGGCCTGCAGACCCCGGGAGCCCTGGGGCCGGTGACGGAGCCCCCGGTGCTGGTGTGTCCGGGGGCAGCGGGGGGACGCTGGCCCCAGAGCCCGGCCCCGCTGCCCACGGCCTTGGGGGCTTCGAGAGCCCCCTGTCCCCACCCGGGTGTCCCCCTGTCCCCTGCCGGGGTCCCCGTCCCCGTACAGGTGTCCCTGCGGCGGTGTGTCCCTGTCTGTGTGTCCGTGTCCATCCCTGTGTCCGTCTGTTCCCACCTGTGTCCGTGTGTCCCATCCCTGTCCCTGTCCATCTGTCTCCATCCCTGTCCGTCTGTCCCTGTCCCCATCGCTGTCTGTGTCCCATCCCTGTCCGTGTGTCCCTGTCCCTGGCCATCTGTCCCCATCCCTGTCCGTGTGTCCCATCCCTGTCCCCGTCCCTGTCCGTCTGTCCCTGTCCCCGTCTGTCCCATCCCCATCCGTGTGTCCCATCCCTGTCGGTCTGTCCCCATCCCCAGCTGTCCGTCCGTCCCTGTCCCCATCCCTGTCCATCTGTCCCCACTCCTGTCCCCACCCCTGTCCGTGTGTCCCTGTCCGTGTGTCCCATCCCTGTCGGTGCGTCCCCATCCCCAGCTGTCCCCCCGTCCCCGTCCCGGTCCCGGTCCCGCTCTGCTCGGGGCTGAGCGCGGGGGTCCGGCGGGGCGGGCGCGGCGGGCGGGGCCGGCGGCGGGGCGGGATCGGCTCTGCGGCGGCCGCACCGCACCGCACCGCACCGCACCGAGCCGTGCCGAGCCGTGCCGAGCCGTGCTGAACCGAGCCGAACCGAGCCGAGCCGTGCAAAGCCCCTCCGGCCCCGCCGCACCGCTCCCAGCCCCGCCGGACCGGGCCGGGCCGGGCCGTACCGAGCCGAACCGAGCCGAGCCGGGCGGACCGGAGCCGCCGCGCCGGGACCGCGCCGGGCCGGGCCGGGCCATGCGCTGAGGCCGCCGCGCAGCCCGCAGCCAAGGGCGGATCCCGGGCAGGACACGGTGAGGCGGCGGCACCGCAATGCGCCCCGCGGGGGGACCGGGAACGGGGCCGGGGGGCGGGCGGGGGGGGCCCCCGGCAAGGGCAGGGTTCGGCCGGGAGCGGGGCGGGGACCCGGACCCGCCCCTGCCCCTGTCCCCGTCCCTGTCCCCATCCTCCAGCCCCATCCTGCCCCTCCAGCATCCTCCTGCTGCTGCTCCTCCATCCCCGTCCCCCTCTCCTCCATCCCCGTCCCTCTCCTCCCTCCCCGTCCCTCTCTCCATCCCCTTTCCCCCTCTCCTCCACCCCCTCTCCCCCTCTCTTCATCCCCGTCCCTCTCCTCCCTCCCCATCCTGCCCCTCTCCCTCCCTCCACCCTCATCCCCGGCCCCACATCCGCTGTTCGTCTCCCCCGGCGCTGGGGGGGCGCTGAGCTGGAGGATGCGTGGGGGTGCTGGGGGTGCAGAGCCCCGGCAGGATCAGGCCCCATGCCCAGGAGCAGGGGTTTTCACAGAGCGAGGGGCTGATGGGGGGCCAGGCAATGCCACTGGGCCCAGGAGCACCCCTGGGTGCTGCAGAGGCCCCATCCTGCCCCCCCAGTGCCCCACGCCGTGGCAGTGGGGCCGAGGGCACCTTTGGCCGCGCCGCGGGCAGGTGGGACCGGCAGGTCCGAGGTCTGGCGTCCCCAGGCACCGGCTCAGCCACGGCCTCTGCTCCGTGTCCGCGTGCCCACGACGCCTCCGGACCCACGGGGGCATTTTCCTGCCCCGTGCTGCAGGACCCAAAGCGGGACGGGCTCCTCGGTGCCAAGGCCACGGCGATGGGCTCCTGCCCCAGCCACGTGCGCGCCCGGGTGCCTGGGGACGTGCTGGGGCACCGGGGGCCTGCGGGGTCCCCTGGATGCGCGCGGGGCCAAGGGAGCTGGGGCACCCATGGGAGCAGGACAGACCTGACCCCAAACCCAGCCATCCGAACCCAAACCGTGCCCTGGTGCCCTGCTCAGGTGCCCGTTCCCATCCCTCCGAGTGCCTTTGGGATGGCTCCTTTGGGAACGCAGCCCCACGGCAGCCTTAACGTCTCCAAACCATCACGCTCTGCCTGGGGAGCCAAGATGCTCCTGCACGCGCGGAGACATCTCGTGGGGACCTGGCAGGCCACGAGCCCGTGGCCGTGTGTCACCCGTGGCCGTGTGTCACCGTCCCCCGGTGCCTGCAGCCCCGCTCTGTCCCCGGGCTGGGAGCGGAGCGGAGCGACGGCACGGGGCAGCGCAGCAGGCGCTGAGGGCTGTGCGTGAAATGGCACCTCCTTACGCAGCAGATCCGGCGCCGTGGCAGAGCCGGAGGGGCTGCGGGCGCCACTGGCTCCTTGCTGGGCCGGGGGCTGCCCCACGGCGCTGCTCCCGCTGCCGGGGGTGCCCGCCGTGACCCCCCCCCTCTGGCAGCCTTGGCCGCAGCTGCTGCGCCGGTGGCCGCGGCTCGGCCATATGGCCGCAGCATGGGGGGGCTGGTAAAAATAGCGAGAGCTGCTGCACCCCGGGCGGGCGGGCCAGCGCCATCCCGCCCCGCTGCCCGGCAAGGGCATCCCAAGGGCAGGGGGAGGCTCGGCACTGGGGGGGTCCCGGGACCCCCCCGCTCTATCCGGGATGTCAGCACCGTCAGAGCGGGGGGATCGCAAGGGGCTGCGGGGCTGGGGGGTCCCTATTGCTCCCCCAGGCTGGTGCAGGGGGTTTCCGTCCCGAAGCCCCCGCTGGCACCGTGACGCGCGCCTCTGCCCTCTCCTTGCAGCGGCGGCAGCTTCTCCGGGGCAAGATGCCGGAGCAGAGCAACGACTACCGGGTGGTGGTGTTCGGCGCCGGCGGCGTGGGCAAGAGCTCGCTGGTGCTGCGCTTCGTGAAGGGGACGTTCCGGGACACCTACATCCCCACCATCGAGGACACCTACCGCCAGGTGATCAGCTGCGACAAGAGCGTCTGCACCCTGCAGATCACCGACACCACGGGCAGCCACCAGTTCCCGGCCATGCAGCGCCTGTCCATCTCCAAGGGCCATGCCTTCATCCTGGTCTTCTCTGTCACCAGCAAGCAGTCCCTGGAGGAGCTGAAGCCCATCTACCAGCAGATTGTGCAAATCAAGGGCAGCGTGGAGAGCATCCCCATCATGCTGGTGGGCAACAAGTGCGACGAGACCCAGCGGGAGGTGGAGAGCAGAGAGGGGGAGGCCGTGGCCAAGGAGTGGAAGTGCGCCTTCATGGAGACCTCGGCCAAGATGAACTACAACGTCAAGGAGCTCTTCCAGGAGCTGCTGAACCTGGAGAAGAGGAGGAACGTCAGCCTCACCATCGACGGCAAGCGCTCCAGCAAGCAGAAGAGGACAGACAAAATCAAGGGGAAGTGCAGCGTCATGTAGAGCCCCGGACTGGCCCGCGCGCCCCCCCCGGTCTCCCCTCCCTCCCCCCCCCCACGGCCGGACATCGGCGTCGCAGCGGGGCCGTCCCCTCGCCCTCCCCGCGCTCGCCGTGGCCGTGCGGGGAGGCTGCGGCGGGTTGGCGGCCCCAGGTCTGGGGGGCGACGGCGGGGCTGGGCCATGGACCCGTGGGGACATGGACGGGGACACGAGGCCGGGCACGCGTCCGCACACCGCAGCACAACCGGACACCGGCACACGGGGACGGGGGCGGCGCGTGGGGACCCCGCCGGGAGCAGAGCCCGGGGCCACGGACCAGGTCCTGGCCCCCCCAGCCCACCTCGGTCCCCGTGCATGAGCAGGACGGTGCAAGGCAGGGGTGGCGGTGTCACCCCCCAGGTGACAGTCACACCACTCCCGGGCTCTCCCCGTGCCCCTTGCTGTGCTCTTCCCTGGGCAGGAGCCCCCCCAGCTGCACCCCGCTGCCCGCAGAGCCCCCAGCCCCATCCCCAGCGCCGGCCCCCCCCTGCCCCCCGCAGCCCGGAGCCGCCAGCCCAAGCACAAAGCATCGGGTCCGACCGAGGTCCTGACCCAGCACAATCCTGGCGAGCTCGGATGCGGAGCCCCCCCCCCCAAAACCCCCACCGGCCGTGATGCGGTCGGGGTCCCCCCCTCTCCTGCAGCCCCCCCCCCCCATCCCCAGCACCCCACGGAGCCCCAGCTTGTTCCCCCCCGGCCGGAGCGGGGCCCCCGCGCCGCCAGCAGCCCCCCCCCGTCCCTGCGGGGTTCGCCCCTCGCTCCGGCCCCGCTCCCCCTGCCCCGGGGCCGTGCAGCCCCCACGCCGCGGGGGTGCCAAGAGCGGGGCGGCCCCCCCCCCCACCCCCCCAGTGCTGCGCCCGCTCCCCGCTCCCCCGGCGTTTTACAACACGACCCGACCGACCAAGGGACGAGGTGACGTGACGATGTAGCCTTTATTCTAGAAATAGTCTTCCTTCAATAAAGAGATGAGAAACGCTCCCGCGTCCCCGCGGAGCGGCCGGACCGGGGGGGCTCGGGCCCTGCGGTGAGCCCCTGGGGGGGGGAAAAGGGGAGATAAGGGGGTGTGCAATGCGTGCGTGTGTGCGTGCACGTGTGTGCGTGCGTGTGCCTGTGCAGGTGTGTGCGTGCACGAGCGCTCGCCGTGCGCACCCGCGTGCCCGCGCATGGGGGGGCCGCCGGTGGGTGCCCCCCCGCTGCCAGCGCGGGGCTGGCGTCCCCGTGGGGAGGGGGTGGGAGCGCGGGGCCTGCGTCATCATCATCATCATCATCATCATCATCATCATCATCATCATCATCGTGCCAGTTGCCACGGCAACCATCTGCTCCCCGGGCGCTGCGGCCGCGTGGGCACGCGGGTGCGGGCGGGGGGACTGGGGGGGGAGCGGGGCCGCACGGGCCGCAAGGGCCTCGGCAAGGGCACGGCTCTAGGGGGATGGCACGGCCCCGTGGGGATGCCACGGCTCCGTGGGGTTGTCACAGCCCCGTGGGGATGTCACAGCCCCGTGGGGATGCCACGGCCCCGTGGGGATGCCGTGGCTCCGTGGGGATGTCACAGCCCCACAGGGATGTCATGGCCCTGCAGGGATGTCACGGCTCCATGGGGTTGTCACGGCCCCGTGGGGATGCCACGGCTCCGTGGGGATGTCACGGCACTGCAGGGATGTCACGGCCCCATGGGGATGCCACGGCTCTGTGGGGTTGTCATGGCCCGGCCCCGTGGGGATGTCACAGCCCTGCGGGGATGTCACGGCCCCATGGGGTTTTCACGGCCCTGCAGGGATGTCACGGCCCCATGGGGATGTCATGGCCCCGTGGGGATGTCATGGCCCCGTGGGGTTGTCACAGCCCTGCAGGGATGCCACGGCTCCACAGGGACAGGCACAGCTCTGCCAGGACGCTCACGGGTCCGCGGGGTCAGTCAGCACCATGGGGACAGGCACGGCGCCCCGGGGATGTCACGGCACCCAGGGGGTGTCACAGCGCCCTGGCACCAGCCGTGGGAACCGCTCCCGTGCCCCGTGTCCCAGCAGGTGAGCGGGACGGGCGCATGGGGGCACGGGGACACCCGGTGCTGGTCCCCACCCGCTGGGACCCCCGGGGTGGCGGAGGCCTGGGCCCGGCTGCAATGCTCACAGGTATCCATGGGGGGGGGGTCAAAAATCCCCAAATCGGGTCTCGTGCACCAAAAGCCACCCAGGGTTACAGCCGCCCTGCTGCGTGTTCAGCCTGGGGACAAAATCTGGAAGTCCTGCCCCCGTTCCTGTGCCCCTCGTCCCCCCCGTTCCCGTACCAGCCTCTCCCCCATGTTCCGTTTCCACCTCCAAATGGAAGCAGAAAGAGGGGCCTGGACCAGGCCCCCCCCCCGCCCCCCCCCCGTCCTGGCTTAGTTTTTCCTCCTCCAACATCAAAGCACCGTGTGGGGCCGAACTGCGGGAGATGGAAACGGGCTCGGGCATTAGGGACACGGCACGGCACGGAACGGCACGGCATGGCACCCCACAGCACCCCGCGGCACCCCACGGCACGCTCCTCCCCGTGTCCGTGGCCTTGGGCCAGGTCTCAGCATCCCCGGGGCAACACGAGGGGGACGAAAGGCTCTTTGGGGACAAACTGGGCAGAACTGGGGGCTGCTGCCCCGGGGGGCCGTGGTCCTGCTGAAGCTGGGGGGTGTCCCTCGGGGTGTCCATCAGGGTGCTCCTTGGGACGCCCCTCGGGGTGCTCCTGGTCCCGTGGGGTGCTCCTTGGGACATCCCTCGGGGTGCTCCTGGTCCCTCGGGGTGCTCCTGGTCCCTCGGGGTGCCCCTGCTCCCAGCGATGGTCTCTGGCTCGCGGGAGGGCCGGGGCGGCTCTGCCCCCTGTGCCCTTGGGCTGGGGGCACCCCGAGCCCCCCCAAACCTGCGGGAGGCAGCACCCGGGGGCTGGCGCGGCCCCTCGATTCCTGATCCACGAGCAGCCAAAAATAAATTCGGTCGGTTTTGAGACCCACAAAGAGCTCCGGGGCCGGAGGGGGGTGTCACACCAGGCCCCCCCCCCCCCCCGGCGTGTGGCTGGAGCCGCAGGGTGGCGGAGCCATATGGGCGCAAACGGGATTAGGGGAATCGGCCTGCTGCCCGCTAACGGGATTAGCGCTCCGCAACCCGAACACCGGGCTGCGAACGCCCAGCGCTTCACACCACTGCTTCTCCAGTGGCAACTGGTGCATACTGGTGCATACTGGTGCACCCCAAGAACACGGCCCCCACCCCCCGCGTGCCCCCCGGGGCCGTGCTCCTCGCTGCACCTCGAGCCAGGCCCCGGTGGCCGGGGAACCACAGCCCCGATTCAGGGCATTGTGGGGGGGGGCCGCCGGGCTTCCTGCGCCCCGTGACTGCCGCCCGCCGCTGATTCACCCGCCGGGATTTTCCCCTTGTCCCCCCCCCCGCTGTAAAACCACGGGGGGGGGTTGGTTGGGGGCTGCGGGCGGCTCAGCCCCCGGTGCTGGGGGGGGGCTGCGGGTCCCCTCCTGCGTTGGTGCGAGGCGAGGGAGCCCGGCTGCCCTGCGGTGCTGGGGGGCACCGGGTGGCGGGGGGGGGGTCCAGCTGGATTTCTGCCCCCCCCCTCCACACCCCCCCCAGGGCAGTCAGGAAGGCAGGAGGAGCCGGAGGCCGGGCAATGGTGACTCAGAAGGACGAGGAAGGGGCCCGCAGCCCTTCCTCTCCCTGGGGGGGGCCTGTGCAGGAGGGGGGGGCACGAGGCGAAGCCAAGCATGAGGCCCCCCCCCGGCTGCAGTACGAGAGATGGGGGGGTCCCGGGCTGGGGTCTGCGGTGGGGGCCCTGCACCCTGAGCACCGATCCTGCACCCACGGCCCCGCTGCTGCCCACCGGGCCCAGTGGGGGCACAGGGTGGTGGTGGGGGGGGACACGGGCATGTGCTGAGCATCCCCCCCCAGCCAATGTCCCCCCCCCCCAGGGGCTCAGAGTGGCCGTGGGGGCAGCGGGCAGGGCAGCGCCGGGATGTGGGGGGGTGGCGCTGGGGTTTGGGGGGGGGGGTGGCATTGGGATCGGAGGGCAGTATTGGGATTTGGGGGGGGGGTCAGGACTGGGAATTTGGGGGGGGCACTGGGATTTTTGGGGGTGGCACTGGGATCGGGGGGCGCAGTATTGGGATTTGGGGGAGCAGTACTAGGATTTGGGGGGCAGACACTGGGATTTTAGGGGGGCACTGGGATTTTGGGGAGAGAATGACTGGGACCGGGGGCAGTGTTGGGATTTGGGGGGTGGGGGGGGGGGGCAGCAAATGGGTTCTGGGGGGGGGGACATTGGGATTTGGGGGTCAATACCAGGATGTAGGGGGGGCACCGGGATTTGGGGGGGGCAGCACTGGGATTTTAGGGGGGCACTGGGATTTGGGAGGGGGCAGCACTGGGATTTTGGGGGTCAGCACTGCGATTCTGGGGGGGCGGCACTGGGATTTTGGGGGGGCACCACCGGGATTTGGGGGCACCCTGGGCTGCTGCCCCCCCCCCCGGCACCCCCCTCATTAATATTAACGCTCTCATTTACATAGCCCCGCCCCCTCCCCCCGCCCCGCGCTCCCATTGGCCACCCGCCCCGCCGCTCCCCAACCCCCCGCCCCCTCCCTCCCTCCCCCTCCCTTCCCCGCGCCGCCGCCTCACCCTAACCTGCTGGCCGCTCCTCGCCCCGCCTCCTCCTCCCCGCGCGCCCCGCTCCGAGCTCTCCCATTGGCTGACGTCGCTGCCCGTCAGCGGCGGGGCGGCCGGGCGCCCCCGCCCTGCCCGCGCCCGGCGGGGCCGCCCAGCAAGCTGCGTTGCGCGGCAGCGGCTGCTGGCTCCGGCGGCGGCGGCGCCTCCCCCCCCCCCCCCCGGTGCCCCCCGGTGCGCGGCCCCCCCGGGACCGGTGAGGAGCCGTGGGGGGGGCAAACCGGCTGGGGGGGGGGGCGGGGGGGGCGGTGCAGGCCGCGGCCTGGCGGAGCCCCCGGGCCGAGGGCCCGGTGGACGGGGGGGTCGTGGGGGGGGAGGGGGGAGGGGGGAGGAACGGGGGGGGGGTTGGGGAGGGGGGGGCACCGGGCAGGTGGGGAGGGGGCTAAGGGGTTTTGGGGGGGGCTAATGGGGAGGTTGGGGGGCTTGGGGGGGGGCGCTGGGGGGCCGGGGGGGGGCTTGGGGGCTTGAGGGGGGGGCTGGGGGGGGCTGGGGGGGGTTGGGGTTGGGGGTCGGGGGAGGTCTGGGGGGGGTGGGGGGGGCCCTGGGGGTGCTGGAGGTTGAGGGAGGGGGGAGGGGTTAAGGGGAGGGGGTCTGGGGTGGGGGGGTCACGGGGGGGGTCAATGGGAGGGTGTAGGGGTGCTTTTGGGGAGGGGGGGGGCTCTGCTGGGGTCCCAGGGTCTTTGGGAAGGGGGGGGGGGGGCTGGGAGGGGGGTGCGTGGGGCGCTTGGAACCCACGGGGGTTTGGGACCCGGCGGTGGGGGGGGGTCTGGCGGGGCACGGCGCCAGAGCCCCCCCTTGGGGCTGGGGGGGGGGGCGATGCCCCCTGGTGGGGTCACATCTGTGTGAGTTGGGGGCGCCTCGGTACAGGGGGGGCTGCGGGGGGTCGGGGTGGAAAGCAAGGGGGGGTCCCATGGCGGGGGGGGGGGTCCTGTGGCGGGGGGGGTCTGGTGGGGGTCAGTGCTTGGGGGGTGTTGTGGTGTGAGACCCCAAAAGGGGGGTAGCCGCGCTCCTGGTGCCGCAGACAAAGGCAGGAGCCCCTCTGCCCCCCTCTCCCCCCCCCCTCATTATTACTAATCAGGACAAACGAGCCGCAGGTGCCCCGTAGGAGGCCCAGGAGCGGGGTCTGGACCCGCTGGGCACCCGAGGCCCGCCCTTGGGTCCCCTACAGCCCCCCCCGGCAGCGGGGACACGGGGGGACACGCGGTGCCCCCAGCGGGGTGCCCCCAGATGTGGCCCCGGCCCCCACCTGCGGCCGTGAGCACAAAGAAACGCCGGGCGCTGCGGCCGCTCGGAGCCGCTCCTCGCCCTCTGCTTGTAAAGGAGGGGAAAACTTGCGGGTTTTAGGGTGCTGGGTCGCATTTAATGTGTTTTTTCTGGGGGAAAACTGGCAGCCTTCGGGGTCGTTTGTGGCTGCGGCCTCCTCGCGAAGCTGACCTGGCCGCTGCGGCCATCGCTACCGGCGGGCGAGCCGACCTGCGGTACGCCGCAGAAGTCGGTAACTTGATCTTTAGTCGGAGCCCGTGAGTAAACTTGAGGCCTTTTAGGTAATTGCTGGGTTTCCCTAACGAGCCGCTCTCCTGCGAAGCGTATAGCACCGGGGGAAGGCCTTCGTCCCGCGGGGTCTCGCCCGCTGCTGGCCTTGCGCTGCGCAGGGCGCCCAAGTCTGGGCTCCAGGTCAGCACGTGGCCCGAAAA
The DNA here is from genome assembly GCF_964211835.1 of Anser anser. NCBI lineage: Eukaryota > Metazoa > Chordata > Aves > Anseriformes > Anatidae > Anser > Anser anser. The sequence continues at coordinate 1,452,023 of NC_139746.1, forward strand.
CAGGCCCACGGGAGCCCTCGGCCCCGTCGGTCCCGCTCTGGTTTCCAGCCAGCCTAGGGGAAAGCACAACCCAAAATCTGTATCGATGCGTTGAAGCAGGGCTTGTCGTCCGAGGGGTCGGTTCCCTTCCGCCGCCCGCAGCTGCGGGACGAAGGGGAATCGCCCTTCGGGGGATTGCTGGGGGATTTAGCGACCGACCCAGGAGGCGCCTTGACACGGAGCTGCCGGTTCCCCTCCTGCCTCAGCACCGAACCGGCATTGCTGCAGGTAATCAGCGCTCCGTGACACGGGGAGCTGCCTCGGCGAGGCGTCGTCCCCGGCGGGCACCGGGAGAGCAGTGCGCCTCGGCTCAGCCGGGCGCGGAGAGAGCGGCACCGGGGGCCGGTGACTCAGGGCTCCGAGGTTTGTTCCCCGCTCTCGCACTTCCCCCCCGCGGCCGGCCCAACTTGTGCCTTCCTGCCTCGCTTCCTTATCTGCCCGCTGGAGATAACCGCGCTGCCCCGGAGCGCGTTCGCCTGCCGGGGCTCGGAGGGGAGGCGGGCGCCCTCCTCCTGCGCCCGCGAGTTGCCGTCAAACCCCGTTTGGTGGGGCGCTGGAAGTCGCTGCTCAGCCGGGAGCAGGGGGGAAGTTTTCTTTGGCGCCTTCGGGAGGAGGTGGCGAAGGGCAGGGCTCGAGCTGTCGTTTCCCAAGCGCCTTCTTCTGCCCCTTCAGCGATGGAGCTCGGATCCGAAGGAGGGTTTGGTTCGGTTCTCCTGCACTCGTGTGGGCTCCGGACGGCTCAGGAATCACGGGGGTTTTGGTGCTGCTCGTCAGGAGGCTGCGGGGAGCAGCGAGGCCGGCCAGTGGGGACGGCAGCCCCGCTGCGTCGGTGCTCGGGAACGGGGCAGGGTGACCCCGAATCGGCGGTTGTGTACAGAGCAGGGAGGTGGGCTGTAGCCGTCTGGGGGTTCTGGCGCGGGGAGGGCAGAGCGAGAGAAAAGGGGGCGATAGGATGCTGGTGCAGGGTCGGTGGTGTGGTCTGAAGTCGGGTGCTGAGCCCCCAAGGTAAAGCTGTTGGGCAGGGCTGCCCGTCGCGGTCCTGCCCTCCGGCTGCGACGGCTCCGGCGCTGCTTTCCCCACCTCTACGAGGAGGCAGAGGGATGGGGATGCGGAGGTAAGCGAGCTCTGGAGTGGAGAGCTCTCTGTAGCACCTCTGCTGCTGCTCAAATACCATTCGCGTTATTTAATGCGTTCAGTTACGGAGCAGGAGTCGTGCAGGAGGATGGAGCGAGGGGCAGCACGCGTGGCGGTTAGCTGCCCGCAGGGCAGGGGAGCTGATGGGACGTGTTCCCGTTCCCCGTTACGGGTTTCCTAGCTCGGCGTGCAGAGTGCCAGGAGAAACAAAAATGGGAAGGGAGCAAAACTAAAGGACAACGTAAATACAATTCCCTCCCGCGGCGTGGCTTGACCGCTGTTACAGTCAGGACAAACCAGCGAAACTGCAGAGACTTTAAAAAAAAATCAGCGTTTCACGTTTACCTGCTCGGTTTGCATTTAGAAATAAATGGCTGGAACTTAACAGGCGAGGGGCTGGAGGGGCTGGACCTTGCTTTTGGGCTGCCTGCTGCAAGCGCCAGGCTGCGGTGGCCTCGTGTAAGCAGCAGCTCATTTCGGGTGGCTCTGCCCCATCCCTCGGTGCCAGCTCTGGCCGTGCAGATTTTGCTGCTGCCATCTACGCGTCCCCTGCCATCATCCGCGCGTCCTGCTAAAAGGCCCCTTATTGAAACGCCCGAACAAGCGGGGCATTGTGCAACACGCCCGTGTTTTCGTTTTGAACGCCCCTTGTGAAAGTGAAAGCTGTGCCTGCTGGCTCGGGGTGCTGCCTCCCTCCCGGCAAGCCCCGCCGCTCTACAAAATACCCGAAAAGCCCCGGGAGAACCGGAGCTGAGGCTGGGCACGACACCAGATTTGTTTGGAAGGGCTGAATCTGGCGAGCCGCCGGTTGGTTCTCCATGCTGGGGGTGGTCAGCGCACGTGGTGGAAGCAGATCTCCGGCTTAATCCCTGTTTTAGGGGTGTAGGAGCTGGACTTTGGCAGGAAACGAGCTGTGAATTCGGGTGATTCTTCAAACTCAGACGTGTCAGAAATCTCCGGTAGTTTTGGATTACGTTTTCTTAAGTGGGTGGGTAGGGATTGGCTGCGACCTCACGAAAAAAAAAAAAAAAAAGGGAGGAAATTCAGGCACGCTGTTAGGCTGAGACACAAAACAGGAAATTTAGTTAAGGATTATGCTTTTTCATAATTTATTGCATGTTTTTCCTCGTTCCTGCTAACAGGCTAGAAAAAAGTTGTACCGTACCCTAGCCTGCGTAATCAGAAAGCACGTCTGAATTTGCAGCTAGAGACTTTCCCTGTTGGTGGACCTCTGAGAAGCTGCAAAAGCTGAGAACGCTCGGGTAACTCCTGCTTTGTTTTACTCTCACTCTCTAGAAAGGGGGAGGAAAGCTGGGGAAAGGACTGCGTCAGAGCAGTTTTAAAAACATCCCGCTCCAAAGGCGAGCGAGCGAGGGGAAAAAAACTGGCCCTGGCCCGTGGCCAGTGCTCGCGGTGGGCTCTGTGCTGGTGGGAGGATGGAGGGAGGATGCAGGGAGGGAGAGGGGGCTGGAAGGAGGATGGACAGAGGGATGGACGTGTGGACGTTCCTCTCCTGCCCTCCGGCAGCCTCCCCTCCTTGCCACGCTCGGGGAGCCGCCGGCTTGCGGGGCCGACGTGCTGCTGCTGCGCTCCAGAAGCTCCCTTCGCCTTGCCCCCTTCAGAAGAACGAAATCTATTTTTAAGCGTATAGAATAGTTGGGTGTTTGCTTTTGCGAGCCCTGAAGGCTTTTTGTCCATTTCTGCCTCGTCTGCTCTCGCGGCGAGACCTTGTGCTGTTTTTCCGGCGTGTTTTAACCCTTCTCTGCTTGCCCTCAGATTTTGCTGCTGCGGCTCTGAAACCACGGCGGGGCTGCTCGGTAGATGTGCTACAGAAACTGCTTTTAGGAGATTATTCCTGCTGTAGTCATGGTTATTCTCATTTCCTCCAGTCTAAGGGTAACTTCTTTGTTTGCTGGCAGAGGATCAGTGTTTATGCTCAAATCATGACGTATCGCAGCTTCTCTGCTCGGTTACTCGCGATGAGCTATGGTGCAATTCCCAAACACCGGCGTCGTGAATTTAATCTCACTATGCGACTTCTCTACGAGAAGAGGAGCACAGGCTTGTCGGAGAGCCTCTTTTTCCCTTTTTTTTTTAACGAAAAGTCCTGAGTTAAGGCCAAGAAATGCGATCGTTTTGCTCGTAGTTTTGGAGTTATGTCCAAAACTGTAATCATAGAAGTGGATCCTGAGCCTCGAAACAAAAGTGGTGCTGGTCATCAGGTGGGATAGAAAATGAGCTTCTGTAAAGCACCTGCTGAAGCTCACAGGTGGACCTGGAACTGAGCATATTTTCTGCTTAAGGACCAGAACTGTGGCTTAGAAATGGGGAAAGAAGAGAATTATTCTCTAATTTTGGAGGCATTGGTTTGAAAAGCAGGGAAGGATTAGAAGAGAATAACCGGTGTCCAGCAGCCGAGAGCAGGCAGAGTCCTGTACGACCGAGACCGGAGTTTGGAGGGGAAACAGCAAGACTGGGAATCTGCACTGATGGTCTTTAAACCCTGCTTTTATGTGGCTGAGGGATTCCCAGCTGGTTTTGTTGGCTTTTGTTGGTTTCTTGGGCGTTTGCTGTTAAAGAAGGAGCGCAGCAGTGTACGAGCTGAGAGGACGCTGCACAGCTCCCCGCGTGTTCCTGCTGCTGCCTCGGCTAGGTGAGGGGGGCTGCAGGTGGGGTGGAATTCGTTGCTGGTCTGTGCCATGATTTAAGGTCAGGAAAAGTTGATTTTGGTACAGATGGGAATGAAGACTGGTTAGTATTGTCACTGGAAGACCTCTCTAAGAGGAATGTGAAAGTACTCGGAAGGAAACAACCATCTCATCGTGTCTTTCTCGCCCGTTTGTAGCCCCGTGTGTCAGACCCGTGCTCTGCTGGCTCCGAGCAGCGGTGCTGAGCTCCGGGCAGGGCTGTGCTTAGGAGCCTGCTGCGAATTTCCTTCTGGGAAGAGCAACGAGAGCGCTTTTCTGCCGATTTATGCTGCCGAGGTGCGATGCCAAATTCATTTGTCAGCGCCCAAATACACGTCTTTACGGTCCCTTGTAGAAACTAGTTGAGGTTGGAGAATTTGCTTTAAGGACGGATCTATTAGCGCGTGTGATAAATAGCAGATAGGCTTCGTAAAGGCATCCGCAGAACGGCGTGCGGCATTATGCGAGGACGCCGGGGTGAAAAAAGGATTTCACATTTGTTAGCGTAGATAGAGCAGGAGCTGTTGCGAGTGACAGCAGCGGCTCTGTGCTCGCAGCATACCAATGCCGATGGAACTGGTTGGTTGCCAGACATTAGTCATGGGGCACACCTACTTTGGGAGAGTAGCCCGTGGGTTTAGAGAAGTAATTATTTTCTAACAGCCCCGCGGGGCACGAGCAATTCAGCTTCTGGAGGACAAGGAAGGGCTTGCTCCAGAATATTAGTTAAAAAATTGTGTGCATACGAGCTGCAGCTGGTGGCTACTTGACCAGAATGTAATTTGTCCGGGCATTGTTCCTTACAGGCAGCGTTCAAGACACGAGCTTCTGGAGGCGGAAACAATGGCTGACCCGGTGCAGCTTTTGTGGCTAATTGCGGAGCCGGTGCTGCTCGCTCAGGGAGGGAGCTGCGCTGATTTTGGGTGCGGAGCTGGGCCGGTCCTTGGGCTCGCAGCAGCGCACGGTGCGGACCTGGGGGTGAATGCCCGAGATCAGTGCTGCTGGCTGAACTGGGGTGCTCACGCAGGTCAGCGTCAGGCTCGGAAAAGTCAGCGCTTCTGACGGGTGGCAGAGCTCTTCTCCCTCTGCTTACTAATTAGGTGGTTAACATTCTTCGCCTTATTATCCCACCCTCAGCTTTCCTTTCTAGGGATCTGGGTTGACGCTTTGTAGAGGCTCCTAAGGAGCAATTAGCTCTCACGTTTCTGAAGCCTTCAAGGAGAAGCTGCTCTTTTGGTGCATGTTTGTGAAAAATGTTTGTGGTGCCCGCGCGTGGAAAAAATACGTGCTAGATGTGATTTATTTTTTTTTAGTGTGTTATCCGCTCAGTGTTGCATCATGTTTTTCTGTCTTCTTCATTCACGGATGCTTCTGGGGACAGGTCCAGCACAGGCTGGCTGCGGCGGTGCCTTCTGAAGGACTCCGTTATCAGTCCGCTGCCAGAAGGCAAGGCCCTTGTCAGGACGGAGGGGACAGAGCAAGCTTTCCTGCTCGCTGCCGAAGGACCTTGGTGACGGCGCAGGTCGGGGTGCTCAGCCCGTTCCAGCGGGCTGCGGGGCTGCGGCTCGGTTCGTGGCGATGGTCTCAGCAGCGCCGGGGCTTGCTTCCCAAAGCCCGTTCGTGCAGGTAGAGCCTGGCTTTGCTGGAGAGGGGTCTTCGCCTCTCTTGCGAAAGTTCTTAAAACCCCATGATTTCTTTTAAAAACGTGAAAAGTCTCGTGTTAGGGAAACGTTCTCGCCTTTGGAATAATACCGTTCGGCAGCGCTGGAACGACACGGTGCTCAAAATAGCAGCAGCTGCCATAGGCCAGGATGGAGCGGAGTCGAGTGAGTTGTGTTGTCAGTCATGGGAGCACAAATCCAATTCCACCTGCGGATGAGCATTCCCGAAATAGCAGAGGGTTGTCAACCAACAGAGGAGATGTATTGTGCGCATCTCTTTTGTGCGCTCCGTTACTGCGCTCCCTTCGTACTGCATTAAGGAGAAAAAATTAAAAGTTGCTGTGGTTTAGCTGCAGCTCGAGAGAGTAACCACTTCCTACTCTCTTCAGTAAATAACAGCTGGGAGAGCGTGTTTGGATAGTCGGGTATATGCTGTTATTTGGTAGGTGAAACACGATCTGTCTGCAGGCGAAGCCCTGCTTGCGCTTACCGCTGCGATCCAAAAGCCGGCTGCTCCCGAATTGCTGCTCCCGAGTTTGGGGAGGGAAAGGGAAGCTGTGCCAGCGCTGGGGAGATGCGAGCGTCTCCAGGGCGGTCAGGAAGAGGGGCAGGAAATCTCAGCCGGGGTTTGACAAAGCTGCTGATGGTGTAGGGAATTTGTCGAGGGCTCCCGGTGCACAGAGGGGCTGCTGGGGCTGGTGGCTCAAAGGTTCAGCGCCGTGCGGGTCCTGCCAGGCACCCACGAGGCGTTTTGGGGCCAAAGTCCGCGTGTGCAGGCGTCTCGAGAAGCCGAGGGGTCTCCGGCACAGCGGCTGAGCTCCTGAGGACTTGCTCGAGCTGCTGGCCTCATGCACTTAACCCTTGCTCCTCGATTTAATCGTGTCATTCTTGAGGCTGTTGTTGGCTGCGTAAGTGAAGCCTTCCCCCTGCACTCTCTCCGTGTGAGTGCCGCTGCGATATGTGGTAAATACGGGTTCAAATTCCTGCGGGACTGATCGTACCCTGCTAACCCCATTCCCCACGGGCCAGATTTGGGGCCGCCGGGCAGAGCAATGCGGCCGCCTTCTTTTGAGCAGTTACCCAAACGCTGCTGGAATTTTTTAAGTGCATACGAGGTAAAAGTTAATCAAATATAGTGCTTTTTTTAATTACTGTGAAAGGGAGCCTAACCTGTGTGTTGGCTCCGTTTCAGTCTTGCTGGCTGCTTGCTTGCAGTGCGTGGTACGGCAATGTAAATTCCCGTTCCTTCAAACCAAGAAACAAGGGCACAACCTGCAGATGATAAAAAACAGGATGTAACGGTGGGGCGGGAACGAGGGTGGTCTCGGACACTACCACGTAGTCCTGTAACAACGTTTGAGAGACTTTTGCCCACGCCACCTTTACTTCTTTATTTTTTGCTGATACGTCAGCTTGCTTGCAGGTTGTGCCTGAACAGGAGCGTTTCCTCTTCCAAGTACTGGTAGCACTGAGTAGAGTTCCTAAAACTTGGTGTTTTACGTTTTCACGTGGTAGGCACTTGGTCCTGTGGCCTGCAGGCCAAGCTTCAGTGAGAATATTGAAAGAAAAAGCCATTTTCACTACCACTGTTTAATTTTGTCCAGGAAAACCGGAGGATAATGCAAGCTGACAGTGCTCTTGCTCTCGATTCTTGCACCTCCCTTCCAGCGCGGCGGTGTGTACTGTAGCATCCTAATTTAAGCTTTTTCTGGAGCTTCTTGCTGGAGGAGAAGGTTAAGGAGCAGGTGAACCTGTTGCATGATCTAATGCTTGTCCCTGCCACCTGCGTGCGTTTCTGTTCGACCGGAGGAAATGAGCATTGTAAAGAATCCAGGGAGCCGAACGCTCGCTGGCAGACTTGTCTACAAGTACTCTTCTCAAGGTTTCGCGAGCTCTGTAAATGTGCTGGAGAGGGATGGACTCGTAAGTGAGAGCTCATAAATTTGTGACCTCTCTCACCTGCGCACCGAGAGCTGGCAAGTCCCTGTCTGTGAATGCGAATTTGCTGATTTCTTTGCGTGAATCATAAATCCACGATTTATGGACGAGTCAGCTCTAATCCATTTGTATAAATATCAGTTTGCTTTCTTGGCTGTGTGACACGGGAGCAGCTCTTGCTAGGAGTGGGCTTTTGGTGCCATTTGAAGCCTTTTCAGGTTTCTACCGATAGCGGCTGCTGCTCTGATCTTACGAGGTGTGTGTGCTGATTTCAGCTTCGTTAGCTGTCTGGGTGAAGACGACCGAGCTGTTGTGCGGAGGTGCTAAAAGCGGAGTTGAAATTCAGTTGACCTTGTAAGGACCCTGCGTACGTGTTGGTTCTGGCTTTGCATCGCGTCTGCGGGTGGAGGGCTGATGTTCCCGGTGGCACAAAGAGCACCGCTCGCGTTAGGGCAGTGCTCTGGGGCAGCACGTTTCAGTTCCTTCCCAAGTCTCCGATTACGGGTTTTCAGGAGCAGTAACACGATTATAATGAGGCAGTTGATATTTTCAGCACCAGGTTAGTAGGGAAACAAGCTATTGCTTTTTGAGAGCTTTTGCTAAAAGAAACTACCAAAGGGCAAAGTATTATTCAGATACCCCTTTCCAAATATGCTTTAAAGAAGCCTGTTTCTGCGTGGAGCTCTCAAGCACGGCATAGCTGCGTGTTATCTGAGTATTTCGCTATAAATATAGAGCGAGGAGATTAAGAACGAATGGCGAACGGCTCCGTTAAAACCAGCGAGCATTTTGTTTTGTGGTGCCATGTCATAATCCCAAGTCATTTTTCTTGGGATTTCAGCGCGAAGCTCCTGGAACGTGTGTGTGGTAGAAGCACCCTCGTCTCGCCCACTGCTGCAGAGCAGCTGGGCAGGGAGGGTGCTGCTATGCTTATTTTAAGTGTGTTTTTTTTGGGAGAGGGTGAAATGATAAACATACGAGGAAAGGTTTAGCGAGGGCGATGCAGGTGGCACTTCTGGTGTGGTTTCTTCATGCTCATCCCTGGAGTCCACACACCTCTGGTAGGCAAGACGAAGAAAGCTCTGCATCCCCTTGAGATGCAGTGGCCCAGCGCCGGGTTATTTTTTGCCTCACCTCATGGGCGTCCCTGCGCTCAGGGGGCACCCAGGGGTGCTCGAGGAGGGGTGGGGGGCTCTGCTCCCGGTGCTCCTCTGTGTTCTGACCTGGGCTGATAGGACAGGGCCGAACGCCTCCCTTTGCAGGTGATGGCACATCGCGGGCCAGTCCCATGGGTGTCCTCGTGCTGCAGACTCCCTGGGAGGCCGAGAGACCTCGACATTCCTCCTGTCCTCATGCAGCACCTGACAGTGGGGTCGGAGCCACGTCGGCCGCACCGTTTGATGCTCGGAGGCTGTAGGTAGGAGGCCAGCGTGGATCAGACGCATGCGCCGCATCTGCGCCTGGTGTATACCATAGCCACGTGCCGGTGCCTCCCATTTCCCCGTGCCTCCTTCAGGCCAGGCTCTTGGGGACTCCTGGTGCCGTAGGGGCTGGGGTTTGTGCCGGTGAGCGGCCGGGCTGGTGGACATCAGCCCCTTTCCGACTCAGCCCCTGCGGCGTGTGGGCTCGCGATGCCACCGCCACCCCTCGCCATGTAATGGCAGCAGCAGCTTGAAATGCCGGAACGCACGAGCACGCCTGGTCCTGCTGCTGCTGCTCGTGGTGCTTGGAGGAGGGAGGCTGGAAGAACAAAGAGATGACTACTTCTAATTCTCATTTATATTGTTTCCTGCGAAGCTGTCCCCTCTGCAGGGGAAACACGGTAGGGCCATAACAGGAACAAGCAAACATCCCGTGCTTCCTGGTGACTGTAACGACTCTGCTGACTTGAAATGCATCACTGCGTTGGTCTGTCGCTGGCTGACTTTTATCTGGGGTGTTTTTTTGCTGTTAATGATTAGACGTTAAACAATTCCCTCTAGAAACGAGCTACGCAGCTACCTGCCCTCGCAGAGGACAGGCCGGCACGCCTGCTGCTTTGATCACACCTTAAAGGAAGCCTAAGCCTGTGGCTGCCTAAAATAATAACGCTAACGTTCCCTGCTCCCTTTGTGCTTCCTCTGTTGTGTGTTGGAGGGTATTTCTCTGCTAACGTATGGAGGGGCCTTGTCGGGGGCCAAGCCCTGAGGGGTCTCGCTGGGCCTCGGGCGCTGTGGTGGCAGCTGGGGCCTCGGGCCCAGGAGGGGGAATGGCGGTGGTGTGCTAAGTCAGGGACGAATCCTGCTCAGCGCCTGTGGAGACAGGGTTTTTTATCAGAGGTATTCTCGAGGGTATGAATTAAACACAGTGCAGGTTCCTGGGCAAAGGAGAATCGCAGCCCTAACTGGGCCCTGCTCCCCCGCCTCAGTTCTGTTTTTTATGTTTGTTGCGTAGCCGGTTGTCTGAAAAATAAATAAAAATAAAGCAGTGTTGGGGCCTAAAACGTGGTGGCCCAGGTCTGAGGGTGGCCTTAGGGCTGGCCGTAGCCGCTGAGGACACAGGGGAGAAGGTCGGGCTCGCTGCTTGTGTCCGGCCGCCGTCGCACGCGCCGTGCTGGGTGCTGCCGATGGGGCCAGGGCTCCTCGGGGCTGCTCGGAAACCGTCCCCGTGGCCCCCCGGCTTTCCTTCTGGCTCTCATGTGAGATGGGTCCAAATTCCGCATTTTCTCCTGCAGATTTCATCATCTGCCGCTTGACAAAGGAATATAATGCAGCAATTTTCCTAACCTAAATAGTGATTCTGAATGACTGTATTTCCAACTCCCCTCTAACTTGTACTTAATTTAAGTGTGTGGGCTTTTTAATTTGATCATTGTGAGGAGGAACAAAAAATGAAATACTGCAGATATGCCTTCCCCTTCCCTTTCTTTAGTTAAATCTATCTTTGTCATTCTCTTTCTTTTTGACTTCCCTGAGTTGCTCATGCTATTTTTCTCTGGTTTCTTTTGTTGTAGCTCCTGTATTGCAGCCTTACATCTTTAGAAATATATAATGCATGTATGTGACTGCTTCCTTGCCTTCACAGCATCTCCGCTGTCAGCGTATGACAAATAACATGTGATTGATGGCTGACTAAGCATTCGGAATATCTCTCCGCTCTTTGTGTGCCCGGTGATGTTTTTTTTCTGTTGCGCAGGGAGGCAGGAGCGCCTGGCATCCCTTGTGATCGTGGGGCCATCTTCAGACTCCAGCCTGAACTGCACTGAATGCAGCCAGGTGCTCTGCCTCCAGTCGGCCTTAAAGCCGGCTGACCCGCATAGCTGCTGGCTTGCTAACCCGTGAATCCATGTGACATTTCCCTCATTCTTACTAGGTGACCCGAAATAGTTCCGTGAGAGCCGGGTCCGGCCTGGTTTCACACAGGGAGAACGTACTGCCTGTGTCTGTCAGCGTGAGAAGGGTCTTTGTAGCTGGATGGCTGTGATGTCTGCTGTCTTTTAAAAAAAAATAAAGATGTGAGGTGCTTCAGCCGGTTGGATCAAAGCCTGATCTTTGCAGAGTAGCAAGCATTCCCTGCAGTAACGTTTTAATTGCTGAAAACTCTCTCTGTTTCCTTTCTTTTAGGAGAACTGGCCATTTCTCAAGCCAGAGAGCTCATCTGCCTTTGTTCTGAAGGCGGCAGGGTGAACGCTCCCTAACCAGGTATGTTTATGCAGAAGCACACCAAAAAGCTTCCCAAACTATCCCTCCTGCCTCACAGTTAACTCCTCAGGTCTCTGTATCCTTGATTCCCCAAACCACAGATACCTTACGAGGTGAGCAGCACGAACGTGCTAGCAGCACGCTCAGAGTCACCCGGAGGTGGTTTGACCAAGGCCTCAGCACTGCTCGGGTAACAACTCACAAACAGCTGGCATTTGCAATTTTGTCTTCTGTTCCTTGAAAGGCTGTAACTCGAGGGTCGGTCACGCAGCAGCCTCAGGAAGGGCTGCTCCGCTCCTGCCCTGCGCATCGAGATCTGCCGCTTACAATCCTGTCACTGCCGCGAGCACCTCTGTACACCCTGCTTTCGGGCTGAAAAGGTGCTTTTTCAGGGCTGGACGCAGGGCAGTAATTGAACTGCCTTTTCTGTCTAGAGCACTGAGTGCTAGATCTCCGTGTACCCTGCATCAGCTGGTCCCTTAGTCATGCGAGGGGTGAGTGGTTAAATAATTGTCTTTGAAGGCTGTGTTCCTCTGAGGGCTGCTCGATAAATTATGACGAAACTTCAGGCACCTTAGGTAGCGGTAACAACTGCAGCTTTCTGATGGCAGGACAGCTAGGCTGCTGCTCCCAGTGGTACACTGGGGCCTCTGAGCGCTGCAAGGGTGGCTGCTTTGAGCAGTAGCCTCTGGTTTTAGCTCCGACTTTCAGGTGGAGACTGCTCCTGTTTCACTGCTGGGGGGCTGAAACGTAGAAGTCCATGTCTGTGAGGGTATTTAGCTGCTCAGAGTCCCTTTGATTTCAGTAGGATGTAAAATTGCCCCAAGGTCACAAAGAAACCCGATTTCCTGAGGTAGCCGTTGTCTGTAAATTGGATTTTTTTTTTTTAATGCATTACCTTATTTGATGATTGTTAACATGGCATCACCATGCTTTTTAGCTGTTACGTTATACTCCAGGGAAGGCACAGTTGTGCCACGCGCTGTCTGCCTTTCATTCCAGGTGAAAAGATTAAAGTTCTGATAGGACGGTACCTTCAAGGTTATCAGTTAAAACTGGCCTACCTTAACCGCGGCTCTTCCGATAGACGTTCCTCTTCTTTCTTCAAAGCAATACATCAGGCAGCGTTGCTTGTTGTCCCTGACTTGCCTCTCGGGCAGAAGTTTAGTTTTTGAGAGATGCCAGCAGCTCTTTGGTCTTCAGCATCCTTCCGCAGGGCTGGTTTTGGAGCCTGGGTTCCGAGTGGGATCTCCAAGAGAGGGCAGTGTGTCCCTGGCAGCTGGACCGCGCTGCAGCTCCAGGCGTGAGCTGCTCGTGATCAGAGGAGCAGCGTCAGCCTCCAGAAAGCTGAGAGAGCCTGAGTCCTTAAATCAATTTGGAATGAGTAATTGACTGGCACGCTCATTAGCAAATGTATTAGGAGCTGTGTTTTATCATGCGGCTGGTCGTCCTTTCCCCGGGTTGTGGCAGGAGTACAGCGGTGCTTCCTGTTGCCTCACTTTCATGAGAAATGTCGCCTGTCGGTTCCACTTGCGTCATTTTGCCCTACTTTTTGCACTTGGTGTCTCCTCCAAGAAGGGAGCGATTTTCATGGAATCAGCATCGAGCCTTGCTGTGAGTCAGAGTGGACTGGAGAGTTAATTCGAAACATAAGGAAATCGGGGAGAAAAACAAAAAAAGGAAAGCTGATGGAGGTTGTTATATTGTAATATATCGCCTCAGGGCTCCAAGCAGGAAATGCTTATGCCAGTCTCCGTCTCAAAAGCAAATCTTTCTTCACTGAAGAGGCAGATTTTTACTGAAGTATGTAAGCATGCATCTCTTCCCCAACCCGCCGCCTGCTTTTTTTCCCTTTTTAAGCCATTCCTGAAGCAGGGCTATGAACAAGTCGCCACTGCTGGACTTGGCTTCTATTTTCAGGAGCCGTTTGTGAACCTTTTGCTCTGTTCAGCTCTGCACGGTGAGCAGCCAGCAGGTTGTCGCTGCCAGGCAGGGCCCTCAGCACCTTTCTGGTATTTAGGGAGCTGGGTTTAATCCTCTCGAGTTTTGTTTAGTTTCTAGATTTACACGAAGACATCTTTGTTGGCGACTTGCATCTTGCAGAAACGATGCTTCCCTGGCCTTGTGATCACTGATGCATCAAGAGCACCCCCTTTTCTCAGGGTTCATTAAGGCTTTTAGTTAGTTTTCTTGCTAATTGGCTATATAAAACTGCTTGATAGCCTCTAGAAGATAGGGCACTTGTATAACATGAAAGCACATTGAAATAACCTCAGAAGTTGCTTTGAGATAAAAATGTATCCCAGGAGAAATATCCACGTTTAAAACCAAGCAATTAACCTTGCTTTCAAACCCTTCCTTTCCTTCGAGAAGACGTTTTTCGTCGCTCCCTTTTCACTTTCTGTAATGGCAGAACAGATTGAACTTTACCCATCCTGTAGGAAAGGGGAAAGATCCCTTCCCTGGGGAGTGCTTTAGTGCTAGCTTGGAAGCACTGATAGTTTGTCATCGTGGGTTTTTTTGCGTGGCAGTTTTAGTGATTTGAAGTCAACAGCCTGTTGATGTTTTGTGTTTGTTTTACTGGAACAGTTCTCGAATTGTTGGTGCAACTATGAAAATAGCTATACATTACCCTGCTGAATGCCTGTCATAATATTTAACAGCAAATGCCTGTGCACTTTTATAATGGCACTTTAAGAATTATAAACCTCAGTATCCCATCTGTGTTTCGCTTTGGTATTTACAGTGTAATGAATTCTCCCTTGCTGCTTCAGCTGGATACTCTTTCACCTCCTCTTCCTGTTGCAAGCAGTTGTTAGGTTGGTGTACATTTTAAAATTCCTCCGATTTTTAGGAGGTTGTCAGCGACATAAAAGGACTTCTTGTGTTGCTTATTTGCTTGGCAGAGACACTGAGCTAATCTAATCACATTAAACGTGAGCATCCCTCGAGTGAAGAAGTGCATTGTCCCTGGTTTGATCTCTTTGTAACAGCTGGAGGCATTTGCTAAAACTGGCAGATTTTTATTTTTTTTAGGAACAAACTTTCTCCATAAACAAATATTTTTTGCTGCAGACATAGAGGTTATTTTGTTGCTATTCTTAGTCTGTTGTCTAAACGGAGGAAAAGGTGATTGTGGGATGAAAGAGAATTGGAAAGTCCGGAACATATCTGGTGTATCTCCTAGCAAGAGGAGGCTGTTGCTATAGCGCATTTTTTGTTCCATTAGTGTTTGTACGCTTTTACATTTCATTTTCCAAACAGCTTGAGGAAATTGGCATCCCATAAGTAAAACTTTTAAAAATAGCTCTGTTACTGCTGAAATAAGTCCTGTTATTTCCACGGGCTGGTGGCCTGAGTCTATTACTGGCTCCCTGAACCCGTGGAAGCGTTGAAGGCGATGGTGCGAAGCGGAGTTGTAACCCCAAATATTTACTGAGGAATTAGTTTGTCCCGTTCCTTTTGAGAATGAACTCTTGCGAATGGAATGTTGCTGTCTGCAGGGTTTATTTTGAACTTTTTCCTCTTTTGCTCCGAGGAAAAACAAAGCCTGAGCAGGAATGCAGGATCGTGTAGGAACTGTGCTTCCGAGCACCCCGGCTGCTCGGCAGAGCCTGGCACGGGGTGGGAACGCAGGCAGCTCCGTGCTAGCTGCCCTTGCTCGCCTCTGCTGATGGCTTTGTGAGGCCTTCTACACTTAATTAGGAATTATTTCTTACAGGACAACAGGTCTAGAGTTGCACCTTCCGCCCGTGAAGCTGCTTGTGCACGGGTCCTTTGTGCCGGCGGTGGTGCGCGGGGGCCGCGTTGCTTTGTGTCCTCGGGCAGCACAGCTGCTGGCAGCGTTTCCTGTTGCTCTCAGAAACCCGAAGGAGCCGAGCTTCACAGGAGCAGCTGCTGCTCAGAAATCCCCCCGTGGAGGGGCCTCAAAGCGACAGATGTACTGGTGGGGGGCCCGCTGAATGGCTCCTGCGGGCTTGCAGCTTGCAGCGTAGGTCCCTGGAGGTGTGAAGCCCTGCAGGCCGGGGGGAAGGCCCCTCTTGCTCGCCTCTCCTCCAAGCCTTCCCTTTTTAGGACTTAAAAAAAAGGTTCCAGAGCAAGTTGCCAGCACAGACCTCCTAGCAACTTCACAACCAGCAGTTTGCTTCCAAAAGCAAATGTGCGCTGGCTGTGGCAGCTGTTACTTAGCAAAAATCCTGGGCCGCGTGCTGGAAAATGGCAGGACTCCTGTGGGCAAGGAACGAGGAATCTGCTCGTCCCTTGGAGGAATTAATGGGGAAAAGTTAAAAGCTTGATGAACTCTCTCTTTACCACGGATGTTTTGCATTGGTTGTCCAGATGCAATTGCTTGGTAATGATTTACTACTTTTGGGTGTCTATTTTTGGAGACTGGACAAAGTCTACCTCTGGACCAGTACCTTTCGCCTATTTTTAGAGTACTACGTAGCAGAATTGCAACCAGCTTGGGTTATCCCATTAAGGTTCTTTAATTTCAAGCCTGGTCTGAGCGCCTTTACCCCAAGTAACGCGTTCCTTTCCCTCTAACTTCACCGAGACGTCGGTCCTGGGGGAACCTGAAGCGCCGCTGTGGGTCTGCAACCTGCTTGCCCGGGCGAGACGCGCCGTGCCGCGCGGCAGGTGCCGACCTCGTGCGATCGCAGCGTGGCTGTGAATCACGGTCCCGTGCCGGTGCTGCTCGGTGCCCCTTGGTTACCCGCCGGTCAGCGGTACCTGCCTGGAATGCTTTAGTTTGGCCCACGGGTACGGCATGTAACAGTTCCCAAGTTCCTCGACGAGGGGATCCGTCAGACGCCTCGGAAGGAGCCTTTGGCCATTTGGCAGCTTCTGATTTTCCATGAGCTGTTCCGCGTTGCCCAACCGCGCTGCACGGGGGCGGGCGGCGCTGGCACCAACACGGCGCGGGCACCAACACGGCGCGGGCACGCCGCTCTCACCAGGGCAGGGCTCGGCGGCTGTTCTGCACCAACAGCCTGCCGGTGGCTCTGGGCTTCCTAAAACCCGCGTCTCTTCACTGAACGAGCAGGCTGGAGCTAAGGAGCCGAAAGTCACAGCCAGCGCAAATGCAGTTTTCTCTTATTCTCACGTTGGAATCCCAAATCGTGTTATCGGGAACATTGCACGTTGACCTTTATCTGCAGAGGTGACTGGGCTGGTGCCTCGTTCACCTTGTGCATGCAGTGTCTTTGATTTTTACCCTCTGTCACATATTCAAGCATTCTTTAAAAGTCGTAAAGACTGCTCATACAGCAGGCTCTTCCTGCAGAAGGACTCCGTGAGTCTCGTGTCGCGTGTTCCCTCTAATCTTTTCATAGCACTCTTTATTAGCGGCAGTAGGAATAGCTGACAGCATCGGCCGCCTGCCTGCTCTGCGATCCGCCGGATCTTGGAGCGTCCGAGGGAAGGAAAGCGAGTTCCTCCTGCCGGGGAGCTGGAAGATGGTGGTGGAAAGACTCTGCAGCGACTGCCTCCCACGGGGTTCCTGGCACCGCAGGCTTGCTGGTGGGCTGGAAGGGATGATCTGTCTTCCCTCCAGCTTTGCACCGGCTTTGAGGGAACGTTGGCAGCTGCAGGCTTTGCCTCGGGAGATGCCTTGCATTACCAACTGTTGCCGCTTCCAGGCAGTTCGGAAAGGAATTCCCCTCCTTGCTGCTCCCACCCACTGCAAGGTATCTTTGATAGCGCTGGCACTTGTGGTGCAGGCAGCTCGCCTGCGTGCAGGGCGGGCGTGAGCAAGGGATCCTGGCCCAAAACGTAAACAGGGCACGGGTCAAGAAGGACCAAAACCAACAAGGTGTTCTTTCCCCAGACCTGTTGGTGTGACGAATGCCCGCGACAGGTTTCTAACGAGGATGGCAGAGCCCCTCTGACTCTCGCACGGCGATGTTCAGGTCCTTTGTTCGGGCAAGCGCTGCCGTGCAATATCCGCTCGAAGGAAATTGCAGCCTGCTTATCGCCTGCGTAGGAAATGGTACAAGTGGGAGATAGGGGGAGTGCCTGCCGCGCGGCTGGCTGTGCCCCGGGAGCTGTGTGCTGAGCAGCGAACGCCGTACGCGGCGTACCGGGGGCCGGCTTACTTACTGGAGACCTTTGGCCAGCTGGGAAGTCGCTGGCCGGTGCCGCCAGATGAATGAAAGCCGGAGCTGGTCCTGCCAGTTCACCTTCTTGGCTCCGGCGGTCTTGTTTTCGATGTCAGTAAGCAGGAGCGTGTGGTCACGCTTCGCTCAGCTGGGTCACGCTGCGGGATATCGTGTTCTGTACCTTTGCACTGGGAGAAGCATGTAAGGAAGGAGGGGGCAGAGTTTATTCCAGCACGCTGAGGTCAGGCTTGTTTTCCCTCTCTGAGCAAGAACAGACCAGCCCCTGGAGTCAGCTTCTGCAAGCCTGTAAACAAAAGGCTCATTTCTGCGGAAAGCCGAAGATGGTGTTGTGTTCCTCTGGAAAGTTTTCTTGGCCTGCTTTTTTTCCCTGCTGCGAACTGTGCCCGGTGCATTAACCTTCGGTTCAAAGGTCTGCGCAGGGGGAAACGCTGCTGCAGTTCATCAGGCCGAGCTCGGGGGTGTCTGCAGGGCTGGCACCGACTGCAGAACGGCCGAGGGGGACGAGTGGGTGTCCCCCGGGAGGCTTTGCGAGGGCCACGGGGCAGTGCTGCAGAGATGAGAGGGGCTCTCTGCGGTGGGGAGGTTCAATGTCAGAACCGCAGGTGCCTCGCAGGGGGTTGCTGCCCTCGCCGGTTGTTCCTCTGGGAGCTGCTCAGGGCCTGCCCTCGACAGCAGTCCCGAACGGCAGCGCTCGCAGAAAACCCCAACAGCGCTTAAAATGGTGACCGGTTACAAGAGGGATCTGAAACGCTGCGGCGGCTGCTGTGACAGCGCTGAGCTGGACGTGGCCGCCCAGGGATCCCCGCGCTGCTTTTAAAACAGACGGAAAGAAAGGGCAGTCAGAAAGGCAGGTGCATCGACAAAGTTCAAGGGGGAGCAGTGCAAATAATGGTGTTTGTAACGTCATTTCAGGCGTTTGCTTAGGTAGCTGTAGCTTCAAGACTTCATTTAGTATAGATGAGGGTTCTCTTTTATTTCCCCCCCCCCCTCAAACTGGTGTGAGTTATTCGGCCATGCTGTGACTCTCAAAGGAGAAAATCCCCGTACTGGGTGTTGTCTCTTGTGATTGCTGTCAGCAGAGCTCAGTTTAGTCAAAAGGTAGGTTTGGGTTTTGGGTGGCTCCTCTTTGGCCGCGGCTTCGAGCTCTCCCCTGCAGCTCGGAGGCGGCAGCTGATTCCCGCAGCAGCTCGGCATTTATCACCTCTTAGAGAGCACCAGAGACACTTGAACAACTGCACATACTTCACGGGGCCAAGCTGCTTGCTATTTCAATCTGTTTGCAATTTAGAAGCAGTAATTATTTTTTCATGCTGTAAAATCACGTATAGCTGGAAGAGCTGGGAGGCAGCGAGCGGGGGCTACAGCTGAGCGCTGGCGCCGTGCAGCCCGTGATTTACGGGGGCAAGTTCATCTCTCAGAGCAATTAGCAGGAGGCAGCAGGCTATGGGGAAAGCAGCCTTCCGTACAAAAGGCACGTCATCCTCTGTGGAGAGGGCTGAAGAGGCTGTTTGCTTGTTGATGCCTGAAATTCCTCCAGGCTGCTCATCTTTCTCCCCCCTTTCTGCCGCAGCCCTGCACGCGGGCGATACGATGGAGAGCTCGGCTCGAGCCGGGGAATGCGAGGAAGCAGCCAGGGCCTTCCTGGTCTCGGGGTCCAGGAGATGAGCCGGGGACAACCCCTAACCTTCTGCTGTTGGCTGAAGCCTTCAGGCTTGTAGCCCACGCTCCTTTATGGTCTCTCGGTCCCGTACCCCGCTGCAGGTGCTTCCTTTTTCCGTAGCGGGGCTTTCTCTTTCGCTCTCACCTTCGTGTTTACGCGGATAGCTGGTGTTGATACTCCTGTTTTCAGTGTGCTATCTGTGAGAATTTGCTATTCTGAATAAAAAATAAAAAAAAAAATTGGCATGAGGGCCGTCCCTCCCTCTGATTTACTGAAACCTAAAGGGGACGGAGGTAAAAGGGGCAAGGCAAACCGCGGCCTGAAACCCAGCGGGGAGTTAAGTGACGTGGGTTTTGCTCCCTAAAAAAAAAAAAGATGTGTTTGCGTTCAGGCAGCGAGTGGGGAAAACAAGCAGGGTTGGATTTCGGCTCGGATGGATTCTTGGAAGGAGTCCACGGCTCTCGCTCCCAGCGGCTTTGACTGGAGCGCGGTGAGCCGGGCTGACCGGAGGAGGGTTGAGCAACGGCTTACGGGTAGGCAGGAAGGAGGCCGTGCTCCCGTAAGGCGGCGGGCAGGGGAGCATCCCCGCCTCCGAGAGCGCCGATCGTGTCTCGAAGCTCTCCTCGGGGTGGTTTCTGTGTTTTCCCGAGGCCGGCTCAGTCCTCCTGCCGTAAAGCTTTGAGGTTTTTGTGCTCGTTTCTTGAAAGCTGAGCTTGCTGCTATGTCCGTGCTCAGCCACAGGACTCCGCGCTGGCTTTTTTGCTCCAACACCGCCCTGCAGCACCCCCCCGGTCACACAAAGGTGCAGAAGCTCTTCCTTTCCCACCGCAGGGGACGCGGGTTCAGCATCTGTTGGCTGTAGTCCTGTAGCTAGATCGCAGGGAACTCTAGAGCAGGGTATTTAAGTCAGCTCTCATCCAGTAGCTGAAGCATTATTTATCTCCAGTTTCAGATGCCACAAATTCAGGGTCAGAAATACACAGCATGACCTCCAGGTCGTGAGCATTATTTGTAAAAACAAACGAAAATGCCTTCCCTGCCAGTGTGTCTGTTGTATGCAACAGGGGAAAAAAAACAGATGTGCTTGGAAACCCCATAACGTTGAAACGAATCAATGTTAATTTCAAAATGTACCTGGGACGTCGCGTTCTTCGGGATGGGAAATTGATAACAGGAAAAACAGAGGACTGAAGTCAACGCAGCGCCTTTACCACGCTGATTACTGGAGTAAATATTATGATCATAAAGTTGCAATCACTGGAGCGGGATGTATTATTCCGAATTTGAACTTCATTAACAACGCACCGTCTGTTCAGCGTGCCGGCGGCCGATCTCCTGAATCCCAGTGCCCTTTCTGGAAGGAATGGGACGGAACTGGGATGCCCTGGCAGCCAGCACACGTAGGTAGCCGAAACTGCTCCGCTGCAACAAGGTGAGCCAGCACAACTCGACTCTTGGGAAACTCGCGGTGTCGTTCTGGCGGTGTTTCACCTTCCTCCGGTGGCTGTTTTACCTGCTGCGGATGGAGAACGCCGCGGCAGACAGCGCGTGGTGGTTGCTCAACTGCGTGAGCGGTTCCGAGGCCCCCTTGGATGCGACTCTTCTTGCTCCTGCCCGTCGGAGACACAGCCTGGCGCTTGCCCTGCCCACGAGGAGCGGCGTGCTGCTCGTTATGTAACAGCGAGCCACCTCCTTAATTAGGGAGCGAGACCCACGGATTCCAAAGACGTGTCCCTCTTAGTCAGAAGGTGCGAGGCGTGCGGGGGAGCCTTTGTTCCCGCGCGGAGCTGGGGAAGAGCAGCTTTTAGCTGCCGGAGCTGGGTGCTGGAACGCCGTGTGTGCGCGTTAACCGGCGTCTCGTGAGCAGGAGGTACCGCAGCCGGTGCCTTTTTGGTTCTTTTTCGTAAAATTCCTGCCGCGTGCTGAAGGAGTTGATAGTGCGGGCGTCCTGGCTTCTCCCTGCCCCGAGCAGGGGGGCCAGGGCGGAGGCAGGAGGCTCAGCACGTGGTGCTGCAGGGCGAGCACCTTCCTAGCTCCCTGCTGTCTCCTCTGAACGCTGGCATCGTGCTGGCGATCCCACCGGAGCCGCCGCTTCTGGCAGAGCGCGGCACAGCAAGGCCGCGACGATTTTTACCCGTTCTGCTGAGGACAGCTCTTGCACATCACCTTGCGTTCCATTAAAATTATTAAATCGTCAGCGCCAGTCTCCCCTGCGCAAACCATCAGCGCTGAAACATTATCTGCTAGTGCTGACTAACAAACGCTGTAATTAGTAATCTCCAGCTAATGAAGCAGCGCGGTGATTAAAGCCTCATGACTTTTCTGTAGAAGAAATAAGTTAAGCAGCGGTTGTGCTGTTTGAGATCGCTCTAGGCTTTTGGGTGATCTGGGAGCAGAGAGCAAGGTGGTAGCTTTACTCTGAAGGTTTTGGAGCAGTTTATCCGTTTTGTTGGTATTTTCCCCGCGCGCACCCCGTGCGGTATTTAAGTTTGATTTGAACTGGAACGACGCCTTCGCTGACCTCGCGGCGCAGAGCCCTATCAGCCGGGTAAATGTCGAAGGAAATGGCGGCGGGGTTAAGCGAGGCGTTTTGTCTGCTCGGACTTCCTACAAACAGCATTCCAGCGGCACGTTTTCACCACTGTTTTGCAAGACAGCCCCTGGTGTTTTTCACGCAGCCGTGCCTTCCCGTACCTCTCTCTTCGGCGGTCTCGAAGCTCGCCTGCCGTAGGGGCGGCAGCGCTGTGCCCCGCGCGTGACGCAGTGCGGTCGGGCCTGACCACAGCCCAGTCATCCTTTTGTTGCCCTGCTGGTCACCAGATGCTGACTGCTGAGTGCAGCAGCTTATAGGAAATGCTCAGAGATCTTTTTCCTTTAAAGAAACGATGCTCGATGCTGCTTAGGACAGAAAACGTCCCGAATGTGCAAGTACGGGCTGCGGTACGGGAGCGTTAGCGCTGCTTTTCTCCGGTCACCTGCCTCTTGGAGGTGGCACAGCTGCCGTTAGTGCTTTCCGTGCAGCCCCGGCAGCATCTTCGTGCACCAGCAGGCCTCTCGGGAGACCCTACATTTCCCATCCCGCGTGTGAAATGCCAGCGAGGTGAAGGAACTTCAGCCTGGCGAGATGGGAAGCCGCTAGCTGGGAACGGGGCACCTGGCTCACAGCCTGGCGGCGGGTTGTCTTTGCAGCAGGGGGCTGGGTTTCAAAGCAGGGAAGGAGCTTTGCTTCGGTTAGCGGATGGGTTAGATGTGGAGGGGCTGGAGGCTGGAGCGTTTCAAACCTCCCCATTTTAGGAGATGTTTGATGTCCCCAGTGTGGCTCCGGGAGAGGTGTGCCAGGCTGGCACGCTTTGGGGCAGGAAAAAATTGGACTGGCAATGAGTTGCTGCCCTTCTTCACTCGGAAGCGTTGAGGTCTGCGCGGTTCCAAACCCCGTGGTGCAGGTGGAAGCGTGCCTAAACCCCGACCTTTGTGCCCGCTGGGTGCTGGATCTCCCAAAGCCCGGCCGGTGCTGAGCGCCGCCTCGAGCCGCGGCGTGCAGTGAGCCTGCCCGGGCTGCAGAGGTCTCTGTTGGGCCGTGTAAACCTCGAGATTATTTTGAGTTTACAGCCATCATGCTGCCGCCTTTCATCGAACACTGAATAACCGAAATGCATTTTAATAAAACAGCCTGTCGCTGTAATTGCAAGGTGCTACAGCCAGCAGCGCGGTCCGGCCAGCGAGGCGCTGCTGTGGCCACGGCTCCTCGCTGGCCTCCTTGGAGCCCCCCGAGGAGTCAGCTCGGGCCTGGCAAGCAGGAGGGAGGCTTTTCCTCGCCGCTCGGTAACGCAGAGCCTCATGCCACGGGGCACCTCGGGTCCAGAGATGGCCACGGGAGGCGAGGCGGCCGCGCTGCCCCCGCGGCGGGTGACGGCAGATGGCAGCACCCGGCCCCGGCCCGGTGTTATTTCTGGCCGGGAGGTCCCTGGGTCCCCTGGACTCACCACCGCAGTCTAGACTTACTGACAGACGGGATTCTTCTCCCGTTAGGTAAGCAAGACGGAGACGCCCATTATGCAAATCCCCAGCCACGGTGTCCCTCTGTAACATTCCTCAGATTGTCTAAATAAGGTGCTGTTTCACACCAAAAAAATCGCAGCGCGGCTTTTGGGCAGCTTTCAGCTGCCTTGCCCTCTAGGCTGGATTATTATTTTTTTTTTCTTTCTCATTAGCCTTTTCCTTGGCTCGTCAGCCCAGACGGAGGGAGCGCTTTCTGCTCTTAGCAGCTGGCCCCGCTGGAACACGGAGCTCGGCAGCCGGTACCGCTGCTCCCCGTCCCCGTGGGGCTGTCCTGCGGGTATCTGCAGGGAATATATCGACCGTGGGCTCGTCCCCCAGCCTCGTGCCTGGGTCCTGAGCCCGCCGTGCTCGGTCTGGGGGGGCGGCAGCCCCTGCCCGGGGGTGTCACTTGCTGCCATGACTCACGCCCAGACCGAAGGCGGTGGGGATCGATCGGATTGATTGTCCAAAGTGGGTACAAGTGTCTGTGGAGGATTTAGTTTGTTGTTTGTTTTTTTTTTTAATGACTGAGAAGTGAAATGAGTCCTTCAGGCCTGATGACTACTCGCTGTCCTTGCTCCTGCAAGCAGCAGATCAGAGAGCCTCTTGCCGTGTCCTCGTTACACAGGCACTAATTTCTGAGCAATTAGTGTTTCTCTGAATGCTTTATAAGGTGGTTCTGTACCCAATATCTGCCCTTCTGTCCCCAGCCTGAAGTTGCTTTAGACTCTTCGAGCCTCGGAGCATGTAGTTCGACATAAATAGCTGGGAAGAGATGACTGGAGGCTTAATAAGAGCTGCTTGGGTCAGTGGCTGGCAGCCCCCCAGCGAGGCAGGACTTCAGATTGCTGTGAGCGCTGCATGGTGATCGCATCTCTTCGCGAGAAAACATTGGAAGGCTTCCTAATCTTGAATCCGCTGTGCAGGCACGTGGTTTTCTGGGAATTAGCTGAGTGCACTGCAGAAGGCTTCATAAATACCTACACGGCCTGATGTGAGATAATGGCAAAACAACTACAGCAGGGTTTTTGTCGATTTTCTTTCACGGCGGCCCTGCGGCCGCTCCCGGTGGCGTACCCCCCTATGCCGACAGCTGCCAGCTTTGATAACGCTTTTATTCCTTACCTACCCGAGAAGGGAAGAAAGCGTATTTTTTTTAAATCGCAACACTACTCCTGTCACTTGTTCAGGGCCACGGTTAACTCTTTGCGGTAACGCTTTCTGGGCGATCTGCGGGGGGAAGGAGAGCGCGGTGCCTGCAGAGCTGCTGGGGCAGCCGGGAGCAGGACCTGTGCTCGCCCGCAGCCCCGCGGCATGGGCGGCCTCTCCCTGTCCCTTCCTTCGGGGATTCCCCAGTCCCTCCGCGCCGAGCCCGCATGCCCTGCACATCGTGGCGTGCCAGCCTCCCGCCCCGCGATGCCGCCTTCCATCCCGCGGCTTCCCAACGCGACCGACCGGCTTCGGCGCCGGGGGTAACTCGCAGGGGCTGAAACGTTTGCTGGCTTCCAGCAGCGTTATATAAACCATCCCCAGCCCGCGTTGTCATTCTGAAAGTGTGCTTTAACATTTCTGCTGTAAGATCGGAGATAATGAAAGGGGGGTGAGCGTTGCTGAGTCAGTTCTTGCTGGCTCCGGGTTTTGTCCTTCCTGCCCTCCCACACGCTCCACCTGCGCGCTGAGCTAACCTTCGGCGCTGCCGGCCCGCCGGGCTTTCCTCCCAGCAGCAGTAAACACAGCAGGGCTCCTCTTTTCCTGCCGCATCGCCCTGCTGCTTCCAAAGAGCCCTGGCCGAGGAGCGCTGGGGAGCTGGGAAGGAAGAAGGGGACCCTGCACGTGGCCCCGGAGTTTGGGCAAGCCGCCGCTCCGTCCCGCCTCTGCCAAACCGGCAGGCAGCCAGGATAATTAAATCAGTCTTTCCTCTGAAACACCTAAATTCCATGTAAACAGGAATGTGTCCTTCTGGTCCTGCTCAGCCGCAGAGCTGAGGTTTCATTTGGCAGCGCTCGGTGCAACCCGGGGTGGGGGGGGGGGCTCGGTATTGTCGCCTGCTGCCCGAGTTAGTCACACGTGGCTGAGCAAACATGACATTTGTTTTGGGGTCTGAGACACCGGCTGACACGCGGGACATCCCCGTCACTGTTTAACGCGGCGGTGTGGTGGCATCCGTGTTGCGGGCAATACAAATACCCGCTCGGGTTTTGCTTTTTTTTTCCAGAAAACCCTGGTGTCCCGGCACTGCTCGCGGCGTTGCACGCGGTGAGCCTCAGGGCTGGCCTCTGCTAAACCAGGTTTGTCAGGCTCGTCCCCGGTTCTTTGAAGCCTAGAGCTGCCTAAGCACATTCGTATCTGTGCAAAAATGCTTACTGGGGTTTTTAAACTAAACCTTTTGTTTTCTGGTGAGATAGGAAGGCCTGCTTGTGGTTAACTGGAAGAGCGGTTCGGTCCTGTGTGAACTTGCAGAGGAGATGGAGAAGCAGTCTGTCCTGGGAAGCCGTCCGGCCTGCTGTGAAATTGGGTGTTTGAAATGCAAATCAGCAAGAGGGTGCCGGGGGTTTAGGCGAATAATCCGGCTGTCAGTTGTTCCTGTAATTGATTTCTAACTTTCTAGTGTGAAAGCCCTCCATCTCTTATCTGAATCTCATTGAATTTGTGCTTTCAAGTTGCAGAACGGGGTTGCACAGACACATTGTCATTAAACGGGTTTGCTTGTTCTTTATCTGTTTTTTTTTTTCTAAGTATAGATGTGTGTAAAAGTGCTTAAACAGCGCTAACTTGCCATGTTTCCGGCTGGTTTCCCATCCCAGCGCGGGGTTCGCATGCAGCTGTGCTCCGGGATGGGCGTGCATTCTGCAGCCCTTAGGACAGCATTCCTCCCGTCCTCGGCTCCGCATCATTTGGTTAGTATTTGTTTAAATTTTGAATCCCAGAACTGTCTCCGCATCACTTAAGCTACCAGACGGACACCTTTATTCGCTACGCGCACGGTCCCAGCCCTCTGGCATTTTAAATCCAGTTCGTACGTATTAAAATAAAAAAGGATATTGGCAGCTTTCGGTTGCTTGTTGCTATAGTTTGCTGGAATTAATCTGGAATCCCCAAATACCGTTTGATTTAGTAAAGGCAATTGCAGTTCGCTTATTAGGAAGTCAGCTATTTCAGTTGAAATCTGAAAGGAAAGTTGCTTTTTTTAAGTCTCGATGGCAGCTTGGACCGGAGAAAGCTCCCGTTCAGGGTTTCTCCTCAGCGCTGTGTGCACAGGAGCTCGTGTGTGAGCTGTTCTTTCCGTAGGCTTCAGCTTTTCTGCCAGTCCTGCCCAGAGAGAGTCGCTCTGTTATTGTCACATGCTCCCAGCTGTACCAGGCCACAGGAAAATGTGTGTAAAAGTGTCTAGAAAGAGCCAAATTAGTCAGCAATTAGTTTGGGTGCTCCGCTCCTAACCCTGAAGAGCGTCTCCGCTTTCTACCAATTGCTTTCCTCGGCTTAACCTATTACTGGTAGCTTTTTTCCTGATTTGATGGCAAAGGGCACTGCAAATGGCATCGTCTCCAGGTCAGACCAACCTTTGGCTGGCGAAGAAGACCAGCCCAAACCAGACAAAACATCCCCTTCCTCATCCTCGTTAAGGTAATCGTGAACCCGGTGCCTGCAGCCTGGGCTGGAGCTGAGCTGAGGCAGCAGTGTTGGAATCACCTTTGGAAACGCGGCGTTCCCAGATTTTTATGACTTCGTGTGATCGCGAGGACGCGTCCAGGACTGTGCCAGGTGCAGTAAACCATTGACCTGGAAGCAGCCAGCGCCACCAGCGCAAGCAAACGAAGGATTTCAGCTTGCCGTGGAAGCCTCCCGTTTAAAGACGACCTTAGCCTGGTGATGAAATTTCATCGATTCTCGGCATTTTGGAAGCACATCAGCGGGTCTCTGACCACTAATAGCCACGGGCTGGACAAAGCCTGATCTAACGGCGTTACGTCAGCTGCATTCGGGACTCCTTGAACCTGAACCTCGTGGGATTTGTCCTGCCTTTGCTTCCTAGGGCCTTGGCTGCAGGAGCTCTGAATGGCTCTCGGAGCCGAAGGGATGCTTTATTTCCACAGCACCTCTTCGGAGCAGCTCTCGGGTCAGGTCTCGGGTCCGTTTCGGTGTTCCCGCGTTGTCCCCAGCCCGGGGATGGCATCACTTTTATATCAAATACCTGCTAAGAATAACTGTAGAGCATCTGCAGCGGAGTACAGAAAGCCTCAGTAACACGCGGGTAGGCAGCAGCGTCCAAGAAATTTCCTTATAAAGCATTGCTACGGCTGCGAGGCGCTGCCAACAGGAGTGGCCCGCGCTGCCAGTAATTTCTCTCCTTCTCCTTTCCCTGTTGCAATTCCCTGCTCCTGCCAGCGCCACGCCTGCTGCCCGGCGATCGATGCGGAGCGCGGGGCTGCTGAAAGTCACGCGAAGCGCAGGGGGCTCGCCGCTGCCTTTTTGGAGCAACTGCCCGCGGATGAGGAGAGGGGGATTCTGCAGAGGATCTGCGAAGGGGGCGCGCCGCCAAGCTTAATCCCGTTTCAGCCAGCCCCAGAAACAAAAGGAAAGGGTTTTCTTGGAGCGTGTCCCGAACAACACTTGCTGCCCCTTCTCATTGGTTTCGGGATGCAAAAAGCATGAGTCATGCAAACTGCCTTCACAAGCCTTTGCCTCTGCAAACCAGTTCTGCTCCTCTTCCTTTTGCTTCCCCTCCTCGAGGAGGGTGGCTAAACAAATCAGCAGCCTGTTTTTGCAGGATGGTGGCTCAGCATCCAGCTATCTAAACTCTGTAGGAGTTTTTTTTTCCTTCCTCTGAACTGCTGCGCTTGAACTATTTAGCGCAAAAAGTGGTGCTGGGATGAAAGGCCGTCGTAGGCTGCTCTGGATGGTGCCGTGGTGGAGCTGGGGGGGCTAACTTGGGGACACCAGCTTTGGGAAGCTCAGACCTGCTGGGAACGACCAAATCTTCTCGTAACGGGAAGCATTTTGGGTTGTCCTCAAGAAGGTCGGTCTCTTAAAAACAAAGCAGGTTAGCTCAGGATGCAGAAGCTCATTTTGCAGGCTGGTCCCCTCCAGGGCTTACTGCCTGCGGCTGGAGGAGCTCGGCCCCTTGGAGGGGGCGGCTCTGGTGCAGGGCTGGGGGCTTCTGGCACGGGCTGGAGTAAAAGTTGTTCATCCTTTGTAGTAAAACCTTCGGTTCAGCAAAAATAGTTATTCAGTCTGCAAACTCTTTATGCTGGCTTTTTAGATAAGCCGCAATTCAACCCTTCAGATTGTCCCGAGCGGTTTTGTGTTAGCTGGCTGCCTGCTGCGTGATAACGACGCACCTATCTTACAAAATATTTGGTGTTTTTTAATGGCTTGAAATTATCTCCAGGCTTTTTTTGCAGGGTCATGTGAGATCTCGCAACAGGTGATCCGCAGAGGAGTAATAGTTAACTTTGCATTGTGCAAAGGCTTTCTGCCGGCTGGCTGCTGGTAGTTGTGCAAGCACAGTTAGAGCTTTATCAGCATCGACAAGAATCCTGTCTCCTTTGTGACAAATGCTGGTTTCTGTCTGCGTCGAGGTGCTTTGCTAAGATTTGCAGAGGCCTCGCAGGAAAAGGAGGTCAGTTGCTTTCCCAAGGTCACTCGGGAAAGCAGTGGCAGAGCCGCTGCAGGGACCCGCGCTGCAGCCTCCGGGTCTGGGGCTTCGCCTCCAGGCTCCTTCCTCCCAGCCCTGCAGCAGGGGGGGAGCTCGGCTGGCTCAGAGACCCGCTTGTTTTGGGACACAGCAGAGAAATGGATGTGACCGAGTGTCCTGAGCAGCCTTGCCTCAGGGGAATTTGTTCCCTGTCTCTCTGCTCAGCTTAAAACAAACCAAAAATCTCGCAAACACTCAGGAAACTGCTCAGAGCCGAACTGCGTTTGAAACGGGGCAGGGCTTGGAGTTCTCCACCTCTGATGTGAGCTCAGCGGGATGCTGAAAGCCTTTTCCTAGAGGCTCATCCGGAGCTCCTGGCTCTTCAGGAGATCCCCCTCACGTGCCCTGGCTGACAGCTGAGTTATCACGCCTTTCCCCCGGTCTGTAGGTTGTCGGCGATGACCCTTCTCTGCACCTCTTCCACGTAGGCACACAAACCACCTTTCCTGCCCTCCCATGCCCTTGAAACTCTCTTCTAAGAACTCAATTTCTGCAGCATGTGCAAAACTCCTCTACGTTTCTTAATCTGACACAATCATCGGCATGCAGATAGCCGGGGGGGGAATCTGAGATTGTGGCAGTGTCTCTGCGTGACTTTTGTAGTATGACTGAGAGAATCCCAATTTAATAGAGCACAAAAAAAAATAAAAATCTGCGGTAAGTGTCCCAGTTCTCCCTCTCCAGGCGGCCTCGTTCGGGTTTCAGTCTCCTAGGAGGCACTTTGAAGTGCTGTGATTTTTTGTAACCTGGTTTTCCCCGTTTTCTGTTTTCCTAACACTTCTTAACAGTGTGGTGTTAAGTTTGTATCAGACTAAAATCTGGGGATCTGAACACACACACCTGTCAGTTTTCTGTGAACTGCAACTGATTGTGAGTTTACAAATTTCTCTGTTCAGAGGGGATACGAGCGCAATACTCTAATTTAAGCACTTTTGCCACAGAGCTTCAGAGGAAGGGTTTGCCTATGGGACGTTGGGGTTCAGCATAGTAATTTTGCTTTGTAAGACCCGCATCCAGCTACTACTCGGTACCTTCCATGACAACCACTGATCAACCCTTTTGCATTCTTCTCCCCGAACATATTTGCTCTTTAGGTCTCGTCTGAGCGCGCCCTGGGTTCCCTGCTGCTGGCTGCCCTGGGGCGGTTTCGCGCTGCGCTGCTGTAGGCACATCGCCCTTCGTGCCCTGCCCCGTGGCTGCCGCGTTCCTGCCCCTGCGGCATCCTGTGCCCGCGGGCCCCGAGCGCTGCCTGCAGCTGCAGGGGTCGGTGGCAGAGCTCGGGGAGGCTCGGGGCAGAAGGACGGGGCGCTTGGAGCACCGGGCGCGCCGTGGTGCTCTTGGAGCTGGTGCTCTTGGAGCTGGAGAATCAGTCCAAGGGCATCTCGCTGCTTGGCTGCATCCTGCAAAAAACAGAGGGGAGAACAAGGGTTCGGGTTCAGAGGTGCCCAAGACGGCTGAGGGCTGCCTGCCCTCCTTGCACGCGTTGGCTCAGGCTGTGCGTGCGGTCCCGTGTTGCAGCCAGAAGCGATGGGGACGTACTGGAGAGGGGCACGACTGAAACGCTGTTGAAGCACAGCGAAAAACTGGCTGCAAGCTAGCCACCCACGTCGCATGGGATACGCACAGTGTATTTTGGGGAGGAGGAGGTTTTGTGTGTTTTGTTTTTTTTCCCAAGGCTTGGTTCTTGCTGGTGGGATCTCTTCTTGTCCCGGCACTCTCAGAGCTGATGAGTCTCCCTTCCTTCGGTCTCCCTTCTTGGCATGAATGCTGCTATTGGTTCTTCAGACGAGTTTACACCTCGTTGTTTTCACTAGCTCTGGGGAAATGACCTCTCCTTTCCCACAGCCAGGTGCTGGCTTTCCCAGCTGCCGGCACACACCAGCTTTCCAGCCCGTTGCCGTTTGAACGTCGCAGCTGGGAAATGCATTACTGGGTACGAACGGCTCGAGCCCTGAACACAGGGCTCCCAGGCCCGGCAAACGTGGTGTGAGGAGTCCAGTTTTGGAGAGCTTGAACCTCAGAAAGTGCTCGTGGACTCGGAGACCCCCAAGGCGGTGGGATGGCAGGTGAGCCGAGAGCTCGAGGCCACGGGGAGCGAACGGCCGCAGGAGGGGACGGGGGATGTCTGCTCTGGGAGCAGCCGTGCCAAGAAAACCGCCCAGGAGAGATGAAGTGGCCGAGGTCCAGCGCTTACTACCGGGTGTGGAAGAGGCGTAGTGCGCCTGCGGGCTGTTCACGCGGCGGGGCTGTGTGAATCACCCTGCAGGGGGGCGCACGGCGCGGGGCCGGCTGTCCTCGGCACCCCAGCGCGCGGTCCTCTGCCCTTTGCGTTCCCACGATGCGAGGGGAGGGGGCGAAGACGTGGTGAACGGGGTGAGCTTCCTGTGGTTCGGTGACTCACTCCGTACTCAGTGGTGTTACTAATGCTTCTCCTGTGTCACCAGCTGGTCTGCCACCCGCGCCCCACAACCTGGCTGGACGGGCACGTGGCGGCACCCCCCTGCTGCCGCGGCGCTGCAGGGGGCACCCGAGCACCCTCTTTGTTCCCAGCTCCTGCTGCAGGCCCTGCCCGCTTCCTTTCCCAAAACTTAAAAGTTCGCAGCGTGCATTTCAGAGGAGAAAGCTGCATTTCTGCCCTGAGATTTTTCTCTTGTAATGCCGAACTGCTTCCTTTTCTGGCCTCCAGCAGCAGAACTCAAGAGGGTTGCAGGCGATGTGCGCCTCACCCCTTTCTCCCTAGCGTTAGCAGGGCTTGCTCCAGAGCCCCTCTTGCTCAGGGGCCGTAGCAATTTGGCTCTCTCACACTCCTGCCCCTTCTTAATGTTGCTCTGAAATGAACAGAAGTAGAGACAGCATTGTTCTGAGTGCGGTTTGCCTTAAAGTACTTCACCTGGTAAATAAAATGGTCAGGGGGAGTAGCAAAGCGCAAGACTCAGTTAAAAATATTCCATTAAAAAATATTCTCAGCAGTGCCAGTACCTGAAATTCCTATCACTGAGCACCTCGGGTTTACAGAGACTTCCCCAAAAAGCCTACTGGTTTTTATCAGCTGTTAGCTCATGGATCCACGAGTCACAACGGTCGGTCTGGTGGAAGGATTACCCGCGTCCAGGCGCCCGCAGTGCCCCTGCCGGCTGCTGCTCCTTGCTCCCAGGAGCGAGGTCGGTGCCTTGCTCCGCCGCTGCCCTGCGGGTGACACCGCGGCTCCCTTCTCCGCTGGCTGCTGCTCGCGGGGCCGGGGAGCCCTGGGCATCTGCAGCCACGAGTCTGTTCCCAGCAGCGGTTACTCTGGGAAGCGCAGGCAGAAAGGGATTAATGGCCAGCAGGAATGCTATTTACGTGGTTCCAAGCAGAGCAAAAAAAAAAAAAAATTACTCAGAACTGCAACCGTCGCTGGAGCTGGGTTCAGCGCCAGGGCCGCCTGTACGGGTGGCTGACTCTGCCCGGCTTTGCATCAGCAGCAAGCAGTCAACAGGCAGTTTAGTTTGATGGCGTTCCAGAAAGGGCCTGAGAAACGGCTTTTTGCTGGGGTTGTCTACCGCTTTGGCTTTTTATTGCTTCCCTGACGTGGAGCACCGAGCTCTGGGGTCCAAATGAGTGCGCAGCGCGGGCAAAGTGCTGCAGCCCTGCCCAAACTGCGGGAAGGGGGATGTTGAGCAAGCAGCTTGATTCAAAAAAAAATTGATGCTCGCGTTCTGCCTTCAAATCTGTTTGGCATTCAGGCTGTTTGTGTGGATGATCTCAGGTGGAAAGCCTGAGTTAGTTGCTCCTTAGGCAGATCTTTCCCCTCCTGCAGCGGAGAGATGGATGTTCTCGCTGTATGAACAACTCCGAGCGGCTTTTCAGAAACCTGTGCGGATCTGGCACGGGTGCTGCCTTAAACCACCGAGACGTCTGCAGGTCGTTTCACAAGAGGCACGACTCTGGTGACTGGAAGGGCCCGTGCAAAGCGGCCCGTTGTTTAGTCTGCGCGCTGCGACATCTGCAAGTCGCGTCTGGGCTTCGGGCTCCGTCCTGTGTTTTGGCACCTGCCTGAGGGTCGGCTGGGGTTAGACACGATAAAAAACTCGCTGCTGCCCGTGGGAACGAGGCGCCGCCTTCCCGTGAGCTGTCCCACGTGCACAAACCCCGTCCCTGTCGGCGCGGGGTGCTGAGCTGGGGTCCGCGGGGTGCATCCAGCCCAGCCCAGCCCGTTGGGCTGCTCGCCTTCCCGTGAGAAGCGGTTCAGGAGGGGGCTTGTCGGGGTGGGTGAGAGGTGGCCAGCGACACCTCAGCTGTTTGTTTCTCGTAATGAGTTTCCCACGTTGTTAGGAAGGTTGTAAATTACGTGGGGAGCTCGATTTTGCATGGTCAAGGAGTATCTGGTATTTTAAAGAGGCTTGCTGTGTTGCCAGAATATGCAAAAGCGTTTGGGTGTTGCTGCGAGTTCAGCAGGCACGGGGACCCAGGGACCCTTCGTCTTTGCAAAAGAAGTCGTCGGGTTTGATGTGTTATTAAAGAAAATGTATAATGAGCTTGCTATTCAGTGCTCACTTCTGACACTTCCGTAGATCTTAGCTCTGAATGCTGTTGCAAGTGTCCGATTTAAAGGCTTTTTCTAACATCTGTTGTGTTTTTATTTTTTTTTTGTGCATCGTCCTAAAGAGGTGATGGTGGTGGTGGGACCCAGAAACATGCCAGCAAAACTGGAATTCTCAAAGCTGTTGTGCAGGAAGGGGAATCCTGTACAAGCAGGCGCAGGAATAACACCGAGCTTGAGGTGGAGGAAGGTAACCGAAAGGCTTCTGTGCACAACCTAGTCTTGGACCAAAGAGCAGCTGCCAAGCAAGGCCAAAGCAGCCGACACGCGTAGCAGCTACACTAATTGTTCAGTATTTATGCGCAGGAAAGTGCAAGGTATTTTAGCACAGGAAAATAGGAAAACGACGGGGCTGCTTGTGGTGGGACTGTGCCGCACAACCTGCTGCGTGACTCCCGCGTGCCGCAGTCCTGGTTTTGCCTCTTGTGAAACGTGACGAAGATGCAACTCCAGTGCTTTTAATTAGGAGCTGTTTACGTTCGTCAGTACAGGCTGCAAATGGCTGGAGGGCAGACACAAGCTGTCTTCCATGTAGGAAGCGAGTCCCCCGGATTACCTTCTGTCCCTACAAGCCGAAGTTGCAGCACAGGGAGGACCGAGCACGGCCTGTGCTGACGGTGAGTTTATTCTGCTCAAGTTCAGGGGCGTGCGTGGCCTGTGCCACCTCGCTCGGGCCGTGCCTGGCCCGGGGAGATGACCGGCGTGCTCCTGGTGCGGACACGAGTTGATTCCTATCAGAGGAAGCTGTCACAACACTGCGCGCCGGTGACCGCCAGAGGTTGCGCTGTTCCACCCAGGTTTCCGTTTGTCAGGCAGCAGCAGCTCAGTGGCAGCGTTGGGTCTGCCCGGAGGAGGTCACGCACGGCATTTCTCCTGCTGGCGCCGTGAGCCCAGGCGTGCGTAGTCGCTTGGTAGCGCACCTGGGCTGAAATAGTCAGGCGCTGTGCTTCTTCCTCGTACTCGGTGAAGGTGCCGAAACTGAAGCTCTGGTTTGCAGGCGTTTAGCAGAGCACAGGTCTGTGATGTCTTACAAATATCTCTTCTGAAAGAGCAGTGCAAGTTACCTACAGGTACCTTGAGGCGTGGCAGAAGAGGTGACCTCGAGGTATACCCGGTCTGTGCTTTGCTTGCACGCCCCACGAGCTGCCTAAACATCCATAATGTCATCCACTTCCCCCCTCGGAGAGCTCCCCATCGTGCATACCAATACCTGCAGTTGGACGGGGCTGCTGTCGGTCAGGGTGAGACGTTCCTGAGCGCCTGCCCCGGTCCTGGCTGGCGGGATTGCAGGAAGCAGCACCGAGCCGGTCGGATTCAGCCTCTGATCAAACATTTGGCGCTTCCTGAAACACAGCAGCTTCCCCCGGAGCGACACTGGAATAAATCTGTACAGCAAGGTGTTTCCATCCTCATGTTTGAGATTTAAATCAGGTGTGGAGTAGTGTTTTTGTGTCTTGTTTTATCCGTCGTTCCCATTCCGGTACAGCCAAATCTTAAAAATTAATCATGTTATGTCTGACGGTTAGGCTTTTAATACCTTTTACATCGGTCATTGCGGGGGCTCGCTGTACAGAACCCAAGGCCGCTTGCCTTTCTGGCTGTACGATGACTTGTGGACAGGGCACAGGTGTGCCCGTTACCTGCATGCTCCTGGCGTTGCCCTTTCGAACGCGCCGAGTCCTGTTCTGTGTGCGGCAGCACGGCGTGCAGCTGCACCCCGCGGTGCCTGCAGCTGGCGGCTCCCTCTGCTGCTGGCCGCTGTCCAGGATGAGCAGCTCGGCGCGATGGATCCTGTGGCCAAGGCGGCCTGAGCACCGCGGAGGCTGGTCGGTATTACCGCCCGTAATTTTAACCGTTTTTGCTGGGAACTCCTCCAGCCCTTCATTTCATCGCACGCCTTCACGTTTGCAAACGGCGCGCTTAACCAGAATCGGGAATGTTAAAATAAAAAAAAAGAAATTAAGGGAATCTAGAATATAAAAAAAAAAGAAAGAGCTCGTGGTTTTTAGGTTGTGGCCTTTGTATACGTGGTGGTGCCCCGACCGCAGGTGGTGCAGAAGCGGCTGGCGTGGCGCGGGCTGGAGCAAGGAGCAGCTGCGGAGCTGCCGGAGGCGGCCTCGCGCGGCCGCTGGGTCGCCCGCAGCCGGGCTGTGCGCTGCCTGCAGCCTGGGTCACTGCTGCTCTGCTTTCTGTGGGCACTAGGGGAGGGCTGCTCTTCCAAATGTGCCTGAGGGGAGCATTAAAAGCTGCCAAGGGTCGTGGTGGGACGGTAACGGCGTGGGTTTCTCAGCGCTGGAGCTGATGGCTCTTTAATCGGGCGGTTTCGTTCAGCGGGGGCTATTTACGTGCGCTTGAGTGTTTCCTTCCATCCCGTTTGTTACGATAAACTGATCGCAAAGCAGCCTGAGAGCTCCTGCAGCGGGTGCTGTTGCACCGAAGCTCGGATCCCTTTCCGAGCCCGCCGAGCTCCAGCTTGGCAGGCAAGGCCAGACCTCGGGTGCTCCGTTACGACCCCCCGGCGCAAACATTCACCCCTCCGCTTGCTGCATCAAAGCCTTGCCGCTCGGGGAGATTATACGTCACAAAAAAAAAACCCCAGCCTATGCGAGACTACTGCACGTTACACGTCTCCTTTGTCCTCGTTAAGGTGTCCGCTGGGACAGATCGCAGCACACACTGCGGGGACGGGCGCTGGTAGCTCCCTGCGCAAGGTGCCCCGCGGTGGCTGGCCCTCGGTGAGGCTCGTGCTCCCCGGCAGGAGCCGAGGGGTTAACGCGGACCGTCCCCGTCTTTATGCTGTTTATGCGGAGCCTAAAGCCAGTGACATTTACCAGGCACTTACTGGCAAAGTTGATGGGGAGTCAGTGGCGGGGGGGGGGGGATTTATTTTTTTTAGCTGTCTTTGTTCTGCAGGCTCGCTGACATCCCCAAACGGGTGCTGTTATCGGCAGCATCTGCGGTGCGCTGACTCATGCGCTCTTTGAGCGAGGATGACAAACGGGGGAGCGGAGACAAACAACTCCCCGGGACGGCGTGCAGGGGGAAGGAGGGGCCGGCCGCCTCGGAAGGCATTTCTAGCGTCGTCCTCACGCGGGGAACTTTGGCCTTTTGCTTCCCAAGAAATCTAATCTGGGTTTCTTTGGAAGCAGAGGGGGGCCGGCGCTCGGTGTGGCATGAGGGTTGGGAACCTCCGCGGGTTTGCTGTTCCCCCGAGCCCAACACGCTTCCGATGCCTCGGTTTGGAGGCTCGAGACGTCCCCGCGTGCTGGCGGCACCGCGGCGGGTGGCGGTGGTTGTTCGCTGATGTCCTGCGCGTGCCTGGCGTCGCAGCACGCAGTCCTGGAGCTCGTTACGGCAGGGGCCTGGCATCTCGCTGCAGCCCGGCCAAGGTACCGCGTGTCCCCTGGCACCCCGGCGCTGGGGACAGCCCGTATGGGCGGCTGCAGGAGCTCTGTCACACTCCTTCCTTTGGCTAATAATAGCTAGGAAATGTTTATCACGCCGTACGCTGGGTTTTAACCTCATAGATCAGGGGAAATTTCGGAGGTGCTCTGGTCCCGTGCAAGGTGTAGCTGTTTAACAGCAAAGCATCGCCTTCGGAGCCAGCGCTCGCCTTGCCCGCAGGTGGGATTTGCTGTTCTTGGGCTCGGTGGAGCTTAAATTGCAGGAAGGAGAGCAGGGGGCAGGCCGGGGGGTTTCCGCACGAAGCCCTGCTCTGTCGTAGAGCTCGGGGTGCCCGAAACTCGCCCATGTGGCCGGGGAGGTAAAGCCCCGGCAGCGCTCCGCAGCGCGCTTCTGAGAAGGTGAAACCCGAATTCCGGAGTTTGTTGGGAGGGGATCGCCTGCAGCCATCCTTTTCAGGAATAGGTGGTGTGAAATTCCACTGCCTGGTTTCCCTTTGAAGTTCCTCCTCATTTTCCGTAGAACGTAGCCATTTTCTTTTAATTTCTGCTACAAAAAGTGCTTTTTTATTATCCTTGAAGAGACCGCTAACTGAAATTGAAGTCCTGGCTTCAAGAAATTGTACAACTTTGATCACTGAACTTAAAAGCTAGGAAGGGGATGGGATTAGTGCTGCGACTTGTGCAGATAAATATTTGTGAGTATGTGGGACTCGAACAGAAATTACAGGGCGCGTAAACACGTGTCCTTTGATCAGCTCTCCAGCTCGTTAGCCTGTTGAATTTATCGTCTTGTCTGAGGATTCAAGGCAGAAGGGGTTCAAGGGCTACGAAACAGCCGCAAATCTCTTCCCCTTTCTGCGGACGGTGTTTTTTTCCTGCGGTATTTTGATTATAAACACAGCAGGGCGGTTTGGGAACCTGCTGAGCTGCTCGAGAGCTCCTCTGGTCTCACCCCGGCCGTGACTTCGGTCACCCCGGAGGTCTGAGATGCCGTGGGCCGTGCCCCCGGCGTTCTTCGTTTGGGTCTCACCCACGAGGCTTTTGCTCCAGCTGGCAGCGGGAGGCACCTGGTGTCCCGTCCCGAGCAGCAGCGACGGGTTGGCGATGCATCCCGTAGCAGCAATGATGCAAAAATTCTGTAAGACCTCAGGAAATCCGCTACGAGCGTGCCTTCCCCGTTCCCGATGCCGTTGGCTCCTTTAGTGTGCCGGTCAGTGGAGCGCTCCTCTCCTGCTTCCCGATTTCTCTTGCCTCAAACAGCCCCTGGAAAGCTCCAGGCGTTGAACAGACCCGTCTTGAAGAGGCTCCTAACACGGTAGCAGGCGCTGGGGAGGGAAGGTTCCGTCTTACTCTCGCCATCTGCCTAGCGGCACGCTCCAGATGATGCAACGTGCCGTACGCCGGATCAAAATAACCCCTTTTTTATTTTTAACAAGCTGCGCTTAAGACACGCTGGCAGAATATTCCGCCAGCCCCTCGTTTTGGGGCCGACCTTACTTGATTCCTCGAGGCACGCCGCCGCAGCGCGTCCTTCGGTGCCGGTGCTGGCGCTGACGGTTTTCAGCCTCCTGCTGTGACATTTTGGGAAAGGCGACGGCTCCGCCGTGCTGCTGGGAGCGGGGCCGGCTCGCGCTGATTCACCGGGCACCGGCAGCCTTCGGCTTCGCAGGGGGGTGTGCGTGCGGGCGGGCGCTCTCGCAAGGCTCGGCCGCGATGTGCGGGGCAAACGGCGCCGGAGACAGCGGTGCCAAATAGCGTCGGGCGC
Source organism: Anser anser (assembly GCF_964211835.1). Taxonomy (NCBI): domain Eukaryota; kingdom Metazoa; phylum Chordata; class Aves; order Anseriformes; family Anatidae; genus Anser; species Anser anser. The sequence goes on from NC_139746.1 coordinate 1,490,422, forward strand.
CGGAGCTCCCCAACTCGAGGCGTGCCGCGCATCCTCGTGTCCCCTGCGAGCTGCGCTCGGGTCACCGGCGCATGGGCTGTGCTTTTTCTCGTTAATTGCCGGCTGTATTTTGCTTCCCTCCCGCGTGGGTGGCAGCGTGAGATGCGTCACGGCTCTCCGAGTGGGTTAATGAGTTTTCTCTTGCTTTCTTCTTCCTCTCCTTGCTCTCCCATTATTGTCTTGCGCTTGCTGCCTTTGTTCTGCCGTGCCCAGGTCGGAAACGCTGCGGCTGGGCTGGGTTTTAAGGCACTTGAGCCGGAGGCGTGCTGCCTGTTACCCTGGTGGTCTTCAGGTGTCTCTGGCCTGCCCCAAACTGACCTTGGTTTTTTCATTTTCGGCTCAGGAGCCCGCGTGCGGATCAAAAAGCTGCGTGGAGGGGAGAAGCCGGCAAGAAAGCTGGGAGGAGAGGGAGATCTGAAAGCTGCCCGGGCTCAAGCCGGTACTTCAAGTCAGGCTTTTCTAGCTGAATGCTCGCTTTTCCAGGAATTTGTTTGTTTTTGTCCTCTTTCTGCTCTGGTTACAAAACCCCGCTTTCCTTCTCGTACAGCTCTGAGGGATTTCCAGGGCTCGCTTCGCCCTTCGGTGAAACGCAGCTTCTTCGTCTCGTGGGGCTGGAGGACAGCACAGATGTCGTCAGTGCTGGTTCCTGCAGTTCCTCGTTGGGGGAACCCTTCCTGCCGTAACAAATAAACCCCAACCACTTTCCTTCGTGTCAGCACAGCCATCGCCCCGGCGCGCCAGCCGAATTCGCGCCGCCTGCGGTGGTGCTGGGTTCCCTTTCTGGTGGTCCGGTCACCCCCCGCGTGGCGTCCCGGTGCTCTGGTGGGACCGATGCACTTGGTGCTGCCTCTCCTCACCAATTCCCCGCCGCGGGATTTGGGATTACCTCGTTTAACACCTACCGCCGGGCTGCTCCGCGCGCGGCGTCTGCAGCATCCCGAGGCGCTCAGGGGCGGGGATGAGCGCACACTGCATTTATTTGTGTTTCCAGCCCTCGGTGACTAATCCACCTGGGTTCTCACCCTCGTGCTCGGCAGTTGCTTTTGCCTTTTCCTCTCCAAGCGTTTCCTACTGTTACACAACGGGCTGGAGCAGCCTTCCCTCCAGCCCGCTTACCCGCGCTGACTTGCGGGTCAGAGTTCAGTTGCTAAACCGGGTCACGGCTCCTCCTCCCCACGCCGTTTATAAAACATCCTCCTGCCTTTGCTGTCGCCGTGCTCACACAGCCAACTCGCGCTCTGTCAGGAAGATAATCCGTGGAAGGCGCTTGGCTGAGTAACGCCGGGATTTCACCAAAAGTTGCGCCCTCACGAACAATCCTGCTGTTGTCTGGTAAAAGCCCCGCGCAAGCAGAATTCTTACAAAACGAATGAGTGGGGGATAAAATGAACTTTCTCCTCTTTCAGCTCTCCCCCCGCTGTTTTTACCTTTATTCTTCGTAACTGGAAACCCCGGGATGAAGCTGGGGGCAGCGCGGGCTCTGCCTTCCCCGTGGGACCGCGTCCGTGCCGAGCGCTGCGCCTGCCCCTTGCTGCCTCCCCTTGCGCCCCGGCTCCAGCAGCCTTTACGGGGCCTTTGGCAATTCCCAGAATACAGAATTCGTAGCAGAGGGCAGGGGAATATCTTGTAGTAGCTAGAACAAATCTCCATTAAAACTATTTCATCATTTTAAAGGAGTTTTTTAAAGCCCCTCGTGGACGTATTGCGCTCCGTGGGATTTGTGCTTCTTTTTGGTCAACCTGGGCGATGCTGCAGGCAGTGGGGGCGATTCTTTTCTTGCTCCTTTCGCACCAAAACCTGCTGGGGAGGAGAAGCTGCGTGGGCTGGGATGTTCCCAGGACAGGGCTACGCTCCAGGCTGGATCCTGGCACACGAGGAGGAGGAAGAGGAGGAGGAGGAGGATGCTCGTGTGGCCGGGGGAGGAGGAGAGCACGGTGCCAGGGACTCTCCTGCTGCTTCCTCGTGGGCTTTTTTTAGCCGCAGTAGTGACTGTGATACCAAAGCAGCCATCAGCCGCCCCGGCAAACCTAAACACACATTCCTCCCGAGATACTAAATCCTGCCTTTCTGCCTTTTATTTTTAGCCTAGGAGACTCCAGGTAGCTGCAGCACTCTAATTAACGTTGGTGTGAAAGAGAAACTTCGAGCGAGTAGCAGCGAGGCTCCCGTGCAGCACGAGGACTTTCACTTTGTAAAGTAAGCCCTGCCCTGGGTACTTGGGCTTCTGCTGCCTGCCCCAGCCAGGGCCGAGCTTCAGGTTCCCTAATTCCTGCCTTTTGCCGTAGGAGCCCTTGGGGAGCGCAGCGCGCAGTGCTGCCCGTGCTGGAACAGGAGCTGGGGCATCTGCACGGCTTTCTCTCGGCCGCTCTGGGCTGAACCTGGGGCAAAACGAAGCCCTCAGTGATAAGATCAGCCCCTGGTGCTGTGTGCCAGCAGGCCGAGGTGGGCTTCCACCGAAAGCCGACTGCCCCACGCCACGTCCTGTTGCATTGCCTTACAAACTGCTCAGAAAAGTGCAGAAATCGAATTGGAGAAGTGATTTTTTTCAGTCGAAAGAGCCACGGTGCAACAAGTTTCAGCTCTGCGTCCTTTTGAACCCACCTTGGTTCACGTCAGCGTGAACGGGTTAAGTGGTGGCAGTGAGGTCCGGCCTTCAGCTCCGCGGAGTTTGAGGAATCGACAATTAGCTCTCTTAGCAAAACAGGGCTGCTAGAAACTGCGCTCCTTGCTCAGTTAAGACCTGCCTCTTTCCTACGTCTAAATTAAGTCCTGCAGACAGGCAGGAGCCAGCTGCAAAACCAGCCTCGTAACGTGTCCTTAATGCTCCTGGATTAAAAGGGAGTTGCACGCGCGTCTCGCCTTGCAGCACAACCAGCCTGCTGTGTGCCAGCGAGAGCGAAGGAGCCGCAGCCTCGGGACCACCTCGGCCTAAAAGGGGCTCGGGGCTGGGACACGGCTGCGCAGGCGGCATCGCCTCTGTGTGCCCCCTGCTCAGCACCAGCCTGCCTTCTCCTCCCGCCTCCCCAGCACCGGGGTCCCCCCGTGCCACCGGGGCCGTGCTGAGTCCCCTCCTCGCTGCGTGCGTGGGCAGGGCGCTGCGGTGCGGAGCGGTGCTGCGCGGTGCGGTGCGGTGGGAGGCTTCCCCGACCCGCGGTGATGCAGCCCGCTGACGTACTTTCTCCTGCATCAAAGTGACGGCTGCCTCGCCAAGCCCGGCTCGTCGTCGTGGGTTGGTTTTTTTTTTTCTGTTTAATATTAAAGTACAAAGCTGTGTCAAAACCACATGCTTTTTCGCTCTTTGAAGTGGTGCTGGCTAACTGCCTGAAAAACATTCTCCAGTGGTGGTGGAAAAAATCCCATTATGCTTTACAAATATTTTTGTTTTATTTCGTCCCTTTCTTTCAGAGGCTCGACAATAGTCCTCCGGGGGCTCGGTCTCGTGTCGCTGGCGGAGGTGAGCCGGCCCCGCGGCCGCCTGCCCTCGGCGCTGCCAGCAGGACTCACAGCGAAATTTTAAAGAAGCAAAACTTGCAGTTGGGTGCCTGGTTTTGAGCATTTCTTTATACATTGCATGGTGTATTTTCCTCCTCTTCGGTGCCCAGCTCTCGGCACGCTGAGAGTTGAAGGTAGCCTGGGCTTTAACACACGCTCGGGGGCTGAAGTCCAGAGGTCTTCGAGCGGCTTGAGCATGTTACTGCTAACGTGAAGTTATGGGGTTTAGACGAAGAACATAATAAAGTGAGTGAGGTGGGTTTGTCAAAGTTAACGTGAAGTTCCTGAGCAAGGAAAACCGGGCTGAACTTTACAGGGATATGGGAGAGCGAGAAGGGGAACAGGATGAGCTGGGGAGGCTGGCAGGGCGTTACGCCGACGGCGTGCAGGCAGGACCTGCGACTCAAACCGCGCTGCGACGCCTTCCTCGCGCTGCTGAGCGACGAGGTTAATTAGCCAGGGGCTAGCAGCGAGCTCGTTTGCCTTTGTGCATTGCAACGCCAGGCGTGCACGCCCAGGGAGGCTTTTCTGTGATCTCTGTCCAGGCTTGGCCCCTGACAGGGGATCTCCGGGGCACGAGGGGTCTGCTGCAGCGCACCTGGGCAGGCGGCCCGTCTTTTAAAACAGCGGGGAGATGCTGCTCTGACAGCTGCAATTAGCATCAAGTTGTAGGAATGCAGGTGGCGACGTACAGGCACACAGCTAGGCTGGCTCCTGAGTCATTTTAAAGGTTAAGGGACCTTTCTGCCAACCCAAAGGTCAACAAAAGCCTTCCCACAATACCTGAAATGCCAGCGGTCCTCACCGCCAGGCGTTGCTGCTCGGTTTGGCGTTAGCGCCCAGGAAGCAGCAGCGTGCCCGGGGGCCGGGCTTTAAATGCATCAGAATTCGTTGCCTGGCTCCGCGCTGCTTTTTGGAAGTTAGGTCTCAGCACGGACTCGGGGTTTGTTAGGTGTGTGGGGTCACAGTGGTACGGGGGGGCTTTGCAGCTGAGTGTGAGGAGCCGAACCCCATGAGCTGCCTGTGGTTAAAGCCCGAGCGTGCGGCCGCTGTGCTGCAGCCGAGGAGTGGCGCGGTGTTTGACAAGCAGCGTGGTCGTTCGTCTATTTGTGTAAACGGCCTAGAAAACGGGTAAAATTCCACTAATCCCTCTGTAAGTGAGCTTATCGGGGGATCCGAGTTTCCTGTTGCCTGTCCCCTGCTGCTCGACGCAATAAAAGGGCCGGCCGGAAAATCCCGGTGGTTCCTCTGTTGGGGTCCGTCACTTGTTCCACCCTGGCTAACCTGCCTCTGCAGAGGTTATGGTTTTCCAGTTTTTCCTCTGGCTTTTGGCTCTGTTTTGGGTATTTGGAGCTGGAGCTTGTAAACAGATCCTTTTAAGATACGTGGGTGGGATATGAACTATAGGGACATCGGGGAACGCGCTGGGGTGTGCGACGGGCAGGGTGCTGGTGAGCAGAGAGGTGTGTAACGCCTGCTTTACGTGAAGAATAAAGTTGAGCCCTGCCTCGAGTCTCTGATCAACGTACAAGGCTGCTCGTACTCTGTTGTGGCTAAAAAAGGGAGAAAGAACGAAAGAAGCTAAATGTGTTCTTATCAACCGTGGCGGGGGATCCCTGCAACGGCGGCTTGCCCTGGGAATGTGAAAAATGCCGATGTGAAAAATGCCGCGTCCTGCAGGAAGGGACAAAGGATGGCTCCTTACTGCCCCGGCCTCGTCTCCTCGTTGTGCCGTGGGCACGGGGCTGCTGGTGGTGCAGGCGGAGCTCCCCTGCGCGGGGAGCCTGCAGCGCGGGCAGAGCACCCGGTGTCGGGACTGGCTTGGACAAGTTATTGACAAAATTCTCAGCGTCCTGCATTTTCCTGGTTGGGCAGCGGAAGGAAATAGCCGTGCTTTGTGATACCGTGAGGTTCCAGGTCCTGCAAGCCGTGGCTCTGTGCTTCCTTCCAGCCCTGGGCCCGAGCGGGCGCTGACTTTTCCAGGTGCTGGCGTTTGCACCGACGGCGCGGAGGAAAAAGCTTTCGCCTTCGTCTCTCTTTCGGTTTCGGGTTAGCAGCCAGGCTCATCGCTAGCTTTTCTCTTTGTATGGCAGGTTAGATCACAGCTGAGAAATGGGAAGTAAAAAGCGCGGAACTGTGCTCCTGGGCCAGAGGGGGAATAAAACCCAGAGGCAGAAGTGCCACCGGCTTTCTGCCCCCAGGCCTCGGGGGTGCGGGCGAGCGCACGCCGGGGATGCTTGGGGCCCGGCAGGGCCAGCAGAAGGCTGGCACCTGTGCCCAACGCTGTAAATTCAGAGGAATTTGAAAGTTGTGCATGTACGCGTGTTTTCTGATCCGTAGTAGATGATGTTCTAAATATAAGCCCGGGCCCTGTGAGAGCAGTCAGCAGGCCAGCGGCTGCCCGCTACCTGGAGGCAGCTCGCTCACGTGCCTTCTGGTAGAGCCCTCTCGCACAATTTGCAAGTTCCTTTTTTAGCCTCTCTGTTTTATTTCCAGCCCGAGCCTTTCAAGGGCAGTTCCCAGCGCCGAGTCCTTAGCTCAGCCCTGAACCGCTGCCAGGCCAACGTGACTTCTCTTCCTGTAAGAGGCACAAAAGAAAACGACCTTCTGCTTCCTCTCCCCGTCTGCCCGACAGATTCCAGGGCCCGATGTAGGAGTTGCTCCTTGTTGCAAATCCTCACATGACGGTGCAGTCATCGGCATTACCAAAAGACCCAGGCTTGCATAAAAACAGCCACACAGACGCTGCAGTCACATGGAGATACTGGCCTTTTCTTCCAGCCTAATGATTCGGTGGCTGAAACAAGTGCAACGTAGTCATCGAGCTGCTGGGGCTGTATCTCATCTGCAGCTGGAAGCGAGCCCCTGCGTTTTCGCTTGCATGCAGCTGACTCGGTGGAGGTCGAGGGAGGGGAGCCAGCAGCTCTGCTGGGCCTTTGTGAGTCGCTGCTGAGGCACCGTCTTGCCCTCTGTCGCCGCATCGGCGATGAAAACAAGATGAGAAAGCTGGGAGGAGAAAGTCACAAGACTGCTCCCGTAGCGGGGCGTTTCGTGGACGTGGGGAGAAAACATCGGTGTTTACCTCACGGGATGTGTCTGCTGCGAAAGGTCATCGCCTTTGTAGTGAAGTTACGGGGCGCTGTCCCCGAGATGCAGACGGGTGCCTCCACGCCGTCGCTGGCCGTCAGCCGGCGTCCCCGAGCCGCTCAGCTCACGAGTGTCAGAGCAGCCCGAGCGGCTGCGGGATGGGGTGCCGGGAGCTGCTCCTTCCTCCTGGGGCGCGTGGTTAGGAACAGGAGCGTTCGCTTCGCGGCCGGCTGCCGTCCGGGATTTTTCAGCAGCACCGGTGTGGGATCGCGGCCCCGAGTCCTCACTTTGGGTTTCTCACCCTTCGTTAGCAGTAGGCTGCTAATTATGCAGGGAGGGGGATCTTTTCTTTTGCATTAGCAGAACGCCCGCATTTAGCCGTGTGCTGCGCGGTGCTGCACGCACCAGGCGTGGTCGGCTCCAACCCCTGAGCGCTGAGGGTGCTGGACTCGGACCGATGCTGAGCTGCGGGGCACCGCTGGGTCCGGGGGGGCTGGAGCACCGGGGGCTCAGCTCCTCCACGCGCGCCCCTGGGATGCGCCCAGGGTCCCAGCAATTGCCAGTTCACAGACATCGCTTAATTCTGTCCTCAATCCCTTTTCTCCTTGCCCGTGGCTGCAGGTAGCTCCCCGTCCTCGCGTGGGATGTTAACGCGAGCAGGGATCGTGTTTGCTTCGAGTCAAGGTCACTGCAGGATCCTCAGGAGGTAGGGCAGTGGCGAGGGCTCTCTTCTCGCCGCTTGAGGTCTGCACTCGCTGTCTGGACACATTGCCCGTGGCTGTCAAGTCGACGCGTTACTTAATCTCTGTCGCAATATCGACGTTTCTTTAGCAACTCCCTGTCTAGGCGCTGTTTTTCAGGGCACGGTCGCCTTGATTCATTGATGGCACCATTATGTCTAGAGTCTTGTAGGCTCCGTCCCTTGAAGTCCCGGTTGCTCCACTCCAGCACCGTTTACAGGCAGCTCTGCAGCTTTCGGTGACTCCGCGGAGAAGCAGCGCGCGCCCGGTTCGTCCTCGAGTTACACGTGGGTCGGGCGCATCAGATTTCCTCGCTGAGTCAAGATGCAACTGCTGCGACCTGAATTCACGAGCTTGCAGCTCCGCGGTGCTTGTTCTGCTGCTCACACCGTCGCCCCGAGAGAACTTGCAGTGAGTAACCTCGCCCGCAGCCCTGCAGGCCGGTCGCAGTGGAAGCGGAGCGCCTTTGCAAAGCTCACAGCAGAAAAACTTCGCCTGGCCGTCGAGCAAGCAGGCGTGACCCAGATGTGGCCGGAGCAGATGCACGGAGTAGAGAGGTGCTGTTTTCTTGCGGCTATTCCTTGGCAATGATTGCATTGCAAAGCAAAGGAAAATATTTCTGTGAGCAGCTCGCGCTGAAGATCTCATCTGGGAACCTGGAAAACCAGCTCTGCTGTGTTCTGACCGGACTGAAGCAAGGGCCGGCCAGACGTGTTCCAAGCTCTGCTAGCTGAATTGTGCTAAAATTCTGCAGGGAAATGTTCTTTAAAGACCTCTAGGGGATTGTTATCTGTCTACTGTGAGATACCTAGCTGATGGAGCAGCCAGGAATTGAGCACGAAGCGTGCAGCATTGTTTTAATCAGTTGGTAGTTGACTCCTCGCTCCCCAGTCCCCAGTATTATCACTTAGACCGTCCCTATCTTCACTTCAGAAGAGCTTTTTTCCTAGCCAGGAGGTGAAGATACCACCGTGGTTTGAAACGGGGCAGGCTGAAAGCAAAAAAGCAAAACAAAAAAGCAAAACAAAAAAGCAAAACAAAAAAGCAAGGCTTTGTGCAGCGGTGGCTGTGCAATCCTCTGGCCCTTAGGGCCAACCTCTTCGTCACTGCTGATGGTGGCGGAGGCCGTCAGCAGGGGCAAAGCACTGAGGACGCTCTGCTTTTGATAATGTGGCTTCAGAAATGCTTTCTGGACGTACAAAGTGTAGAGCAATGTTCTGACAGCTGAAAATACCTCGTGATTTATATGCTTTCTTTGGAAGCTGGCTTGGATGTGCTGTAGCCAGCTCTCCATCAGCCCTCTTAAATTGCACAAAAGAGGCTAAAATGCTCTTGGCTCCCATTTTCTAGGAGTTTTTTTTTTTTGTCTCTACTACACCAAGGCTCATCAGCGAGCTCGTCAGCACTTTTCTTGTTTGCTCAGCATCAGCTGGATGCTGCTTCCCAGTAGCGCGAGCCTTGTCTAGAGAACATTCGTACGAAGAGCACCGCTTATCTCCCTGCGCCTGAACAGAAGGCAGGTCGTTTTTAAGTAAATATTTTTGTCGTACGCTCAGGGGTTTGTTTTTCCCGAGCTTGATGGCTGCGAGTTCACCCCTTGTGCAGACCCGGGGCATGAAGCCGAGTCCCACGCAGGCAAACCCACGGCGGGCAGCGCAGCTCCTGTGGGTGCTGTCTCCCGCTGCATCTCCCGGGGGATGAATCCCCAGAGCCACGTGCAGCACGCGCGCCGCTGCTCCTGGCTTTGATCTTGGACGTTGCAGAAGGCGAGCTGAAGGGGGAGACGTCACCCTCCCGGACTGCTCGGCCTCAGCGCAGGCAGAGGTCTGCGAGGGAGGAGGAAATCAGCCTCGAGTCCCGCTCCGAAGGCCGGACGAGCGAGAGTGACGCCGGAGCAGCTGGCCCACGCGTCTCTGAGCAGGACGCCTCGTCCTCCAGCGTCGAGCGACCTCAGCCGAGCCTGCGGGTGAGCGGTCCCCCGCGGCGACACGAGGGCTGAGCGCGGCGGCTCCGAACCGCGCTGCCCGCGGAAGGCCTGCAAAAGTCATAAAAAGGTTAAATTAACGGCGAGCGCTGCTCCCGGGCTTATTCATACGTGTGTGTGGGACCAGACGTCTGCCCCGCGCCTGCCTCCTCCCCGCTGACGGCGGCGTGAGCGCGGCGCCGCGCCGGAGGAGCCGGGGGAAATGCCCCCGTCCCCCGCGCAAGGCATCGCGCCGCTCGGCGCTGCGCCGGGGGGGTGCTGCGAGCGGTGTCACCGCAGCCTGCTCGACAATGAGCCCAGGTTTGCTTTACCCGGGGCCGGCAGGCTATTTTTGGCTGCCTCGACGCGGGGTTTGAATGCCCTGTGTGTAATCGCTGCAGTCAGTGCAGCGAACAAGCCCTGCTTCTTTTTCCATAGCATTAAAAAAAAAAAAAAAATAAAAAAAGGTAGCTTAGGGGCACATTGTGCTGGGAAGGCTCCTAACGGCTCCCTCACCCCGATTATTTACCAGTTCCCTATCTTCTCAAGCAGCGTTGAGCAAGCTGAGCCCGGCCGTACAATGAGCATATTGTAGCCTGTGGTTCTGATGTAATTCCCACCAAACGCTCTTTCCACAATGAAAACTTTTAAGTTGCTCGAAACCAACCTCCTTGCCCTTTCCATCCCGGCGTGCGGAGCTGTGTGAAGTCCCGACAAACGCGCTCTGCCGGGCTGGCTAACGGCTCGCCGCGCCCCGCAAAGCTCCCACCGCCCTCTCGTCGACGGAGGCTGAAATAAGCCCAGTGCTCCAAGGAAGGGCATTCCTCAGCGTTTGCCCTGAATTCTTATTTTAGGGCTTTCTCGTAATCGTGCTTCAGCTCCGTGCGGCTGACGCGGGATCCTGTTTCGGGGAGAAGCAAAATAAGGTGGAGATAAGGAGAAGCGAGGGGGTGGCGGGGGCTTCACCCCAAGGCTCCCCGGGGGCAGGGGAGTACCCGAGGTGCTGCTGCCTCTCCCGGAGTCTCGGGAAGGAGACTTGCAGTGATAAGGGAGGTTTTATAGGTCTGGGAATTTTATCTGCACGTTACAGCGACCTGAGCCTCTGTGTGTGTGTGGTAGGGACTTTTAATAGCCACGCGCTGCTGATTGGGAAATTCTCCGCTGCTTTCTCTACCAAAACACCGCAGCTCTGCCAGCTGACTCAGACCCGTGCCCTCACCCGTGTTTTCTTTCCTTTGCCCTTATTAAAGAATCTGGCATCTCCCTTTCCCATTTCCAGGGTGGTTTTGGGCCTCCCAGGTGGGAAGCAGGAGGCTGGGGCAGGGCAGGGACCAGATGAGGAGAGGAACGCCCGCGGCGCCCACGCTCCCCCGGCCGTGCTGGGGTTTCTCCATCACCCCTCGACGTTTTTTTGGGTTTGGGGGAAGGCGCAGGCGGCTGCGTGGGCGGCAGGGTTCTCCCTCTCGGGGCGTTTGCTTATCTGTAGAAAGCTCAGGAGTCATTTCACGACCTGCCACCCACTCAGCCCCCGGGGGAGTCGCGGCAGCGCGACCGCGGGCTCGGCTGGAGGCCGCTCTCGCTCGGCAGCGGCGTGGATGATGCTGTCAAATCGCCCGATCCCGCAGCGAAAGCGCCTTTTACACAGGAGGCCGATGGGTTTGTGTGAGCCCACGGCGTGGCCGGGGTGCCCTGCGTACCCTCGTGAAAGGAGGGAGCCGCACCGTGGCGGCCGAGCTTCCCCTGGTGCTCTGAACGTCCTGAGTGCTGCTGCCCGCGGCCGTTCCCAGCTCGGGCCCGTGCAGCTCTGGGAGACTCGCAGGAAGCTTTGTGATACTCAGCCTAAACTTCCCTTTCTTTTATCTCCTTCTGTAACTTCATACGGCGGTGCCACCGTGCGGCCCGGCTTCCTGCTTAGTCTCCGTTCGCCTCGCTTCAATGCGGGGCTGCTATCAGGCGCTCCCAGGCGAGGACAAACCCTGCGGTGGTCTAGCCAGGATATACAGATTTAGTCCTCGGTCTGCCCGCTGGAATCAGTAAATCAGGGCCTCCTTCAGGCCATAATTGAAGACGTAAGCGTGCGTTTGATTGGCGTTGGCGTCCGGGGCAAGTTCTAGTCTCGAGGATCTGAGAACTTACCCTTAATCGCTTCTGAAGTGGCCGCGTGTGAAAATAACCTAGCAGCAAAGCCTGAAGGAGTTGGTCGTCCTCCTCGTCGCTGTTCCCCGGGCGGTGGGGCTTTGGTGTGCCGGGGTTGTGGGCTTGCTGCTGAAGGGCTGCAGCAAAGCCGCGGGTTCTCCTCGCAGGGCAACAAAAGCAGCCCTCGTTCCAGTGCTCTGCGCGGAGTGCTCGTCCTTCAACCCCTTCCTGTGGGTAAGGTCCCCCAAGGGGTCAGCCTGCATTTCCTGACAATGCTTGGAGAGCAGGCATTTACTTGCAACACGGGGACAGCCTCAGGTTTAAAAGTCCACCCGCAACGGTTGGCGCTCTGCTGGCGTCGTGGAGCTGCAGAACTGAAAGTGCTCGAAGCAGGGGAAGTTAGGGCCTGATTTCGAAGGGCACGGAGGAAGTTTTGGGCCCGTCCGGCTGAGGAGGAGGCAGAAATGCTGCAGAGGAGATGGGCTGGGCACCTGGGGCTGACGAGGTCCCGTCGTGGTTTCTGCACGCAGAGGAGAGGCATTTGTGCAGCTTACTCATCTCGGGCACCGAGGGGCAGGAGGGGAGGCTGCAGGTGACTGGAAGGGAGCAGACTCAAAGCGAGAGCGCGGCGCGGGGCGGGGATGGGAGGTTTTGGGGTGCAAAACCCCCAAAAGCCCTGCAGCAGCCCTGGTGCTGCTCACAGGCACGTGGCAGCGTTGTAAATGATGTTAGGGCTGGATCTGCTTTTCTGCTCCTTGTTGAGCACCCACTCCTGCAGGTCCCACGGCCGTGCACGCTGCGGCCGGTCCTTGCAGCAGCGCTCCCGTGGAAGCCACGAGCTCACGCTGCTTTGTGTGCAGAGCGAGTTGGGGTTTTCCCCTCCGTGCGCTTCGTCTGCTGACTGAACTGACCAGAAATGCAGGCAGGATGAGGACGGAGCAGACTTGGCAGCCCAGGTTCTGATTTGCACTTTGCTCAATCCGTAGCAGCCCCTGGGCACCTTGAGCAAAGCCCCGCTTTGGCTTCTAGTTTAAATGGTGTACCGGAGCGTTTATTTTCTGTTTGGCCATCCACAGCATCCGTGGACGAGTGCAGGAGCCCAGCAGAGCCTCCTGCATGGTGCCCGCCCCACGAGCACAGAGCTTGGGAACCTGCAGCCCAAAAAACCTGCCGAAACCTGCCGCCGCGTTCAAACCCAGAGCCCTGCTAGCTGGGTGGCAGCCGCTGGGTGCCGACTGGGGGTAACAACTGGTGTAAATACTTACCTTTGCACTCTGCTGTTATGTTTTGTTTTGTTTTTTTTTTTAAAAGGCACGGTCTAAAAATAAGCGTGGAGCGCTGCGGTGACTCACGGTGCCCGGTGCAGCACAGAGGCGCTGATTGTGTGTAATTGCCCTGCCTGAGGTCCCACCCAGCCGGCGCCGGAGCTGCTGCAGATGGGGTGGAGCGAAGGTGGGGGCCGCATCCAGACCACCGGGGGCTCGGGCTGAGGTCTCCCGGCAGGTGCATCCCGGGGGATTTGCGCTCTTGGCCGGGTAGCCCTTTCCTTTAACGGGAAGGAAACGGAGCTCCGCATCTCCGGGGATGCTTCTCCTTCCCAAACCCCTGGCCAGCCCGTCTCTGAACTGCCCTAGTTTCAACACACTTCAGCAATTACTGGGACTTCTGGTAGAGGCAGAGCCGAGCCGGGACGTGTGCCCTCGCTGCTACGCCCGTACCCACGCGGGTTGCTGTGGGCACGAGGGGAGGGAGGCCGGGAAGGGCAGCGAGCTCGGGGCGGCAGGTACTCCAGCAGCCCTGGTGCAAACCCACCGCAGCAGGACGGTGTTAGCGTGGTGGGACTGTGCGGGACAGGGGCTGCGCTCTGTCTCGGTGCTGCTGAGCGTGGCCTCTTCGAACCGCACCTCTGTGCACGGTCTCCCGCTGCGAGCCCCCTGCGTGCCGTCGCAGCGCCTGCAGGAGGAGCGCCGCGTCCCTCGGGGACAGCCGAGACTGCTCCGAGCTCGGGTGCTGTCTGCTGCAGCATCGGCGGAAACCCGAACAGCCTGGGCTGCTACCCAGGGTGTGCACAAGGCAAACGTCCCTCTGTGCGTGTCCGTGCTCGGTGGTGGCGCCTCGAATTGCTGTTTGCCGCGGGGATAACCAGGTTTTTGGGGTGCCTGGGGATTGCTTCCAGCTGGGAACAAACACACCTCGGTACGTGAGCTTGGGGGAAAAATAACCCCTGAGCAAATGATGCTCAGTATGGAGCTGGAGCTGGGCAGCAGGCTGCTTCTCGTGCTGGTAACCATGGTATCTGAAGCTTCCACCAGAAGCGGTGTTGCTCCGGTAGCTCTGCACAGCCCAAGTCCCCGTGGCTGCCGGGTTGGCACCGCCGGCGGCTGCAGCAGGGACTTTGTGCCCTACAAAGACGTGGCCCAGTTGCAGCCTGCTGGAGCCGTGATTTACCTGGGCAGGGACGGCGTCCGGAGGGACGGTTTGTAACTGGAGGAGCTTACGGGCACTCCTGTAACGTGTTTATTGCTGAACTCAAGTGCTTCGGCTCCCCTGCCCTGCGCTTGCCGTGCTCTTTGCGCTCCCGGTGCTGCAGAGCAAGGCGGTGGAAGGAAGCCAGGCCGTGTAAACGTGGGATGAGCCTGTCCCGAGCAGAGCTCCCCCCCTGCACCTTTAAGGCGGAATTTCCCTGTCCTCCGGGACCGCTCCTCGCCACGCTCTCCCCGAGTATTGTCCCGCACCATAGAAATCTGGAGGTCTTAAAGAAGGAAAAAAAAAAAAAAGGGAAAAATTGCTGCACTCAGGAAAAAATTCAATAGCTCATTCAGCTGTTAAGCTACTGATGCAGGAAGTGTAAAAGAAAAATGGAGCCTGCTTTGTTCTGCCCAGACAAGGAGTAAATGCCATCGCCCTAACAGCCTTTTTCTGTTCCAAAAAAGCATGAGGTCATCTCCAGAAGCAGGAACCGCCGGGCAGCTTTGCGCTGGGTTACCAGCGCCGGGCTCCCCTCGTCCCAGGGCAGGCAGGAGCGCTCCTCCTGCTGCTCCCAGCTCGGGGGGGTGGGTTTGGGGAGCAGCCCCAGGGAGCCTTCGGGCAGCTTCTGAGCTGCCCCCGGGCCGTTGTGTGCCCACCCGTGGGTGTGCTCGGGGACCGGGTCCTGCAGGGGGGCTGCAGGGGGGCTGCATGGAAGCGTGGGCGCTGCCGCCTCGCTTTTCCTGCTGAAGCTGAGTGGTTCGGGGCGATGCTCCTTGATTTGGGGGCGCAGAGCCGTTCGTTAGCTGCTTGAGTACTCGGTGCATCCCTTCCAGCTTGTTTTTCAGACAGATCCTGGACGTCGAGTCCCGCTGAGGGAATCTTCCCGTGTCGCACTCTCGAGCGCCGTGCGTTAAATGCCCCGGGTTGCGCCGTGCCTGCAGCCCCGCAAGCCTCGCCTCTGCTGCTGCCCTGTGCTCTGTGTGCACGGTGGGCTGCCCTCAGGCCACCAGGCGCTATAAAACCCGCATCGCTGTGGCGCAGATGGCTCTCTGCACCTCTTTGGGGCTGCGGGGTTGCTGCCACCGCTCAGCGACACGGGGACCCTTTACAGCGCGTGCGCACACGTGCGCTTCGCTGCAGCAAAACGCCGCTGGAGCTCGTGGGCATTTCTCCGAAAGCTTTGGTTTTTGGTCAAACCACACTCCAGGAGCACGTTCTCTGCCCCTGAGCATCTCTCCGGCTCCCTTCCTCAGCAGGGGCTTGCAGCCCACCCCGGTAGCTTGTCCCCCCGGCTCCTGGCGGGGAGGATGCCCAGAGGACGCCCAGCCAAGCCCGGCTACGGGCACAGGAGCTGCTGGAGGCGCTGGGCATCGGGAGGCGCGTTCTTCAGATGCTTCTCCTCGGGGAATTCCATCGCCAGCGACCTCGCAGCTGTTTTTATCTGGAGGGGGGAGACAAGAGCAGCATAACTGCAGCAGTTACTCAGATGTTCGCCTGCTTATTTAGCCTGTTAGGAGTGGCCGCTTCCAGCTATGAGAAGTATGGGAAGAATTCCGAAACGAGAGGGATCAGTGCATATTTATTTCCTAGCGTAATACTTCCTGCCATTAGGCCGGAGAGGCGGCGGGTGGGAGCGTGCAGGTGGCACCGGCTGCATAAAAGAGAAAGGGCTTTGCTCGAGCGGCGCGCTGTGCGCGGCGTAAACGATGAACAGCGCCGGGTGTCAGCCTGGCGGGGCGGCCCGGCACGTCTCGCAGCTCCGAGGCACGTTGCGGCAAGCCTGGCCGCTCGGCACGCCGCGGTTGTGCCGCCTCCGCGGGCGGCAGTTTCGCCCTCGTCCCCACGAGCCCCGGCGGGATATTTCGGGGCAGGGCGACGCGGGGCCGGTGGTCCCCGCGGTGCCCTCGCCGGGACGGAGCGGGGTCCAGGCTGAGCCTTCCCACGCCGGGAGGCGGAGGAGAGGACCGAGGGGGGCAAAACCCTGCGTGGAGCCCGGCCGGGAGGCTCAGCTGGAGGCGGCCGCTGCGCCGGGAGCTGCTGCTGAGTCACGGCTCCTCCACGGGCGGCTGCTGCACGCGGCTGACTCAGGGGCTGCGATGGCTCCGCGGGGCTGTTTGCACTGCAGCAGCCAAAATCGCGCTGCCTTCGTGATCCGCCTGGTACACGGCGAGCCAGCTGATGCAAAAACGCCTCCCGTGCCCGCCTGCATTGACGTCAGGGGGCTGCGCGGAGCCGGTGCTGGGGGGGGCAGGCACAGGGCAGCCCCGCGTGAATGCCCTCCGAGCACCCGCCGCGGTGGAAGCGGCAGGGTACTGGCAGTACCAGAAGCACCCTGCTTGTAAACGGTGCAAACCCTTTTTGCTGAAAACGTGAGAAATGCGGACGTGAGGCCTCTGCTTCTGTCACTCGTGCTGGGATCCTTTCAGTTCTTCTGTTTAATAACGAAACCCGACCTCCTGGGGCACGCCGTGATTTTTCCTCGAGGCAAAGTCTGAGCTGGTGCTGGGCACCGCTAGGAGCGTCCCCGCGTGCTTTCGGTTCGTAACACGCACACCAGTTTGAAACAGCAAATCCTGATCTTCCCAGAACTTGTCCTGACTTCACTGCTGGGACTCTGTCCTCCGCTGCTCTTCCCAAAAATAGGCAGAAGCTCATGGGGCGCTTGCACCGCAGCCAACTCGTAACTCGGGACTCGGTTGCTTCATTCCCGGGGCTGCTCTGTCCCTTGCCGTGCTCCCGGCTGGCTCCCTGCCTGCATGCTGCAAGACCTCGAAACCTTTCATCGCTGCCTCTCGTCGGCCTAGACCTTGAAACGCCACTGGATAGCAGCGTGGCAATGCTCGCGCGTTCTCCTGATTTTCACCTCCCCCTGTAGCTCCTTGCGGCGTTTCGCTCGCCGCAGCGGCGGTTTTCCTGCGCCGCCCTAGAGCCGTGGAGGTGCGGAGCCTCGCTGCAGCTCCCTGAGTGCCTCCACAGCCCGGGTTCAGCCCTGCGGCGAGCCCGGACAGAGGAGCAGGGAAGCGGGAAGGCAGCCGGCGCGTCGCAAGGACCGCGGTGACTTCGGCCCCGCTGGAATTGCTTACACAGCCTGAACAACTCCTGAGTTAACGCTGCGCTAAGGCAATGGAGGGGTGTCTGAAAACGCGGCTGTGCTCCCCGGGCAGCGCTGCCCTTCCCGGGAGTGCTGCAGTGGAGCCGGGGCAGGCGGGTTGGCCACGGGGGCAGAAGGTGCCCAGCAGCAGAGGGGCACGGGAGGACTGATCTCCTGCTGAGCGCTCTCCGTCGGCCTGACGCAGCCAAACCCGTGGCGTTACCGCTCCGCGGAGTCACAACGAGCGCTGGGAGGGGAGAAGCCTGCCCCGGGCAGGTGCTGCTGCTCTCTGCGGCTGTGCAGAAACACCGAAGCGTCCTCCCCTCTTGCAGGAAGGAAGCCGGGGTGTGTGCGTGTGTTTATCTGCCGCCGGGCGATGTGATGGGGGCAGGAGGACGTGCACGAGACCTGGCTGTCCCCACCGTCCTGTGCTTCCCCTGCAGGCACCCCCCTGTCCTTCTCCAGGCGCAGATTTATTGAAAACGTGAAGCTCGGAAGGGGGGTGCCCTCGCTGTGTCCCGCGTGTCACCCCGATTTGCACCACGTGCACCTTACTCCAGCACGCTTCGGCCTGGCTTCTTTCCAAGAGCCTTACGCGGCCGTCTGCCCGAGTGACATCTTCAAAGTTTGTTTTGGCTTTAAAAAAAACAACTCCCGAGGACGCCCTTCGTGTGCCTCGCAGCGACCCACTGCATCTTCTTTCCGTGCTGAGGGCTTCCAGTTGTTAATGACGTGCTTAGTTAATTATTCACCGGGGTGCAGGAGCTGGTTGTGAAGTCAAGCCAGGCGGAGCCGTCCCGCAGCACCGCCGTGGTCACACCGGGTCCCCCGGCACATGCCGTGGTCCGGGCCTCAGCACCGGGCAAATCCCCACGGCTGCATTCGGCTCCATCTCCGCACAGCTCCTGCCCTTGAGCGAGCTCGTGGCTGCAGCTGGCAGCTGGAAATCGAAGGAGGGACGAGAGGAGCTGCGCGGTCACCAGCCCACGGCTCGTCGTGGAGAGCTCCTGGATCCTCCGGGGGTCCCACGCGGCGGTGGTGGCCAAGAAGGGAGCAGAAGAAGTTGCAGCTTTGGGTTTTGTTGCCATAAAACCGCCAGCTCCGTGCGACTGGCGCTGCTCTGCGCGCTTGCACGAGGCAAGGCGACGTGGGGGTCTTGCCGGGTGCCAGACTGCGGTGCTGAGCTGCGGGGCGCTGGTCGGCGCAGGAGCAAGGGAAGGCAGGTGCCTGCACCTTGTGGGCGCCGTGCCCGCCGAGCAAAGCTTCATTTCTGACTCACAGGTGTCGCTTTTCAAGGACTAAACCGACCGTAGTTCGATGCCACCGCCACACGGCAGCGTGCCCCCCGCTTCGCCGAGCGCGTCCCCGTGGCCGTGGGGCGCTGCGGGGCCGGCGCTGGGCTGCGCCTCTCGCCCCGGCACGGCGCTGCCGCGGGCCCACGAGTTCCCTTAAGGAGCCTGCCTCGGCTGATTCATCGGCCCTGTTCCATAAACAGGAAGCTGGAAAAGTACAAGCAGGTGATCTTGCGCTGTTGCAAACACAAATTACAGCCCAGTGCTTGTTGTTGTTGGTTTTTTTTTTTTTTCCTTTCCTCCAGCTGCCTGCTGACTCCTTACCCAGGTGAAGAATTGTTTTATCAATGAGCTGCGGACTTTGCCATAACGAGGTCCGCCAAGTTCACGGTGCGGACGTAGGAACGGCGTGACGTGGAGGCAGCTCTTCCCCTTCCTAACGCTGCCTGCGCTGTTTTGGAGCGCCCCGAGATAACCGCTCAGCGCACGCTGCCGGGCGGCGGGGATTTATTGGGGCGTGCAAATGAACAGGGGATGGCCACGAGTAGCTGCTCGCAAGCCAGCTGCCTAACGAGCCAAACCTGCCTGCTTTTTCCAGGGGGTAATGACATGAGAATTGAGGGCAGCGCCGCCGCAGCCGACGGCCGGGTCGGTGCCGGGGTCGCGGCAGGGCTGAGCACGACTGCTGGAGCGCGGCTCTGCAGCCCGCAGGAGCTCAGGGGCCGCAGCACTCGCTGCTGAAGGAGCCAGCTGTCTTCCAGAGGAAGCCTTCCCACCTGGAGGTGCTGCTTCCTCCTGGAAAAGAGTCTTTTTCTCGCAGCGTCGCTGCTTAGGAATCGGGAGCAGGGGAGGAGGCTCCTTCCCCAGGGCCCATCCTGCCTCCTTCCAGTTCGCACAGCACCACGCCTCGCTGCAGCCGCGCGGCTCCCCGTGCCGCCCTGAGTAACGCCTTCCGGGCCTCGAGAGGCAGAGGTTCCCAAGTAACCCTGCTAATTCGGACAGTCGTCTAACGGCAGAGCGGGGGACGTGGCCGGGGCACCGTTGGTTCCGTGCAAACAGACGGGAGCGGTCTGAGAGCAGGAGCCCGGCTCGGCGCTGCAGCCCCCACCGCTGTCCCACGCCTCCGGCCGTGGCGGTGAATTAATCGGTGTCGTTATCACTCCGGTCCTGCAGACAAACTTCCCCCGGTGCTTCTTGTCCTTTCCTGGGAAGGCTCTGTAACCGCCTGGCATCTCCCTGCTGGGGCACCCTGCCTGGTGGCGGCAGGGACGCGGCCCCACCTTTGTTGCTCAAAGACTTTCTTACACCGTTCTTTTCAGGAACGGTTTGCAAAGTTACAGATCAATAGCGCAGATCTGAGGCACTGGGTATCAAACGTTCCCTCTCCAAGCCTCGTGGCGCAGAGGAAAACCTGCCAGCAGCAGGGGCCGGGGCAGGACTGAGCGAGGCAGCAGTGAAATGAAAAGTGAGGGTGAGCACCCAGGGCGAGCACCGTCCCCGTCCTGCTGCCTGCCCGGCTCGCTGCAGTCATCACGTGGCAGGTTACCCCGGCTGGAAAATCTCTGTTGGTGTTTCCAGTCGCTTTCCTGAACGCCTCTGGCAGAACTTTCTGCAGAAAACGTTTCGTTTTTCCCCTCTCGTCGGCAAGTTTCTTTTTTCAATCCAAAAAAAAAAAAAAAAGGAGCCTGAAGAAAGAGCGCTAAGCGTGCTGTTAAGAGGAAAGGAGAACTTGCAGCAAAATCAGGAAGCGTTCGGTTGCTGCCACCAGCTTAGAGCCCGCGGGAGCCTCCTGCACGTGGCTGCCAGGGTGAGGACGGGCGCGTGGTCCCGCGGTGCGCGGCTGTCGCGGCGCGATGCCAACCCCGCTCTCCCCTCCTGTTTTTTTTTTTTGCAGTGTTCTCGCGTGCTGGGGCCTAGAGCCGATGGCAGACAATGTCAACAACTAACAACATAGCCCAGGCCCGCAAGCTGGTGGAGCAGCTCCGCATCGAGGCCGGCATCGAGAGGATCAAGGTGAGCGCAGCGGGCAGAGCAGCGCGGTGAGCTGGGCTGGCACGGGGCGGGAGGGATCCGTGCAAGGGCTTTGGGATTTCCCTGCGCGTGCTGCGCCGTGTCTCCAGTCCGGGTGTTGCAGCACGTCCAGCCGAGAGCCCTTCCTGCAGCACCGCTGGTACCCGGGAGGTGAGGTCACGGCACAGGGAGCTTCTCCGGGAGCCTGTGGCGTCAGGGGTGCCCACACCACCCGGGGGCTGCAGGTTCCTGGAGGTGAAGGCACCAAAGCTGCAGGGGCCAGAGCCAGCGAAGCCAAACTCCTGGGCTGGGTGCGTGCTTCTGTATGTTACAACCTCATTTCCCCACCGTTTTGCTCGATGTCTTCGCTGCCCTTTTACATCTTCTCTCGGAAAGTCTCTGCCTGCGCAGTTCCTTCTCAGCTGCTGCTGCTATTCCCTTTCCTTTCAAACGCAGAATGACGGAGGCACGCGCTCACTTCTGCTTTCAGGCATGTTTAGGGACTAGGGGAAGTTAATTCAGTGCTGCAGTTGTCCTGGAGAGTGAACTGGGGTCTGTTCTCAGCCGTGCGCAGGCTCACCGGCAGCCTGCTCAAAGGAGCCCTGGGAATAAAGCTCCCCTGAGCACGGGGCGGCTGGAGCAGGGACGGTGCCGAGGGGCAGCACTGGGTCCTTCGGCAGTTCCCTCCCTATTCTGGGAACCTCCTGGGCGATCGTGAGCTCTGGGGAGCAGCTTTGCTGGGGACAAACAGCACGTGGGCAGCAGGGCCCAGGCGCTGTCAGTCCCTGGGCGCAGCTCCTGCACCCCCGGCTCGGGGGGACACCCCAAGGCGCTTGGGATGTGCAGAGGAACCGTGCCCGTGCCCCGGCCTCTGCTCTGCGTGCGGGGCTGCCGCTCGCTCCGGGGAGCAGCCCGAGGGAGGCAGGAGCAGGAGGCGAAAGCTGCCGGTGGAAGCTCCCTTGGCAGTGAGAAGTGCAGAAGAAACCCCCGTGCGCGGCGGTGAGAGGCACAGTAAAAACGAAACGCTGTAAAATACGTAGGTGTTAAATCCACCTGGTAGTTTTAATTTACTACCTCCCGGTCCAAGATGTTTTCTTTGACTTTCAGTCCCTGCTTCGTCTGCAGCAGCAGGTCCTCTGTCATCTGTGTGCAGGAGGAGCTGCTGCTGCTTTGAATATCTGTTTTCTTTTAAGCCAGCCTGAGGTTTTGTAGCTGTTTTTAGGGCCACCGGTTTCCAGACTCGGGCGAAGCACCCATCAGAGAGGCCATTTTAGGGAAGACAAAATAAATTACAGGTCTTCCCCGTCCGAGACGTTGCTGACTCTCCTCGGGATGAGTGTGTCTCCGCTCAGGATCCCAAAGTGTGCACGCCAGGGAGGAGGGAGGGCGTGTGTATACTTAGCGACCTTTGTAGCTGTGACTATCTTAAATGCTTTGCTGGGAAAGAACAACAGCGCTGGGACCGCAACACGCTGCTATTTAGGCTGCGCGGGGAAGACGGGCTGTCTGGGCGAGCTTTCAATAAAGTCCTAATCCGCAAACCCTGCTCCGAAGGGAGCGTGCCAGGCCAGGCAGCTCCCCGAACACGGCGTCAGACGAGTCCTCCTGCGCTGTCAGCCTTCCTCCAGCTGCTGCCTTCGATAGCTCGCAGCTGAAGTCAGCGCGACGTGTGCTTGCCTGCAGATAAATGAGCTAATGTGCTTCGGAGGCGAGGGGAAGGGGCTCCTGCGAGCTGCTGGCGGGGCTTTGCCCGCAGCAATAGGCGTAGCACGAGTGCCCCGGCAGGAAGGTGGTGGTGTGCCTTCCTCCTCTCCCCAGTGCCTCCCAGTCTGTGCGCCCAGACCCGGAATGGTCCTGCCGGAGCCCGATGCTGCGGTCGAAATGTGATTTTCCTGCTCCCCAGCCCCAGCAGCCCACCCGTCTGCCGGGCACTTCTTAGTGACCACGTTTTGCTCGCCCTCTGGTTCATTTTCTCAGCCGAAGCTTTCAGCGCCGGGTGCAGGTTTCCAGGGCACTTGCTCTCGTAACAGGTTCATCCCTGCTCCCGGCAAGCTAATCTCTTTCTCCTTGCTTTGCTCTGAGATTAGGAGCAATTACTGTCTTATGTGAGTAATAGCTTTAATCTGGAGGCTTGACCTTGTCTCTGCAGAGCAGTTTTGCTGCTGGCTCCTGCAGGGGTTGATAAGCACCTTCAAGTGCAGGCCGGTAGCAGTTGGTGCTGGTTAGCACTTTAATCCTTACTGCTGCACTAATATCTGGCAGCTCCCGCGAGCGCTCGCTGCAGGCTGCAGGGAAACCTCCCAGACGACACGACGAGAGGACGAAGCCCATCCCGTGCTGCCAGAGGTTGAGGGGTTTGCCCAAAGCTGCAGAAAACCGCGCTTTTGTCGCAAGCTTCCCCTCCTCGCTTGGCGCGCTCGGGTGCTGCCGAAAGGTTTAATAATTACGGCACCGAGCTGCCAAGTCCTGTTGGGCAGGTCGCATCGCTCTGCAGGCTGGTGAGCCTCGGTTGCGTGCCACCGCGTCCTCGGCACGGTTGCAGGGCACAGGGGACCCCAGGGCGCAGGGGACCCCAGGGTGCAGCACACCCCAGGGCGCAGGGGACCCCAGGGTGCAGGGGACCCCAGGGCGCAGCGCACCCCAGGGCGCAGCGGACCCCGGTGGGTGCCAGGCACGGCACCGGGGGGCTTGCAGGCAGGCAGCCGGTTGGGTGGCAGGCAGGGCAGACACGGCAGGGCCAAATCTGAGCACGGCGGATGCCCCTTGGGCCCCCAACACGAGGTTTTGCTGCAGCGAGAGGGGTGAGCAGCCGCCGAGAGCCCCCGCCGCGAAGCTCTGCCGTGGAGCCCCAAACGCTCCCATCTGGCAGACGCAGCGCGGTTGCGTGCATGTTTTGGGTTGGCCTCGTGTTCAACCAGCTATTAAGTTAATTAAAAAAATGGGTCTGCTGCGAGCCTCCAAAGCTGCCGGCACCTCCCTGCCTCGACTCCATCTGCGCCTCCCTCCCTCCCTCCCCGCTGCCGAAGCGTGCGGCCGCGCCGCTGCCCACCGCCGCGGCCTCTTCTGCCGGGCTGCTCTGGGCTCGCGGTTCCCAGAATACATCTTTGAACTAAAATAAGCAGAGCCTTAAGTAATAGCTTCTGATGGTTTCAAAACCTCCGTTTTTAACATCAGAGGACGGCCACTCCGAAGCAGGCGTTTTTGTTCTTTCTCTTTTATCCCAAGGCCTTTGAGAATCAGGACAGTAATCTCTCTTCTGCATCTCTCGCTCTCGGCTGGCAGCCTTTTTCCCAGGCTCATCGCTTAATTTATGTCAGACCTGAACACCCTTTTTCCATGCCCATTTCCCCTTTCCATTTTCGACCGTCTCTGTGAAGTTTCTGTCGGCGAGAGCCGAGCGTTACGCCTCGCCGCGGAGCCCCGCGGAGCGCGGCGCCGTCCCCTCCTCGCGGCGCGCGCCCAGGCTTCACCTGGATCTCCTCGCTAACCTCCCGCTTCCTTCCATCGTTTAGGTCTCCAAAGCGTCCTCCGAGCTAATGAATTACTGCGAGCAACATGCCAGGAACGACCCGCTGCTGGTTGGAGTGCCCGCCTCGGAGAATCCCTTTAAGGACAAAAAGCCTTGTATCATCCTATAGCTTCCCTCGCTCGGGCGCGTGCGATCTCTCCGGCAGGGCGCCACCGTTCTGTACCGACTGAAACCAAGCCACAAACCTAAAACCGCGCCGAGGGGGTAAACACTAACGTCGGATTCACGTAGAACTTAAATCTCAAACAATTGCGAGTGCTTTAGAGACGGGTGTCTGCTCCTGGGCAGGTGCCGCGCTGAGAGGGGTCAAAATTTAAAAACAAACAAAAAAAAAAAACAGGGTTTGGGGAGGGGGTGGGGGCGTTTTTAATAGGGACATTCAAAATTGGTACCGGGGTGGTGGAGGAAGCGGGGGTTTTTATTGCGTTTGCCAACGGGATGCAAGTGGGTGTCGGGACCTGGCCGTTAGGGGCACTGAACAAAGGTCTAGGTGGGTCTGACCTGATTAGTTTCCAATTAGCACGCCGTTTCAAGAACCGCAGCCTGCTCGCTCCCTTTCTGGAGAGGGAACGGGGGAGAGGAGTCCAGGCGGGTGGCGATTTCCTAGAAAACTAGTACAAAAAACAAAAACAAAAACAACCAGCCCCAAATCACAACTCGAAAAAATTGCTGTTGCAAATGAGTAAATCGAGCGCCGGGGAGGGGGCACGGAGGCAGCGCGGGGGGCCCTGAGAGCCGGCGGCTCGCGGTGGGGAGCTCCCGGCATGGGAACCGCCGGGGTCAGGCTCCTCTGATCTCGTTGGGGTTTTGGGTTCCCTGTGGGGTTACCGCTGTTTTTTCCCCAAACAGGACTGTACTGGGGGGCGGGGGGAGGGAAGGGGCTTCCCGCAGCGCAGTACCGCGCGAGAAACCTTTGGAACCGGCCTTTTGGAGATTCTCGATCCAAAACACTACAGCGGGCAGATTTACCGGTATTTCCCATCGCCCTTGCTCTTACCGAGAGCGGGAAGTGGAAGTACTTCCACCCAGCCCCGCTAGCTCGGGGAGATGAGGGTCAGGCTGTCGGGCAGTAGTGCAGCTCCCAGCCCTTGGCCACCTCGCCACGCCGTGTGAAGGGGGAGGCGGCTCGGCACGGCTCGGCACGGCTCGGCACGGCTCGGCACGGCGCGGTGCGGCACGCGGGGAGGAGCGGGGATGCAGCGAGCAGCCCCCCTGGCCCTCGGGGACAGGTCAGAGCTCAGGGAAGTCCCCACCGCGTCCCACAGCCACCCCGCTTCCCACGGTCACGGCGCCGTGGCTTTATCCGAGCCCAGCCTGTTTCTGCGGGGCAGAGCCCGGGGCCCCGTGGCAAGGAGGAGGAGGAGGAGGAAGGCTGATGCTCCTCTTGGTAGGCAGGGGCCCCGTTAGGTTTCCTAACCGCGACACCGGTACCCATTCCCAGTTCAAGTGAGTGCAGGCACCCGATTCTGTGGTCTAAATAGTTTCAGATGCCGTTTGGGGAAGAGAAGGGAAAAAAAAAAAACCCACACCTGCTGTGAAAGGCTGGGAGCTCCCCCGTTCCCCCAGGCTTCTTTTGGCTTTGGTTTGGGACGCCACGACCGCCCGCTGGGACGGAAAGCCCAAGGGAGGGGAGAGGAAGGAGCCCCTCGGTGTCTGCTCTGCTGCGGCTCGCCGGGAGGGAGGAGAAATGATGGTAACGCTGGGTGCTGCCGGCGTGCCGCCGTCGGGGTCACCGCGCCGCCGCGTTGGTGCCGGCTGGCGGGGAGGAGCAGAGCGGGGCCGGTGGTCCGGGGGGGCCCAGGAGGCTGCGGTGGCGGAGATGCTCCATTCACACTTCTTGGTTCCAGGTGTCGCCCTCGCTTTTTCAAGTGCGTGATCACTCTGCCTTTTTAAACAAAGTCGGGGTAAAAAAATAAAAAAAAAGGACAAAACGCGTTTTTAACACTAACACCAACCGCAGCACCTCCCGTGTTCGTCTCGCAGCCACGTCCCTGGGTTTTTTTTTGCCGAACTGAGAACTCCAAACCCCCCGTCTTCCCCGCATTGTGGGTCCTCCCCGTCCCACCGTGAGCGGTGCCGGAGGTGCACCCGGGGGAATTTCATTCGTTTCCCTCTGGCTGAGCGCGTCCTGGCCCTGCTCGCGCCTCCAGCCCGGCGCCGTGCTCGTGCTGCGTCCCACCGCGCGCCCGCAGCTCCGCGCCGGGCACCGGCCACCAGCAGCGAGGTGACCCCGAGGGCGGCTCCCCGGCACGGCCACGGGCAAAGCCTTTTTTTAATTTCAACCTCTCATCCAGCATCACTTCGAGCTCCCGAACGCCGCATCTGTAGCGGGAAGCGAGCGCCGTCCTGAGGGTTTTGCCGCAGCAGGGCTTTCTCTTCTCGAGGAGGGAATTTCCTCTGTCCTTAATCTAGTACAGTTCCAGCCTTATTTTTCTACTCCAGATCGCTGATTCTTCCTCTATGTTAGAGACCAGAGCATGGTGCTATAGCCGGTGGGCCAGGCCAGCGCCCGAGCTGCAGGGCAGCGAGCCAGCCCCGCGTCCTGTCCTGCCTCCGTGCAGCACCGCGCGGGCGGCCGAGGGGAGAGCAGGCGTCGGGCACGGCTGCTCCATGCCCGGACCCGGCCCTGGGGTGCTCCCCGCACCCCGACACCCGGCGGGAGCGAGCCCCGCACCCGACCCCCTCCGCACCCACCCCACGCCACCCGGACCGGCTGCGGGTGCTCTGCCGGCGGGTCCGGGCAGCGGGTCAGGGTCGGGGTCGGGGAGCGTCCCCCCGGTGTCGCGTCCCCGCCGGGCACGCGTGGCCCCGTGCGGAGCCGCGGTCCTGGCCGAACCCTGCCGCTGCTGTGCCATGGGGCAGGCGGGGGGGGCTCGGGTCTGGTGCACGGCTGGGGATGGGAAATGGCCTCGGAGCTGGGGGGCCGCCTGCACCCAGCCCAGAGCCACCTCCTGTCCCTCCGGGGGGACAGCGGGGACAGGGGCGCCGTGCGCGGTGGCACGGAGGGACGGAGGCTGTGGGGCCCGGCTGCAGTCGGAGGCTCGCGAGGGGGGAAAATCCTCAACTTTTTTCTTTTTTTCCTTTTTTTTTTTCTTTTTTTTTTTAATGTTTTTTCCTCGTCTGAGTAAATCGGTGATCATACTGTAGATGTTTTTTGTATAGCATAAATATAAGTGCAAATTACGGTAGTTGCTTGTACTTTGTTAGTGCATTTGCCAAAAAAAAAAAAAAAAAGAAAGAAAAGAAAAAAAAGTTAAAAAGAAAAAAAAAAAGACACTTTTCAGGACTTTTTAAGTGCTCCAGAATGCTAAGGGGGGGGGGCGAGGAGGTGGTTGGTGCCTCTTTTGTGCTGCTGCTCAGGCGTCGGGCAGCCAGTGCCAGCTCAGCGCCGGCTCCACAAAGGCCTTTTTTTGGATGTAAACACATGCCCAAATCTGCCTGAAGTTTTCTTTTTAGCATGTGGTGAAGCTGCTGCCAAAAATAGAAAGGAGAGGGACCGGAGAATAAAAGGGAGAGAGGAAACGTAGCTTCTATTTAATTTTTTTTAAACCGGTCCCGTTTTCCTTGCCCTCCCCTCCCTGTCTCGGGGACCTTCCCAGGGCGCAGCCCCGAGCCCCGCACGGTGCCCGCGTGGCCCCACGGCTGCCAGGCGGCTCGCTGATGGTAACGGTGCTGCCGGTGCCAGTGCTGCCGGTGTTGGTGCCGGTGCCAGAGCCGGTGCCAGGCACGGTTTGGTGCCGAGCAGCCCGGCTGCAGATCGCAGAGCTCGGGGCTGACCCCGCGGCGCCGCCGTCCCCCGAAATCGGCACCTTTGGTGCCCCCAGCAGAGCCCTCTTCCTCCGAGTGCTTAAAAAGTCACCTTTATTTAACAAAAAGTGAAAATAACGCATTTACTTCATCGAGAAGAAGCCACGCGTCTGATACTTTGCGCTCTTTAATTTTTCTCTCTGGTCTATTATTATTATTATTATTATTATTTGCCAAATTCTGATATTGTTGCCAAACGCAAATCAAGGTTTGTAAAGACTGTACTTAGGAAGTAATCGGTGTATGTAACGTAGGCTCCTCATAACGTCTGCATTTTTGGATCTCTGATTTTTATTTCTGGTGTGCCATAGACCAATTTCTTGCACAGTGTTTAATATTTCGTGGAATTGTTGTTAAGAAGTGAATTGATAACACAATAAAAAGGCTCACTTTTCATTTTGCCAGACCTCCTGCCCAGCCTGTCGTGCGGCGGTGCCGGGGGCGCGTGGTGTGGGCGCCGCGGGTGCCGCCGAGCAGCTGGGTCCTGGGGCTCGGCGGTGTTCCGGGAAGAGCCGGGCTCATTGGGGATGTCGTTGGTGTTGGGTAACGACCGGCCCTTCCTTCCTGCCGCTTTCTCTGGAGCTGCCTTCCACGAAGAGCCTTGCACCCCCTTTGGGCGCTTCCTCCATGTCCCCCTGCGTAAGGTCACCGGGCATTGCTTGGAAATCCTGACCCCGTGCCGGGCAGGATGGGACCGTCACCGGCGGGGCCGTGCGGGGTCTCCCCGCTCTCCCGCTGCGACCACCCGGCCTCCAGGAGCAGATCCCCGACCTCGCGCCTCGCCCCCAGCCGATCCCACAGGTCGTGGGGACAAGCGAGGGTCCCTTCCCGGTGGGGGTGCTCGGTTTTGGGGAGCAAAGAGCCCGGTTCCTCCTCCCCCCGTTCCGCAGGCCGGGGGACGCTGGCGGCCGCTCGGGGCCACCCTGGCGCAGGGCTGGGGCTCAGCGGGGCTCAGCGCCGCCCGCGTCCCGCTGAGCGAAACCGAGAGCGGCGGCTCTTCCCTTTTCAGCGAAAAGGAAGCGACCTCCGCCTGCTTCCCGGCACCTCCCGCCCGCCGCCGCTCTCCCAGCACCCGGCCTGGGGTCCGGGGCCGGCGCTGGCACCGCGGGACCTGCGCTGCCTTTCCTGGAAGGCAAACGAACGGCCTCCCGGGCGCTTTGGGGAAAGGCTTGGAGCAGCTCCTGCCCGCCCGGGCCAGGCAGGAATGCGTGCAGCGTGCGGGCAGACTGGAGCCACGCTTCCTCCGCGTGCCTGGAATAGTTGGGATGCTTCAGCGTCTGACCCCAGCGCCGGGCGGAGGGCGCCAGGGGCCAGGCAGCACCGCGAGCGCTGCTCGGGCTCGGCTGCGGCACCCCGGGGGTTTCGGGGCCCTTGGCACCGCTTGCGGGGTGGGGGGATGCAGTGAGGGTGAAGGCGCCCCAAAGGGCCTGGAGGGCCTCGGGGGTGCGGAGGGGATGTGATTTTGCGGCGTGTCCTCACCCTGTAGCAGCCTGGGGGGACCTGGCCTCGCCAGAGCCACCGGTGACCAAGTCGCAGCGGTGACAGCTCCTCCTGTCCCCTCCCGGAGTGGGGTCCCCGTGTCACTGCCCCCCGGCTGTGGAGCTGCGGCCTTCGCCCCGCTCCCCCACAATATGCTCAAACTCCCCCAAATTCCCTTAAAAAGCAGAGGCGAAACGCTGGAAACCTCAAAGCAAACCCGGGCAGCGCATGAAAGGCCCCCGGACCCTCCTGCCGCGGGCGCAGGATCCGGCACCGGCCGGGAGCCGCTGGTGGCACCGAGCTGGGAGCAGGGCTAAAAATAGCGCGCCGGGGCTATATTTAGCTCCCCTGCAGCTATAATTATCTGCCCTCGGCGGCGGGGCCAAGGGAGCTGCTGGCACCACGGGGGCAAAGCCCGCTCCTGCCGCAGGGACAAGGGGGGGGACTCGGGGACAGCCGGCTGCCACCGTGCCGTGGGGAGCCCCCGCGTGTCCCCAGTGGGGGGGGATCCCGCTCCGTCCCCATCCCTGGTGTGACGCGGGGGGGGGCTCCGTGCCGGCAGGGAGCCCGCGACGCAGCGGAACGGCGGCCGTGACGCCACGGGGAGGCTTCCTGCGCCAGCATCCGGCCCCCGCGCTGGGGGCTGCCGGCGCTGCCCTGGCTCCAGGCCTCAGTTTCCCCATCTGCAGCGCTGGTTTGCGGCCGGGGAGGGGGCGAGGAGGCTGGGGGGACGATGCCCCCGTGGCCACATCTTGGAGACGCCGCCGCAGGGATGTCCCTGGAGGTTCCCCAATGCGTCACCCTGCGGCGTTCGTGGGGCCGGGGGGCCCCGGGTGTGCAGGGGCGGCCGGGGACAGGGCCTGGGGACGGAGCCAGCCCGGTGCCTGCAGCCAGCGGCCGCCCAGCCCAGACTCATAAATCAGCCCAGCCCAGCCCAGGCCTCCGCGCGCGCCGGGCTCAGACGGAGCAGGGTCAGGCCCAGCCCTGTCTGGCCGCAGCCGCCCTTACCCAGAGCCAGGAAGGGGCCCGGCCCCCCGCCCTTTTTGCACATGCTGTGCCCCCCCCCCCAGCACCAAAACACCCCCGTGGCCAGGGCCCTCTGCATGCACAACGCATTGCAAAGACCTTTGCAACACCCCCCCAATTTCACCCCACCCTGCATGGGTGTGCAGAGCCCCCGAGCCCCCCGCGCACCCCTGGTGAGTGTGCCCCCAGCACATGCGCAAGCACACGCGCGCGCAAACGCTTCCCCTCCTCTTCCAGGAACCTCTCGCCGGCGTTCCCAGGCCGGGGGACGGATCCAGCCCCATCCTTGGCACCGTCCCCAGCCCCGCCGGGGGGCCCGGGGTCGGCCCTTTCCCGTGGAAACTCCCCGGGGCGCGTGCTGGGATGGAAAGAGCCGCGGCCCCGGGGCTCGTCGCTGCTGGAAAAGTACCGGCCACGCGCTGTCCCCAACCTGGGCAATGGGGGGGCCGTGGGGACAGGTCACAGCTCCCCGCCACCATAAAGCGGGGGATGCGGCACCCCCGGTGCCACCAGGGATGGGGACAGGAGCGGCGTCGTGCCGCCCCGCACCGTGCACGCTGCAGACGGCTGCAGGCACATCCCTGAGGTGTGGCGGCGTGCAGCCCGTGCACCCACGTGTGCATGGCACCCGTCCTGCACCCCTGGAACCAGCAGCCCCCCACCCACCCCCTGAAGCACTCGGCGGGGCCCCAGCACCCCCTTCCCCAATGCTCAGGGACACAGCCGGCACCCGGCTGGATGCGGCCCCCGCTGCCGCGCGATTCCCGAGGGTGGCCGGGGCTGTAATTACCGCCCGGCGTGAGCGCTGCTGGCGTCGCGCTGGCCCTGGCCGGCTCCCAGCGCCGCCGGCACACTGGCACCGGGTGCTGGGCTGGTGGGGAAGGTGTGTGGGCCTGACCCCACTGCTGTGGGGACACCGGGGGACACCGGGGGACACGGTGCTGGGGACACGGCTCGCGCCATCCAAACCAAAGCAGCCCAGGATCCCCGTTCCCAGAGCTGGGGGGGGGGGTCTCAGGACGCCCAAAACCCTCCACGCCCCAAGGCAGCTCGGTGTCCCGCACCCGGGTGGCCTGGAGCAATGGGGATGGGGGCACGGGTCCAACCATGCACGGCCCCACAGCCCCCCACCCCCTCCCCCCACCCCCCCAAACCCAAACCCAAACCCCTCCAAAAGCAGAGGGTGGCAATGGGGGGGGGGGGGGGGGGGAGGGCTAGGGGTGCCCAGCAGCGTCTCTGTGTCCATGGGGGGGGCTTTTGGGGTGGGAGCAGCGCGTGTGTGATCCCGGCTCCAGCACATGTGCGTGTGTGGGGGCGGCTGCACGTGGGCTCCGGGGTGGGCTGCGGCTGGGGCTGGGGCTGGGGCTGCTCCGTGGGTGTCCTGCCTGGCGGGGGGGGGGCACTGGGGGCTGCCTGCTGCTCGCAGGGGGCTGCCGTGCAGGGTGCGGGTGCTGGGGGGGTGCTGGGGGGCTTTTAACCATCACCCCCCCTCCCCCAACACCCCCAGGACTTCGGCTCGGCTCTGCCTGACACGCTCGGCACAGGGGTGGCTGCAGCAGCGCAGTGACACCGGGGTCACCGGGGCCCCACATGGTGCTGAGTCACCGGTGAAATGAGTTTCGGGGAGGCTCAGCCCAGCCTCCGGCCCTTTCCCTGCTGCATTTTCCCCTGGGGTGCACACAACCCGCCCCCCCCCCCCCCCGGGGTGTTCCCCACCCCCCTTTTGCCAGCAGCAAACACATCGCGCCGTGCCTCAGTTTCCCTCTGCGGTCACGGTGCCAAGGGGAGGGCTGGGGGCACGTGCCCAAGACACGGGGCACCCCGAGCAGGACAGGGCTCCGGGAGGAGCGGTGGCTGCTGTGTCCCCAGCAGGGTGACCACCATGTCCCCCCCCCCGTGGCGTTGCCCTCCCGGCTGTGTCCCTGCAGCCCCGCGCAGCGGTGCCAGCGCTGGCGCAGCGCCCGGCCCTGGCAGGTCCCCGCAGGGACAGGGCGTCCCCGGCCGCGTGGCTGGGTCAGGGCAGACCCCGTGGGGACATTTGGGGCCAGGCACCGGTGCGGAGCAGCACAGGGCGTGTGTGTGCACGTGGGCGTGAGCGTGCGACCAGCGTGTGCAAACACGGGCTGGGCAGCCCCTGGAATCAGCAGGGCCAGGGGGGGAGCTCAGGTCGCTGCCTCGGTTTCCCCCACGGTGATGGCTCTGCCCCTCCCCACCTCCAGGAACCCACCTGGGGGGGATCTGAGAGAAGGAGCCAGGACCCCCCCCTCCAAGGGGGGCACCCCAAGGGGCTCCGCTCAGCAGCAAAGAGCCCCAGGTGCTGCCGATGCCTGGGCAGGTTTATAAGGGTGGGGGCACCGCCCCCCTCCCACGCACCCCACAGGGCTGCAGGAGGGAAGGGCAAGGCCTGAGCTGTTCCTTCCCCCCCCCCCCAGGGCTGGGGGTGCAAGGCAGGGCGCTGAGCCAAGGGGGAGTCCTGGGGGCGGGGGGATTCCCTGGGAATCCTCCTCGCTGTGGGTGCTGTGAGAAAATCCCCCGGGGTGGGCGTGGGGGGATTTCCTGGCCCTGGGGGGCTCCCACGCTGCCATGTGCTATAGGGCACAGGATCACCCATCTGTCCCCACCCCATGGGAATCTCCAAGCCCCACCACCCTCCTTGCCCCCCCCCCCCCCCGGGGGCTGCAGAGCCCCGCACTGGGGCAGGGGAGCCCGGAGCTGCTGCTCCCTCCCCACCCCAAAACCTGCAAAGCCAGGCAGGGCCCCCCCCCGCGCACACCCCGCAGGGGCCAGGAAGGGGGGAGAAGACGAACGCAGACACCGACGTGGGTTTTATTGCAAATACATTTTTTATTTTAAATCAGTACAAGAATAGACTCTGCAATAGATTCGGATCAGGGTCTCCAAGTGGCTTGAAGTGCAAAAACTGACCGTGGTGCTGCACGCCTGTCCCATCGCCAGCGTCACCCCCCCTGGAAAAAAGTTCGTCTGCGAATCCGTCCCTCCGCAGTCCTCCATCAATCGAGTCACGGACGCCCAAAAGAAAACAAAAAAGCCCTCGTCTCCTCCCGGGGCTCCTCGGCACGGCCCCGCGGCCAAGCACGACTCCTCGGCACGGCTCCGGCGCGCGTCCCGCCGGGCCGCCGGCACCGCTCGTCCTTCCCACGCCCGCCGGTGCGGCCGGGCTGCTCCCTTCTCCTCTCCGGTTTTAAAAAGAAAAATGAAGAATCGGCGGGTGTTTGGGTTGGTTTGGTTTAACTGGTTGTTTCTCCTCCGTCTCCCTGCGGTTTTTGGGTTGGTTTTTCCTCCTCCTCCTCCTTTCAGGCACCGCGCCGGGCGGCGCGAGGCCGGCTCAGCGCTCCTGCAGGCAGACGTAGGGCACCCACTGGTTCCTGTCGCGGCTCTCGGCGCAGTAACTCGCCACCTCCGCCAGCCCCTGGCTCTTCCAGGCGTCCGTGTGCGGGTTCTGGGGGGGGGGGCGAAAGCACGAGGTGAGCATCGCCGGCACGCGGCCCCGCAGCCCCCGAGTGACTCAGGGCCACCCGGCGCGGCCGTGCATCAGCGCCACGCATCAGCACCACGCATCAGCACCACGCATCAGCGCCATGCAATCAGCACCGTGCCGTGCAATCACCGCGGTGGCACCGTGCCGTGCCATCAGCACCGTGCCGTGCAATCACCGCCCCAACTCACCGTGACTAGGAGGCAGTGCAGGTCGCGGGGCTCAGCGCCCGGCTCGGGGTCACCCAGGATGGAGGCGAGGCGCTGCATGCCCGACACGCGCAGGATGTGGATGTCGTTGTCGCAGCAGAAGGCTTGGATGAGGGTGAAGTGGATCTGCAGGGCGATGTCGCCTTCGTCCTCCTCGTCCGTGGCCAGCACGCACAGCACCACGCTGTCGGGGTCTCTGCGGGGGGGGGGGATGCAGCATTAAGGGGGGGTCAGGATGGGTGCAGACCTCGCACCCCCCCCCCCCGGTACCGGAGCACGGTGCCGACACCCCGGTGCACCCGAGCGTGCCGATACCAACAGGAACGCGACCCTTGCACCCTCCCCAAAAAAACCCATTGCCCCCCACTTCCCCAAGCCCCCCCAGCCCCGGAGGGCCCCCCCCGGCCACTCACACGTTCATCAGCTTGGC
This sequence comes from Anser anser, assembly GCF_964211835.1. Taxonomy (NCBI): domain Eukaryota; kingdom Metazoa; phylum Chordata; class Aves; order Anseriformes; family Anatidae; genus Anser; species Anser anser. The sequence goes on from NC_139746.1 coordinate 1,524,717, forward strand.
GGACTCGTAGACGCCCACGGTGAGCCGGTCCTGCCGCTGCGCCGCCACCAGCACCCGCTCCACCGCCTCGCTCACCGCCTGCATCCTGGGGGGGGGAGGACACAAGGGGGGGGTCCGGTGAGCGGCTGCGGAGCTGCCGGACCCCCCCCCCCCTCTCCCATCCCCGGGTCGCGTCCCCCCTCCCCGCTTACTTGCTGCTATCGCAAGGCACCAGCTCCTCCAGGGTCATGGTGCAATTGTAATCCAGCGGGCGCAAGAAAAAGCCCGAGAGGGATAATCCAAGGAGCGGCGAGGCTCGTTGGTGTCGCGCTGTCGCGATATCGCTGTCGCGGTGTCGCTGTCGCGATATTCCCCCAGCAGCCCACGTCCGCCACCAGCCGCAGCCGAGCTCGTTCTGAGCGGCGCCGCGCCCGGCGCCTCCTTTTATAGCCTCCCGCGGGCGGGGCGGGGCGGCGCGCGGCGGCGCCCATTGGCTGGGGCGGAGGGCGGGCGGCGCTCCGATTGGCGGCCCGAGGGGGCGCCCCACGTGGGGCGCGTTGGGCTGCGGGGAAACCCCCGCCCCGAAACTTGGCCCCCCCCCGCCGGGACCGGGAACGGCCGGGAACGGCGCGGGGGGGGGCGAGCACGGGGGGGGGGGGGCATTGGGGGGGGGGTACCTGGGGGGGGCTGCACCCGGGGGGGGCTGCACCCGGGGGGGGAGCTAGGGGGGTCCTTTGCAAAGGGGGGGGCACGGGGGGGGGCGGTTTTTGCAATATGGGGGGGGGACCGGGGGGGGTTTTGCAATGGGGGGGGCACGCTCCGTGCACTGGGGGGGCACCGGGGGGGGTTGCACTCTGGGGGGGGGTGCGCTGAGGGGGGCGGTTTTTGCAATGGGGGGGGGAAGACACGGGCCGTGCATTGGGGGGGGGGGCCGGGGGGGGCGTTGCAATGGGGGGGGGCACGCTCCGTGCGTTGGGGGCTGCACCGGGGGGGGTTGCACTGGGGGGGGGGGGGGCTCTTTGCAACGTGCGGGGGGCACGCTCCGTGCAAGGGGGGGGTTGCATGGGGGGGGGGGCGGTTTTTTTGCAATATGGGGGGGGGGGAACGGTCCGTGCATTTGGGGGGGGATGCACTGGGGGGGGGGGGGCTCTTTGCAACTTGGGGGGGGCACGCTCCGTGCGTGGGGGGGGGGGGGCGCATCGGGGGGGGTTGCACTGGGGGGGCCGTTTGTGCAATATGGGGGGGGGCACGCTCCGTGCGTGGGGGGTCGCAGCGGGGGGGTCGCACCGGGGGGGTCGCACCGCGGGGCCGTTGTTTTTTGCAGGGGGGGGGCCACGCTCCGTGCATGGGGGCCGTGCCCGGGGGGGCTCCGAGCGCCGCTGCGCCCCCGTGCGGGGGGGGCGGGACGGGGACCGGGGGGGGGGGGGGGCTCGGTGCTTGCTCGGGCCCCGCTCGGAGCCCGGCGCTGGGCGGGCGGCGGCTGCCACCTGCCGGGGGGGGGGGGACGGGACCGCACCGGGACCCCCCCGGGACCCAGCCCCGTCTGGGCCCATTCGGTGGTGGTGTTCGTCAGCGAAACGTTCGTTTTAGTTCTTTTTTAGTTCTTTTTTATTTTTGATTTATCGTATTTTTTATTTAAGTTTTTCTATTTTTTTATTTCCCTCCTTTTCTTTTCTTTTCTTTTCTTTTCTTTTCTTTTCTTTTCTTTTCTTTTCTTTTCTTTTCTTTTCTTTTCTTTTCTTTTCTTTTCTTTTCTTTTCTTTTCTTTTCTTTTCTTTTCTTTTTTCTTCCCCTTTCTTCCCCTTTCTTTTCTTCCCTTTCTCCTTTTTTCTCCTTTCTTTTTTCTTTTTCCTTTTTTACTTTTTCCTTCTTTTCTCTTTCCTTTTCTCTTTCCTTTTCTCTTTCCTTTTTTATCTTTTCTCTTTTTCCCTTTTCCTTTTCTCCTTTCGCTCTATTTCGCTGTTATTTCATTATTTTATCGCCCCCCTGTCCCCCCCCCGCCCGCAGCCCTTCGCCCTCCCCACCACCAGGGGGCGCCAGAGGCCGCGCTGGCGGCGCTCTGCCCCCTTCTCGCTGCTTTCCCGCCGCACTGCCCGCTGGGACTTGTAGTCCCCTCTCGCCCCGCCCCCTCCCGCACCTAGGGGGCTGGGGACTGCATTACCCAGGGGGCGCCGCGCGGGGGGGGGACCCGGCGGTACCGGGACATGGCCGGGAGAGCCCCGGGGCCGCGGGTAGGCACCGGGACGGCCCCGGGACGGGGCTGCGGGGCTGGGGGGGGGGGGGGCCGGGGTGGGACGGGGCTGGGGGGGTCGGCACCGGCCCGGGGGGCACCGGGAGGACCAGGGGAAACCGGTGGGGACCGGGGACAAGGGGCTCTGTGCGCCCCGGTGCCGTGCCCGGTACCCGGTGCCCGGTCGGTGCTGCTGCCCTCCCCCCGTGCCCCCTCAGGATGCTGCGGGGACCCCAACGTGGAGCGTGACCCCCAGCGAGGAGGAGGAGGAGGAGGAGGAAGGCTCCCGGGGGGGCTCCCCCGGTTCGGGCCGGTTCCGCCCCCCGGGGGGGCCGAGGGGACGGCAGGGCCCCGCTGCCCCCCCCCGCGCCCCCCACAAGGCGGCGGAGCCCCCCCCCGCTGCGAGGCAGAGGAGGAGCGCGAAGGGCGAGCGGGCGCCCTGCTCCCCCTGGCCCCCCCAGGTGAGTGCCCGGTTTCCCCCCCCCCAAATTTTGCCCCCCCCCCCCCCGGTCCAAACCCCCTCTAACGGGTGCTGCCGGCAGCTGGCGCCCCCCCCGTGGCCCCACGTCCCGTGGGAGGAAGAGGAGGAGGAGGAAGGCGCCTTGGCGGCGATGCTGATGGGCTGGTACATGAGCGGCTACCACACCGGCTTCTACGTGGTACGGGGGGGCTGGGGGGGCAACGAGGGCTTGGGGGGGGGGGGGGGCCTGGAGGAGCCCCCCCGTGACCATTCCCCGGTTTTTGTGCTCCAGGGTCTCCGGGAGGGCCGGGCGGAGGCCGCCGAGCGCCCAGCGAGGCCGTGCTGCCGGCAGAAGAAGTCCCCCCGCAGCTAGGAGGGTAGGGGGGCAGGTGGGTTTGGGGGGGGACAGGGAGGGAGCCCCCCCTCTGGGCTCCTCGGGGGGGGGTCCTGGCATCGCAGCGCAGCCTGGCTGGGGGGGGGGGCCTCTGGGGGGGCTGGCAGGGCTGTGGGATGTGAAGGGAGGTGGGGGACCCCGCAGGGACCCCACAGGTTCCGGGGGGGGGTGCAGGAACCTTGCAGGAATGTGGGGACGTTGAGGGGGGGTGGGGGTCCACGGGGGGATATGGGGGGGGCTGCGGGATGTGGGGAGAGCCGGGGGGCTGTGGGATGATACGGGGGGGGGGGACCTGGGGACGGGGGAGCTGGGGTTCCCCATTGCTCCTTCCCTGCTGCTCACCTGTGTCTGCTTCCCTCCAGCCAGATCCGTCCCCCTGCGCCCTGCTGGTGTCACCGCGCCTCCGGGAGTCCTGGCCCCACAGCTTTGGGAGTCCCGGCCCCACAGCTTTGGGAGTCCCGGCCCCACAGATCTGGGAGTCCCGGCCCCACAGCTTTGGGAGTCCCGGCCCCACAGATCTGGGAGTCCCGGCCCCACAAATCCTCGTGGCGAAGAGGAGGGGAGCAGCCTTCATCCCACCCCGGTGGGTTCAGCATCTCAGCCCTTCCTGGGGGCTGTCCCCCCGGCTCCGTCCCATATCTGTCCCCTCCCGCGGCTCCTTGGGAATAAAACCTGTCTGCGAGACGCGCGCTGGTGGCGAGGGGTCCCTGCACCTCCCACCGCGCGGCCCCCAGCCCCGGGGGGGGGGCGCAGGATGCGCCCGCCGCAGCCGTGTTTGCTCAGGGAATTGGCCGCGGCGCTGACGTCCGTCCCGCGGCCCCCGCGGGTCCCAGGGGACGGCGTCACCGGGGACGTGTCCCCAACCCCCCGTTCCCTCTTGATGTCAGCTCCGAGTCCGGGGGGCTGCGGGGGGACACCCCGCAGACGGGTGCCCGCTCCCCGTCTGCGTCAGCGGGTGTTTGCCCCCCGCCCGCGGGCTGTAGGGGGGGGGGTTATAAAGCGGGACGAGCAGCCGGGGCCGCATCCTGCACCATGGCCAGCGCCTGGCTCTGCCTGCTCTGCGTGGCCGGCTCCGGCCTCATCCTGCTGGGCTCCGGGGAGCCGGGGCTGCGGCCGGCCCCGCGCCAGGAGGAGACGGAGCTGGTAGGGGGCCGGGGGGAGCGGGGCTTGGGGTCTGGGCACCCTGGGGTGCTTCTGGAGCACCCCATTTAGGGGCTGGTTCTGCAGGTGCCCAGGGCTTTGGGGTGTGGGGGTGCCCTGCTGCCGGTTGCTTTCCTGCTTTGGGGTCTGGGCGCTTTGGGGGATCGCTTTTGGGTTCATCCCAGCAGCTCTGTTAGGGGAGGGTGTTAGAAAATTAATATTTTCGGTGGGACGTGGGGATTTGCAGCTTTTGCCTGTTTTTCTCTGTGATCCGGGTGCGAGGGGGCGATGCCGGGGGGGGGTGGTTTGGGGGTGTGACGGTGCCGTGGTGCAGGTCGAGGCGCTGCAGGAGGTGCTGGAGAAGCTGCGGAGCCGGGAGCTGCCGGCGGCCAAGAAGAAGCTGGGCCGGGTGCCCTCGGTACGGCCGGGCAGGGGGTGCTGGGTGGTTGGGGTTGGGGTTGGGGGGGGGGGACACCAGACCCCGCTGCGGGGCTGAGCCCCAGTGACGGGATCGGTCCCGCAGTGCCAGCCCCGGGAGCCCTGCGCGGTGCGGAGGGGGGCGCGCTTCGGGACGCGCTGCAGCTGCCCCCCCGGCACCGCCTGCAACCTCCACGTCCTCGAGTGCTCCTGAGGGGCCGGGCGCAGCGGGGTCCCCGGGGACGGTGCCACCGCCTGGATGCTGCTGGTCCCTGCCTCGTCGGGGGGGGCATGACCTCCTCTCCCCCCCAGCTCCCACCAGCAGGTGCTGCTGGGGGCCCCTGGGGTGCATTAAAGGCCTTGGATCCCGGCTGCTGCCTGCTCTGTTGGGGGGGGGGGGGGGTCCTGCGGTGCCACCTCTGGGTGCTGGGGAAGTTATTTGGGAACGGGCTGGGGGCTGCGAGGGGGCTTCGCTGCCCGTCCGGCCCCATCCTGCTCAGTGATGCGCTGCACAGCGCCTCCCCTGCACCACGCACTGCGCAGCCTGCACTGGTCAGCAGCTGCTTGGTGCTGCAGCGCGCTGCACTGCATAGCCGCTGCGCTGCACTGCACACCCCCTGCACAGCACAGCGGTGCTCAGCACATCCCTGCACTGCACTGCATAGCCACAGCACTGCACAGCGGTGCACAGCACATCCCTGCACTGCATCGCACGGCACTGCCCATCGCTATGCCCCCCAGCCCTACCCTGCACCCCGACGCTGCATTGCACCCTCCCGGCCCTGTGCCGCCACGCTGCACTGCACCCGCCCTGCACCACCCTGCACTACTGCACTGCACCGGCACTGTACCCCAACACTGCATTGCACCCTCACAGCCCTGCACCCCAACACTGCACTGCACTGCACCCTCCTGGCTCTGCACCCCAGCACTGCATCGCACCCGCCCGTCTCTGTGCTGCCCTGCACCGCAGCACTGCATTGCACTGCACTGCACCCACCCTGCACTGCACCCTCCTGGTCTTGCACCCTGTCTTACACTGCACTGCACCCACCCTGCACCCCAACGCTGCACTGCACTGCATTGCACCCTCCTGGTTCTGCAGCCCCGCACTGCATTGCACCCGCCTGGCCCTCTACACCGCCCTGCAGCCCTGCACTGCATTGCACTGCACTGCGCCTGCCCTGCACCCCAACACTGCATTGCACCCTCCCGGCCCTGCACCATCCTGTACCCCAATGCTGCGTTGAACTGCATTGCCCCCGCCCTGCACCCCAACACTGCGTTGCACGGCATTGCACCCTCACAACCCTGCAGCACCCTGCACCCCAATGCTGCGTTGCACTGCATCGCACCCTCCTGGCTCTGCACCCCAGCACTGCATTGCACTGCATTGTGCTGCGCTGCACCCACCCTGCACCCCCACCCTGCCCTGCACCCTCTTGGTCCTGCACCCCGTATTGCATTGCACTGCATTGCACCCCCCTTGCACCCCCACCCTGCCCTGCACCCTCTTTGTCCTGCACCCCGTATAGCATTGCATGCACCGCATGCACCGCACTGCACCGCACCGCACCGCACCGCGCCTCCACCCCGCCCATCCCTCCGCCGCGCGGGCCCCACCGCCCCGACCCCGCCCTGCCATCGCCCCTTTAACCCTCCCCCTCCTCTCCCCCGCCCCTCCCTCCGCGGTCCCCTCCGCGCTCCCCCATTGGCCCGCGGTGACGTCAGCGGGCGGGGCCCGGCCGAGCGCTGCCGCGGGGCGGGGCCGGCGGGAGGCGGCGGCGGCGGCGGCGGCTGCGGGGGGCGCCCAAGATGGCGGCGGCGGCGGCGGCTCCGGGCCCCGCGGCGGGGCCGCGCCGCTTCTCGCTGCTGGCGATCGTGGGCGGCGGCTGCCACCGGCCCGGGCTGCTGGCGGCCGCCCTGCAGCAGCTGGAGCGAGGTGAGCCCGGGGGGAGCTCCCCGGTCCCGGCCCCGGCCCCGGGCCCCGCGTGGCTGAGCCCCGCCGCCGGGAGCGGGGCCGTCGGGGGGTCCGCCCCCCTCACACACACCGGGGGCTGCTCCCGTGGGGCCACCGCGGGTGGGGCCGTGGCCTGCGGGGGGGGGGCTGCAATGGGAGCCGCGGGAGCTGCCCCGGGGATCTGCCCCCGGGGAGCCGGGATCTGCCCCGGGATCCACGGGAGCTGCCCCGTCTCCTGCCCCAGGGACCCGGGATCATCCCTGGGATGTGGCTCTGGATCCCCGGGATCTGCCCCCGTCTCCTGCCCCTGGATCCCCAGGATCTGCCCCCAGCATCCCCGGGATCTGCCCCCATCTCCTGCCCCTGGATCCCCAGGATCTTCTCCGGGTTCCCCAGGATCTGTCCTGTCTAATGCCCCAGGGACCCAGGATCTGTCCCCCCCCAGATCCCCAGGATCTGCCCCATCTCCTGCTCTGGATCCCCAGGATCTGCCCTATCTGCTGCCCCAGGCCCCCGGGATCTGCCCCCCATAATCCTCAGGATCTGCTTCATCTCTTGCTCTGGATCCCCTGGATCTCCTTCCCCAGGATCCTTAGGATCTGCCCTTTGGATCCCCAGCATCTGCCACCCCAAATCCCCCTGGATTTGCCTCCCAGATCCCCAGGATCTGCTCCATCTCCTCCCGCAGGGATCTGCCCCCCCGGATCCCCAGGATTTGCCCCATCTGCTGCCCCAGCCCCCCGGGATCTGCCCCTGGATCTCTGGGATCTGTCCCTGAGTCCCCAGGATCTGCCCTATCTGATGCCCCAGGGACCCGGGATCTGCCCCCCCCGGATCCTCTGGATCCCCTGGATCTGCTCTCCCAAGATCCTTAGGATCTGCCCGTCAGATCCCTAGCATCTGTCCCCCCCAAATCCTCTGGATCTGCCCCCCCAGATCCCCGGGATCTGCCCCATCTCCTACACCAGGGACCTGGGATCTGCCCCCCCAGATCCCCGGGATCTGCCCCATCTCCTCCCCCAGGAATCTGCCCCCCCAGCCCCCCGGGATCTGCCCCATCTCCTGCCCCAGACCCCTGGGATCTGCACCAGCTCCCCAGCCCCCCAGGATCTGCCCCTGTTCCTGCCCCAGACGCGCGGTACCCCCACCCCTTACCCCCCCCCTCCTGCCCCACCCCCCAGCATCTGCCCCCCCTCTCCCCCCCCCTCCTGCCCCTTTAGGATCTGCCCCGGGCTCTGGGGGCTGTGGCTGCGCCCCTGCGCCCCCGTCCCCTCCCCTCGTCACCCCCTGGGGCCAGGACCCCCCCCCCCTCGTGTCCCCACGGGACCCGGCCCCACGCGAGGCCGTGGCCAAACCCCCGGCCACCCCCAGCACCGCTGGGGAACCCCCCGAAAACGGCCCCGGCTGCGCCCCAACGCTCGCCGGCGCCTTGTGCAACGCCGGTGGCCTTGCGCCATCGCCCACCGGCGGGGGGGGGGGGGAGCCGTTGGCGGGCGGCGGCGGTTGCGACCCCCCCAGGAAACCCCCCCCCCGGTACCGGGGGGTGCTGGGGGCTGCTGGGGTTTGGGGCTGCTGCCTGGGTAGGGGGGCTTCCAACCCCTGCTATGGGAGCAGGGAGCAGCCAGAACCTCCGGCACCGCTAATTGCCTTAATTACCGCCTTTGAAGAGGTGCCGGGGAGGCGCTCCCGGAGCCCCAGGGGACGAGGTTTGGGCTGGCAGCGGCGGCGCGGCCGTGAGTCACCGCGCAAGGTGCACGCGCCGCCGGCACCGGCATCGCACCGGGGGACCCCAAACCGGGGACCCCGCGCCGGGGACCCCCCCACGCCGCCCCCGTCCCCCCGTGGCGTGCTCCCGGGGTCCGGAGGGCAGCGGCGTCCCCCCAAAAATTGAGCTGCCACCTGGGGGTGTTGGGGGCCCCGCGGGTGTCGGTGACGCCGGCACGGCCCCTGTGCCACGTCCCCGGGATCAGGGTTATATGGGAAGGGGATCGGGGTGGATTTGGGGGGACAGTCCCCACCGTGGCTGTGTGGGCGGCGAAACCGTCCCCTTCTTTAGCCTGTGCCGTGCAGAAGGGGACAGCGGGGGCTAGGAGGAGGGGGTGACACGGGCTGCGGGACGGGGACGGGGCTCTGCGCGGGGGGCGGCGGGCGCTGAGGTCGCCGTGCCCCGCAGGGATCCGCTCCTGGGACATCGACCTCGCCTCCTGCAACCTGGACGAGCAGCTGAAGCTCTTCGTCTCCCGCCACTCCGCCACCTTCTCCAGCATCGTCAAAGGTAAAAAAAAAAAAAAGGGGGGGGGGCACCCGGAGGGGGCGACGGCCCCCAGACGGCTCCGTCGGCGGGGTCCTCGCCTGCCCCCGCGGCGGTGCCAAATTCACGCGTTCCCCGGAGGGCTCGGGGCGCTCCCTGCGAGCCCCGAGCTGCTTCTGTAAAAACCCTTTTTTGTGCCCAGACGGTGTCGGCCGCCCCCGCTCCGTGCCCCGGGGGCTGAGCCCCGTGATTCCCACGTGGAAAACCCCGGAAAACCGCTTCCTTCGTGGCCACGGCGTCCCCTGCCCCCGGGGGGGGCACTGGGGCTGGCTTCAAGGGCTGCGGTTTCTCGAGGGGCCGCAGCGCCGGCACATCGTGTCCCACCCCCCCCACCCCGTGCTCACAAGTTGGCACCCATGGGGGTGTCCCCGTCCCCTGGTTGTCCCCAGCAGGGGCTCAGCTGGGTTCTTCCCCGCTCCTGGGGGCGGCGGGTGTCTGGGCAGGGGGGTGAAGCCCCCGGACCGCAGGGAACATCCGATGGTGGGGATAGGGGGGGCTGCCCCGGCCCGGCCACCCCCCCCTTTTCCTCCGCTCCCCGCGGCAGGAAGGACGTGGGAAGCGCGGCGGATCCTCCCGCGTCCCGGCCGCTGGCTGTCCCTCTTCCGCAGGGGAAGCGGGCAGGATCCGTCCCTGCCCCGGCTGTCCCCGTGCTGGGCATTTTTCCGGCCGTCCCCCCCAGCCCAACACGGCTTGGGGGTGTCCCCTGGGGGTATCCACACCTGGGGGGCGGGGAGGGGTCCTGCTGGGACCCCCCTCCCCCCCCCCAAGCATTTTGGTGCTGGGCCGGGTGGCAGCCGTCGTCCCCGCAGGTCAGCGGACCCTCCACCACCGCGGCGATGTGCTGGAGACCCTGGTGCTGCTCAACCCCTCCGACAAGTCCCTGTGCGACGAGGTGAGCTGGGGGGGGGGCTGCGGGATGCTCACGGAGTTGGGGGGGGGGGGGGGGGGGGACGTGTGGAGGGGTTTAAAGGCGTCCTCACGTCCCCATCCCCGTCCCCAGCTGCGAAACCTCATCACGGACGTGTCGCAGCACAAGCTGCTGGTGTTCGCGGGGCCCTGCGTGGAGGAGACGGGCGAGCTGATGCTGCAGACGGGCTGCTTCTCCCTGCGGGACTTCATCCAGATCTTCACCGACAAGGAGGTGCGGGGACGGGCCGCGGAGGGGTGGGGGGGACAGCGTGCCGGGACGGGCCATGCCGTGCCGTCTGCTCACGTTCCCGGCACGGTGGTGGAGCGAGGGGGAGCTGGGCCGAGCGTCGGTGCTGCGGGCACATCCCTCTGTCTGCTGCAGGGGGGGGATTGGCTGTATCCTGACCCTGAGCACCGGCGGTGGGTGTAAATCAGGGATCGACACCCCGTGGGCATCGTGTTTGCAGCCAGCAGTGGGAGGGGGACAGGGCGGTGGGGTCCCCAAAACAGCCAGCGGTGAGCACTGGGAGGGGGACAGGGCAGTGGGGTCCCCAAAACCCCCAGGGAAAGGGTGCGCTGTGCTTGCAGGGGGAGGGGGCTGCCCCGTCTCAAGGGACCCCGGGTGCCCCGTGCCGGGCGGCGCGAGCAGGGTCCTGCCTGAAGCTCCGTCTGTCCCCGTCCCCTCGCAGGTCGGGGAGATCCTGAGCTCCGCGGACCCCTCGGCCAAGGCCAGGCTGACCATCAGCTGCCCCGACTTCGGGGAGTGGAAGGACTCGGGCTTGGACCACCACAACCTCCAGGACTTCATCGAGCTGCGCTACAACCCGGGCTGCATCCTGCCCGAGATGGAGGGGCTGGAGGAGTTCATGGAGTACCTCTCGGAGTCGCTGGAGCCCCAGTCCCCCTTCGACCTCCTCGAGCCCCCCACCATGGTCGGCTTCCTCAAGCTCTCCAAGCCCTGCTGCTATATCTTCCCGGGCGGGAGAGGGGACTCGGCTTTCTTCGCCGTCAACGGTTTCAACGTGTTGGTCAACGGGGGCTCCAACCCCAAGTCGTCCTTCTGGAAGCTGGTCCGGCACCTGGACCGCATCGACTCCATCCTGGTGACGCACGCGGGCACGGACAGCCTGCCCGGCGTCAACAGCCTGCTGCAGAGGAAGCTGGCCGAGCTGGAGGAGGACCCGTCCTCGCAGGGCTCGCAGGGCAACGGGGACTGGGCCAAGAACCTCATCTCCCCGGAGCTGGGCGTCGTCTTCCTCAACGCCTCCGAGAAGCTGAAGGCCATCGAGGGCAACTCGCGGGTGCTGAAGAGCTGCGACGAGGCCGCCCTGACGCTGCACTACCTGGAGAAGTTGGGCATCCGCCCCAACCCCCTGGCCCGCGACGGCGGCCCCCGCGTGGAGCCCACCGTCCTCTTCCAGAAGATGGGAGTGGGCCGGCTGGACATGTACGTCCTCAACCCCGTGAAGGGCACCAAGGAGCTGGAGTTCCTCCTGCAGCAGTGGTCGGGCGACGGCTACCCCAAGGAGCAGGAGCTGCCCCTGCAGTGCCTCACCTCCGTCTGCGCCCTGCTCGTCTGGCACCCCGTCAGCCCCTCCGAGAAGATCATCCGCGTCCTCTTCCCCGGCTGCACGCCCCAGGCCCGCATCCTGGAGGGGCTGGAGAAGGTGAAGCACCTGGAGTTCCTCAAGCACCCCGTGGTCACCAAGAACGACCTGAAGGGGCCCTCGGCGCCCCAGCCCGAGAAGCAGCTCAAGCAGAGGAGGACGGAGAGCAAGGAGAGCCTCAAGTCTTCCTCCAAGCTCAGCCTGGTGGACGCCGGGGCGCCCGCGCTGAAGGAGAAGGCCCCGAAGGCGGAGAAGAAGGAGGTGAAGGCAGGGACCAAGGAGAAGCCGAAACCTCCGGGGGAGATGACGAGAGTGGGGTTGGAAGAGGAGAAGGCCAAGGATGCTCGAGCCAAGCTGGACTCTTCGACGGAGAAGCTGAAAGCGGACGCCAAGCCCAAGCTGAGCAAGGAGAAAGCGGCGCCCAAGAAGGAGCCCGTGCCGCGGAAGGAGGAGAAGAAGCCGCTGAAGAAGGAGGAGGGGGGGGGCGAGGCGAAGGGGGAGGCCAAGAAGGAGGTGAAGGCGGTGAAGAAGGAGGTGAAGGCTGACACGCTGCGGAAGGACGTGAAGGAGAACAAGGCAGAGCCCAAGGCTGCCGCGAAGCTCCCAGCCCGCAAAGCGCCGGTGCCGGAGGCCCGCAAACCCCCGGCCAAGGCCGGCAGCCTCAAGAAGTCCACGCTCAAGAAGGAGCCGGAGAAGCCCAAGGCCAAAGCCGCCAAGGAGCCGGGCGCCAAGAAGGAGCCGGGGGCGTCGGAGGGCTCCAAGTCCTCCTCGCCCGAGGACATGCAGCCGGCGGGCGCCTCGCCGGGGGCCGAGGGGAGGAGGAGGAAGGAGGAGTCGCCGGACGAAGGCATCACCACGGCCGAGAGCGAGCTGGAGCCCTCGCCGCTGGAGAACGGGGGTGCCGGCAGGGGGCCGGATTTGGGCTGCCTGGAGAACGGCGTGGAGGACCCCGAGAGCCCCCAGCGCTTCCGCTACCCCGAGGGCAGCCCCTTCAGGGCCGTCGGCCCCCCCTCGCCCCTGGCCAAGACCCCCAAGAGCGAGCGCAGCGTCATCTTCGACCTGACGCCCACCGGGCTGCTCAACCACGGCCCCGAGGGCGCCGAGGATCCCTGCGGCAGCTCCGAGGAGAAGACCCTGGAGATGATGTCCCCGGCCAGCTCGGGGCCGGCCAGCGCCGGGCACACTCCCTTCCACCAGTCGCCGGTGGAGGAAGCCGGGGAGGATCCGGGCGCCGGCGCCACCAAGCAGCCCAACGCCCCCTGGCCGCCGGGCACGGGCCGAGCCTCGCACGACAGCTCGGGCTCCTCGCAGGAGAAGCAGGCGGGCTGCCTGTCCCTCAGCCCCTTCAAGGACGACGTCCCCGACGTGTCGCCCACCATCACCACCCCCTCGCTGCCGGCCGAGGTGGGCTCCCCGCACTCCACCGAGGTGGACGAGTCGCTCTCGGTCTCCTTCGAGCAGGTTCTGCCCCCCGTCAGCGAGTCCCCCCAGGAGGAGGGCGCCCGGCCCCGGGGGGCCAGCGGCACGCCGGAGCCCGAGCCGGCGGCCACCAAGGGGGGGCTGTCCCTGCCCCTGCGGCCCTGCCACCACCAGCACCACCCGCCGCGGCACGGCCGCCGCTCCGACTCGCCCCACGACGTCGACCTGTGCCTGGTGTCGCCCTGCGAGTTCGAGCATCCCAAATCGGGGCGCTCGCCCGCCGCCAGCCCCCGGGACTTGTCGGACAGCGACCCCTCGCAGGAGCTGGCGCAGCCCCCGGCGCGCCGCCGCGGCCGGGCCCCCCCTCCAGCGGGCGAGACGCCCCCCACCTCCGTCAGCGAGTCGCTGCCCACCCTCTCCGACTCCGACGTCCCGCCGGCCACCGAGGACTGCCCCTCCATCCTGGCCGACGGGCTGGAGTCGGACGAGGACTCGGAGCAGCCCCCACGCGGCCCCCCCAGGCCCCGCGACCCTCTGCCGGCCCCCATGAAGGACCCCTGCCCCATCCCCGCCCAGCCCGGCATCTGCATGGTGGACCCCGAGGCGCTGCCCAAGAAGGAGCCCCCCGGCAAGGCCAAGCGCACCCCGTCCCGCGCGGGCTCGGCGCCCGCCGGCCCCAAAACCGAGACCCCCAAGCCCACCGGCCCGGCCACCAAGGGCAGGGCTCCCCCCTCCGCCAGCTCGGGCCGCGACGCCGGGGACAAGGCCAGGCTGCCCCCCGGGGACAAGAAGGGCCCCCCCGGCGGCCCCGCGACGGCACGCGGCGCTGGAGCCAAGCCGCTGGCAGGAGCCGGCCGGGCGTCGCCGGCAGGTACGGGGCTGGGGAGGGGGGGCACGGGGACACCGGTGGGGGGAAATTTTGGGGGCTGGAGGCGGCTGGGGGCTGCCCCTCGCTGCCCCTAGAGCTGTGTCCTTATCCCTGCAGGCTCACGTGCTGCGGCCCCCCCGGGCCCCCCCGTCTACGTGGACCTGGCGTACCTGCCGGGCTCGTGGAGCGCCCGCACGGTGGACGAGGAGTTCTTCCGGCGCGTGCGCTCCCTCTGCTACGTGGTGAGCGGCGACGACCACCTGAAGGAGGGCGTCCTGCGGCCCATCCTGGACGCCCTGCTGGCCGGCAAGCACCAGTGGGGCACCGACACCCAGGTGAGCCCCCCCTCCTCGGGCGTGTGTGTGTGTCCCCCCCCCCCAACCCCTCTTCTGCGAGAACGCGGCGAGCGCAGGGGATGGAGCATCCCCGCGGTGCCACCAGCCCCGCGCGGTGGCATCTGTCCCCTCCTGGCTCGTTTGTCCCGTTCGCCGTGATGGCGCGGTGCTGGGGGGGTCCCGGCCTGGTGCTAGGGGGGTCCCGGCACGGTGCCGGGGGTCCCATCATGGTGCCGGGGGTCCTGGTGTGGTGATGGGTGGTCCCAGCACGGTCCTGGGGGGTCCTGCCGTGGTGCTGGGGGTCCCCGTCGTGGTGCTGGGGGGCTCCATCATGGTGCTGGGGATCGTGGTGTGGTGCTGGGGGGTCCCATCGTGGTGCTGGGGGGTCCAGCACGGTCCTGGGGGGTCCCGGCACAGTGCTGGGGGTTCCCATTGTGGTGCTGGGGGTCCTGGTGTGGTGCTGGGGGTCTCCATCATGATCTGGGGGGGTCCCCATCGTGGTGCTGGGGGTCCCGGCACGGTCCTGGGGGGTCCTGGCACGGTGCTGGGGGTTCCCAACGTGGTGCTGGGGGGTCCCGGCCACGGTGCTGGAGGTCCCCATTGTGATGCTGGGGGGTTTCTGGCCTGGTGCTGGGGGTCCTGGCCTGGTGCTGGGGGGGTCCCGTCGTGGTGCTGGGGGCTCTCCCGTGGCGGTGACGTGGCGCCGCCGCTGTCCCCGCAGGTGACGCTGATCCCCACCTTCGACTCGCTGGTGATGCACGAGTGGTACCAGGAGACCCACGACCGGCAGCAGGAGCTGGGCATCACGGTGCTGGGCAGCAACAGCACCGTGGCCATGCAGGATGAGACCTTCCCCGCCTGCAAGGTGGAGTTCTGAGCACGGAGGCGGCGGCGTGGGCTTCATCCCCACCCTCCTCCTCCTCCTCCTCCTCCTCCTCCTCCTCTGCGCTGTCCCCCCCCCTCCCCTCCCACCCAGCGGCCCCCAGCCGCCGTGGTTTGGAGGGAAGGGGGGGTGGGAGGAAGCTGCAGGAGGAGGGGGGGGGAGTTGTGCCCCCCCCCCCAGCCTGGCAGGGGTCCCGGGGGGCCTCGCAGCACCCCCCCGTGCCGCACCGTCACGCCGCCTGGCTCGCACACTCCTCACTCTGCACCCAGCACGGCCCCGGGGGGGTGAGGGACCAGCTTGGGGGGGGGTGACACTGCCAGCGGGGGGGGGGTGACACTGCCAGCCATGGGGGGGGGCGATGCTGCCCCCCCCCCCCCCCCCCCGGGGCAGGATCCGGCCCCTCCTGCGGCCGTGCCCGGCCAAATCCTGGCGGGCACCGCGATTGAACAGGGTAAATTTTTTGTTCCGT